>NC_137832.1:48341079-48678579 GCF_963921795.1 Nannobrachium achirus | reverse complement strand
CACCGTTGGAAGAGAAATGAAAGTGAGGAAGAGAAAGTGCCCTCAGTACCAACACAACACAATAATCGTATCGTGGAGATTTAATTTATCGTGAAATCGTCCTCCGTCATGCACTGGGATCAATTCACCTTTTATTTGCCGAGCAGCATTTCCGGTACCACTTAAACCCTCTAGAATTGGTAAAAGGTACTTATAATATACGTACTGGATACAGTCTTTGTATCCCTATCAAATGTCTCACAACGCGTCACAACGCAACGTGTTGTGAGCTTGTAGATCTGCTATTTTTTGGCAAATGTTCCGCCCCAGGATAATGGATATAATATTGTAAATCGCGATTTCTTGGGTCACAATAATGGTGATATGACATTTTCATATCGTCCCATCCCTACCACTGAGGAGGGCTTTTTCTTTCAAGGACGTGAGCTTGATGTTTTTATTTATTTGTTTCCCAAAATATGCTCTGTTCTGTGTGTCTGCAGCATGGCTACAGCAGAACATCTCTGCCTGTCACACACACGCATGCACAGTGCACACGTGCACACACACTGCCTGTCAAACTGGCCAGGATGAAACAGAAAATGACAGCGGATCAAAGTGAAAACCGAAAAACAAAACAAAACCCCCAGTCTCCCCCTGTCTCTTCTTTCTCTCAATACAGTACACAGTCAAAATCACTGTGTTATTTTTACTCTGGAAACCCAGTTATGGGTGGGGGAGGCCGGGGTCCATTTGGTTCCTTGTGTCCACTCTTGGAGTCACACAGACCCACAGAGGTCTGTTTGGTTCCATTTGAACATTCTCAGAGTTACAAACAAAAACAATTGGATCTGGCTGCCTATGCCTTTCATTTTATGTGCGTGCGTGCGTGCGTGCGTGTGTGCGTGCGTGCGTGCGTGTGTGCGACTGCGCGTGCGTGTGTGTGCGTGCGTGCGTGTGTGTGCGTGTGTGCGACTGCGCGTGCGTGTGTGTGCGTGCGTGCGACTGCGTGTGTGTGCGTGCGTGCGACTGCGTGTGCGTGTGTGTGCGTGCGTGCGTGTGTGTGTGCGTGCGTGCGTGTGTGTGTGTGCGTGCGTGCGTGCGATATGATAAAATGTCCTGGTCCTTATCAGAATGATTATGATTCTTGGCAAAAAAAAAAAGAAAGGGAAAAAAGATTCAGGTTATACGTTTAGAGGCTAGGTTTAGGTTTAGAGGCTAGGTTTAGGTTTAGAGGCTAGGTTTAGGTTTAGAGGCTATGTTTAGGGGGTTAGATATAATAGTTGTGCCTGGTTTTATACTTTGTTGTTGCTGTTGTCGTGTTGCCTCACTCGCCGCTGCAGTTCATTGGAGCGACCTTTTAAAAAAGGGAAGGCGGAAGTGCGAGAGCCACTCAAAGTGACTTCTGGCCAATCACAGCGCGTCTTTTCCAGGGACTTAAATTCATTGGCTTTATTGGCATGAGGGAAAAAAACGTTTACGCTGCCAAAGCAAGTGCGTCTAATTGGCCTATACCAGGTCGGGGACTGTAATTTACCAACATAATAACCCGCACAGATAGACAAAGAGACATTCATGGATTCATATTTAGAATCTAACTTTTATCTTCCCCCCTAGACCCAGGGTATGGCAGCTGCATACCCCTGCCATAACCAATTGACGCCCCTGCATCGTTCATTTCAAAGAGCCGTTCAAAAGACTCGATTTGTTCGCGAACGTCCCATCTCTACTGGTGGTACAGTAGGAGGGGTTGAGAGGAGGAAAGAGGAGAAGAGGGAGGGAATGACAAGAGCTAGGTTACATCCACTTATTGTTCCTTCTCTGAGGAGCCTGGAGAGGGCTGTGTGTGGGGGGGGGGGGGGGGGGGGGTCCTAGAGGAGGGAGGAGAACGTGACTCATGCAGGTGGTGGTGCAGCTCCTCGGGCGGAGGGTTTGGAGACGGGGACCGCCGGGCCGATTAACCCATTGAAAAATACCCCCAAAAAAAGTCTTCAAAATTCTAATGGTTTTCTGAAAACGCACGTTTCTTTATCTCTGGCGCTCAAAGTTGTTAATGTCAAGGACCCATAGAATTATATGTATTTGACCGTGGACCGTGGTTTTCAAGTGCAGCTAGTCCCTTTGAGCGGCAGTCTGTCACAGAAGCAGTCGCCACAACAATATTTACTATTCTGTCCCCCTGGTTCACACATTCTAGCGGCGCTGAGTTTGCTCATGCATCCTTCGCAACGCAAAGTCAATTAGACCAGGGGTCTTCAACAAGGGGTCCGGGACCCCTAGGGGGTCCTCAGAGTTACTACAGGGGGGCCACTGGATCTTTGTGATAGGATCATTCTTTTAAATTAACAATTTGAACCCTCGCCTCCCTATTCTGATTAGAACTTTAGCCAAAAATAGCAGATCTACAAGCTCTCAATGCTTGTTTGGACTTGTTTGACAGTGCTATCAAACAAGTCTATTGCCCCGTCTTCATTGAGCAAAACTTCTGGACGTTTTTTTCAAAAATGATTGCAATTTTAAAATTCACGCCATGTGAAAACGGCCACTTATTTTGTGTTCCGGGAGTTTTGGAGTACGAAATTTTACGACAAAATACCTAGTAATGTTTGCTGAAAGTACCGTGAGAATACAAATTTCCCTTCAGTGAAAACACATACCATTATTTTTGACGTTTTTTTGACAAGCAGGTGCGTAAGGAGCCAATAATAACAGTTAAAGCATTGTATTTGGGATTGAAAACGATCTGAATGTGAATGGGATATACAGTAGAAATAAAATACAGCTTCACCTTGCATTAGGGATATAATTATTTAGGCTATAGAGTAAGAGTAGAGTCGCATTGCTCAACGGCAGCTCCTTTTAGGAACCTCTTCCTCCGCTATCTGCGGAGGGACTGGAGAGGTTCCGAAAGAAACAAGGTGCATCATTAGTTTATCGTCGTTGTGTGATGATTAAAAGTCTTTTGAGCAGCGAGCGAGTCCACAGCTAATCTAAAGCCCACAGGCGCAACACGTTGCATTAGATCCTTTCTGAACGGACTTTGTGTTGTTGTTGCTGAGCATGAAGAATATTTTGTTTTAGTAAATCCATTTGTGGTGTTCAGAGTGAGAGAGAGAAGAGAGAAGAGAGAGAGCCTGCACCGATGTCACCGCACCGAACCGAACTGGGGAGAGTGTTTTTTGCAGGTCTTTCAGTCCGAGTGTTGCCATGTCTGCTAATTATAAGTGACTCTGGGCTTGATTTCCGTAAAGTTGCTTTTATATTTGATAGTTGCTGGTTGCGTTTTATTTGTTGTGAGCTTTTAGATCGGCAATTTTCAAGTAGCTGATGCGGCGATGCGTATAGTTTTAAAGTGCTCGTGTGGCCTAGATAATATCACTTTTTGGGACTTATTTTCGTACACCTGGTTGCTTATTTCTCTCGCGAAATCTGGCAACACTGGTTTTCATGCCGCTACAATGGTTTAGTGAAAACGAGCGATACCAGCATTTTTGCTGCCGATGAGGGCATGTGAAAACACCCAAAAAAACGAAACTCCCGGCAAGTTATGCTAATTATAATTATTTATTTTGCAGGAAGAATTCCGGGACTGCAATGAAAACATGCCTTATGACTCTATGAAATCGATGAAAATGTGCATCACACATTATACAATATGTAGAGGGGTCCCTGCTTCATCTCTGAGTGTGTGTATGCATATATATATATATATATATATATATATATATATAATATATATAAAATATCGATTAACCGTTTCACCCCAGTACGAAATGGCAACAGTCTGACAATAACACTGAACAAGGTAACCCCACCCCCCCACTCCCCTTTAAGTATTGCTTCATCTCGTTTGCCCCATGCTTTGTTAGAGTTCCTCTCTGGCTATCGCTTTAATCTTTTATTAGGACGACAAGAACAACAAGAAGGAGAAGGGGAAAAAAAAGTGTCTGTTATGTGACTTCCCAGTGTTTTTTACTAAAGAGATGAACTCAGCCTCTCTCTCTCTCTCTCTGCTGGGTGAGTCGGGCCCTACCTCTACCTGCCTGGCAGTTTAGATGTCTGCCTATGATAAGAGCATCTAGAATGCCTCCCGTCTACTCCTCCCACGGATCGCTCTCATTTTTCCACCGGCTTCCTGCTCTCGTTTCTCTTCTCTCCATGGATCTTGTGTTTCTCCTCTTTCACTGTATACGGGCAGTGCACAGAAAAGAAAGAAAAAACTCCTCGCTCTATACTGTCGTCATCGCCGACCCGCTGTTGTAGTCGCGTGACACCAGAATCAGAATCGGCTTTTATTGACACACTGCGGGTTTAGCAGGGGTAAAGAAGTGAGGGAAATTAGTTTTTTTGTGTGCATCGTTCCCATCGTGTCGTTATTTTCCATAGAAGAGAGAAAGGGAAGATGAAGGGGAGACAAGGAGGTCAAAACAAGAAATACTAAATATCTAAATATTTACATGGTACCTGACACAAGATATAAAAGGTACGTGAGCATAGCGGCAAAAAGTTACTGTACTTGAGTGCTTAGTTCCTTTACGCCAGTGGTTCCCCAACTTTTCAGGTCGAGACCCAAAGAGATATTAGATGTTTTGCCCGGGGCCCAAACTAGTAAAAATAGCAGATATACAAGCACACAACGCGGAGGAATAAGGGGGGGTGACTGGGGTTCGAGAGTCCTGACCTGCTCCGCTCCGTTCCGCAGCGTAGTGTGTTTACCCAGGGAAACCAAACAGCACTGCTGCACCGAGACATGGGCATCACAAAACACACACACACACACACACACACACACACACACACACACACACACACACACACACACACACACACACACCGGCGCGTCTGTATTTAGTCTACTTGTGAGAACCTCAACATTTTAGGACGGTTGTTTTGCAAATGGCTTTCCCCCCCCCCCCCTTTTTTTAACCTACCCATAAAACACATTCTCTCGTGCGGGCCAAGGAAATGGTCCTCACAAATTCAGTGTCCTTATTTTGAGCGGTGGTTACACCGTCTCCTATACGTGGCCGTGTGTGTATGCGTCCGTGTGTGTGTGTGTGCGTGTCTGTATGTAGCCTACAGTACCTTTTGTGACCACACATGTTAAGGGAGGGGCGCTGTTGTTCAGGCCAGGCCAGACACACACACACACACACACACACACACACACACACACACACACACACACACACACACACACCACCGCTCAGTTCACACGGGTGTGATTTTTTTTACACATTCAGCAACAACAAAGTATAAAACCAGTACACATTCACACACACTACACACGGTACACGGTACACAGACATACAGACGGGGAGAGCGAACCTGAGAAGAAGCGAGAGCAGCCCTCCTTTCATGCAAGCAGGGACACGGTCCCTAAGGCTGCTTCAAGGGAGAGGGGGATTAGAGAAATACTGTATGACGACAGAGAGAGAGAGAGAGAGAGAGAGAGAGGGGGGGGGGGGGGGGGGAGGGAGGGAGGGAGTAACGGCAGCTCTTTAATTAATTAAGACCCCCCATTAAAACAGCACATAGTACTGTACTGTACATAGTAACACTATACTGCCCTTTATCCTCCTCTCCTTCCTTTCACCTGCCTTTGACCTTTTCCTGCTTCCTCCTTTTTAGAACGGTGCTTCTCAAGCATGTCATGTCAAAGACTCCCCCCAAATTGACCATGTGTTTGGCGGCGGACCCCCTTCGGAAAAAAATAAAACTATAAATTGTGAGCTTGTAGATCGGCTATTTTCAAATAGCTAAGGTATAGAATAGGACTAAAGTGCATTAATGTATGTTTAATAATATAATCAGGTTTATCTGCAAAGTAACTAGTAACTAAAGTTTTCAAATAATTGTAGTGGAGTAAAAGTACAATATTTGGATCCGAGATGTAGTGGAGTAGAAGTAAACGTTTTGGAAACTGGAAATACTCAAGTAAAGTACAAATAACTCAAAAGTGTACTTAGTTTGCACCACTGCCCGTATAGCCTTGCCACGGAATAGCTTTGGATCTCCCAGAAGGCGAAGGCCAAAGAACTCACATTTCATCTTGTCCCGTGAATAACCCCCGTTTAGTAAAGTAGACGGGGGTTAGTTACTTAAAAAAAAAAAAGAGCAGTATTCTGGTCCGCGACCGGAAAGCTTGTTTATTTTCCTGTGAATCACAAAGGGCCAGAGCTCCGAAACCGGTAAGAAAACAAAATGGGAGGAGGGCCGGAGAGAGAGGAAAAGTGGAGGAAATTTAATTAGCGGTTGTCCATTCCTCTGGCCCCAGCGCTGGTCTCTGCAGGGCAGAGCAGAGCAGAGCAGCAGACACGGTGGCAGGGCCAGAGGAGAGACCAGAGCCGACGTTAGACCAGGGGTTTTCAAAGTGGGTGACGGGGCACCCTGGGGTGCCGCGTCGGCAGTCCAGGGGTGCCGTGAGATCATTTGATAATATTTGAAAATATTTAGTATCATTTTAAACTTGAAGTACAAAGTTATTTTCAGTCAGTTCTAACCAAAATGGCTATTATCTCAACATTTTCCTCGCAACATAATCACTCAAATATCGTCACTGTCTGGCAGAAACCTCGTATCTCCAAGTTTCAAATGTGTACGTTTTTGGTAAAGTAAAGCCCTGCTTCATCATACAAGACTGTCACACAAAACGAGTGAAAACAGCCGATCTACAAGCACACAACGCCTCGCATCGCGAGGCGTTGTGTGCTTGTAGATCTGCTTAATGTTTAGTACATTTTATAGATGATAAATACAAAACGAATGGTTTCGAACATACAAGGTTTCCACCCGACAACGACGATATGCTATAAATATAAGGTGCTGGGAGTGAAATTTATAATTTAGGGGTGCCTCGGAGTAAAATAAATATTTATGGGGTGCCCTGAGACAAAAAAGTTTGGGAACCCCTGAGTTAGACTTCGGCTGCGCGGCGGATGGTGTCGCGCCTCGAAAAGAGCTTATAGATCCACTATTTTACGGCAGTGGATCTCAACCTGTGGGTCGGGAACCCCAGGGGAGGTCCCCAAATTATTTTGGTGGGGTCCCCACATGATTGACTTAATGTGCAACATTCTTTTCTCACTCAACAGTAAACAAACTAACATAAAGTTTAAGTGTATAGCGGGTACATGCACATTTCTAAAGTGACAATTTAAGGACTTTTAATGGGCCTATCTCTAAAATGACAAATTAAACATTGGCCAAATTAGTCAAATATTAGAGGCAGATGCATCAACTCTTACTGCTCGTCAGGGTGGTGGTGGTGGGGGGTCCCCAGCTCAAATATGATTATTTTGGGGGTCGCGGCCTAAAAAGGTTGAGAAGCACTGTTTTATCGGCACACAACTACACAGGCTACGCTCGAATCAGCCTTAAAGTGTCGGGAGCTGTACAGCACCTGATTTACAGTTTGTAGCATGCCGGTGTTGTGCACCCCAAAATCACTGGTCTGCAGCAATGCATAGCTTGGCTCTTTTGGCTCTTTAAGCTTAACCCTTTCAAAGCCACGGGGAGCCCCTTAATGTTAAAACCGTACCCTATTGCACATCCCAGCGGGGAGTCTCAGCCACGTCGTACTTTCCCGGACTTTGTCATTAAAACCGGAATAAATGATTTTCATCCGAAAATCGGCGATCGTCTAACCTTCCATAGTCACCACTTGTGCATCGATAGCTCATGGCTGGGCTGAGATGAAGCAGAAGTGATGTCATTGGCCTTTCCTTTTCCAAGGCACATTATCCCATTCCGTTACTGTCTGTACCCTGGAGCTCCTACAGCAGCCATGCTAGGGGCTATGCTAGCGAAACTTTTCAGTTCTGTTCTCGAGTCACACATGGACTATTTGCGGGGACATTTACGTGAACGGATCGCGCACGCGAAACGCACGGGGAGATCGATGATCGGCCAAAACACCCATTCTATCCCAACGGAGATCGAGAAAATCACGGTGAGTTACTGACCTGGGGAAAAAAAAAAAGAAAAAACAGCGGCGCTGTTCAAGATGGAGGGGCTGCGGGCTCATGTTTATAAACATAATATTATGTCTCGATCACAATACAATAATAGAAATTTCACGGCTAATCTACCAACCCCCATTCTATTTCGGCTTACAACGTGTTAATAATGGCATTCATAAAACCGTCATCCTAACAATCATGCTGATGTGCTAGGGGTGTACAGTAGGTCCCCTTTTTTTTGTGTACACACCAAATCTCTTTGCCAAAAATAGACGATCTACAAGCTTGAACAAGGTCAACGCCTCGCACTGCGAGGTGTTGTGAGCTTGTAGATCTGCTATTTTTGGCTAAAGTTCTCAGAATTTGGACACTAGGGTTCAAGTGGTTAATATGAAAAAAAAGAGAAAAAAGTTTTTATCAGTCAAAGATTTGGAGGACCCGCTGTAGTAACTCTGGGGACCCCCTAGGGGTCCCGGACCCCCTGTTGAAGACTCCTGCAATACAGTATATAGACAGTATAATACACATGTATTTGCCCCATGCAGCCCTTCACTGTAAACACTCCAGATTGACAGTGTAGTAAATGGACAGCAGGTCACAGTGGGTGGAGATTGAGTCTGGTCCTTTCGGTGGAACTCATCATTCTGTTCGCTAAGTCGCTAACAATGACGCACACACATGAAAACGAGAAAAAAAGCAGAGTCAGAGAAGAGAACACAATGTGAGACCACAGTTGGTACCAACCACACCACTTAGTAGCTCTTTTTTTTTTTTTTTTACGTACAAAGCTGTTCAGCGTTAGAAGAACGACAGCGACGATAGTAAGAAATATGAACAAAACGCTACACTAAGGTTTATTAACAGTCTCTTTCTCTCTCTCTCTCTGTCTCTTTCTCTCTCTGCTCTTTAATGGGTCCGGCTGTGTGCCAAGTCTCAGTGGCAGGCCCTCCTCTGAGGTGCCCCCAACACACACACACACACACACACACACACACACACACACACACACACACACACACACACACTGCACAGTGCAACCCAATTGTATAATTCTAGTTATGCAATGCTGTTTGAATGGCCACCCCACATTGTGCGTTGAGGCAGAGACAGAGATTTGGGTGGGGGGGCGGATGGGGGCTTGGGGAAGATGTAGTGAACAAGAGGAAGCGAGGGTTCAGTGGGGGGGGGGCTGTGGCGTGGATCCCCACCGTGTTATGGCCGGTGGTGGACAGTAACAAGTGTACATCTACTTGAGTACTTTTTTTGAGTGTCAGTCCTTTACTGTATTTACTTTAAGCAGGTTGTTAAAAAAAAAGAAAAAAAAAAACTTCTTGATCTGCTATTTTGGTAGACTTCTGGTTTTGTTTTGGGAAAATGGGGTTGATTACAGTTAGGGCTGTCACAATTATTACATAATCGTCTAATCGCAATAGAGGGTATGCGAATGCATGAAGTGAATGGCAAATCGAGTGTCAAAGTGAGTGTCAAAGTGAGTTTAACGTTGTTGTATAATGCGAACAGATAGGACTTTTCTGTGTGGATGTATGGGCTGTCAAGGCCATAAAGTAGTTTTTTTGCCACTCAGTAGGCATTCCCGCATAACTCCTGGGTATGATGAGGACGTCACGCGCATACCCTCGATTATTTGACATAATCGCAATTATTTTTCTTAATCGTCATAATCGTTTTCATGTTGAAAATTTTTTATATAAAAAAAAAAGTCAAAAATAGTGTAAATAGCAGATCTACAAGCTCACACCGCGTCGCGATGTTCTTTTTTAAGTATAAAGTTGTGAAATAGGTCAGTAATTTCTTTGTATATTTAGGTTATGTGTCATATCTACCACGTGCAACTTAAGAGCCTAAAAGCCAAACAGAAATGTAATTGTCAACGACAAAAACACAATTAAATCGTTAATCGTAATTATTTGAGTGACAATTAATCGTCATGCAAAATGTCATAATCGTGACAGCCCTAATTACAGTATATTTGATATTCAAAATAAAATGTACTTTGTGATTTGTTTGTAATTTGTACTTTTGAATACGCACAGTAAGTGCTTCCCATTAAGACCTGGAACGCATTCACGCATTATTAGTTTATTTATTTTATTTTATTTTTTTAAATTTTTATCCCACGATTTTTGTAACCCATTTTTTCACCCGGTGCCAATTGCCTAAGCTGTGATCCTGGGCTCTACTCTCCCTCTGCCAACCTGGGGAGGGCCCCGAACTGAGCTCATGCTTCCTTCAATGCATGAGGAGTGAGCAGGCCGCTTCTTATCAGCCGACAGGGGGAGCTTCCCCGGTTGGACGTAGCGCGTGGAAGGAACACGTTATTCCAACCAGTTCCATTCCCCTCCATCAGGCGCCCCGGCTGGCCAGGGGGAGGCTTTATAGAGACCAGGATTACTGCATGTTTTTGTGAGGGTATCTACCCTAGGAGACACGGGGAGAACATGCAAACTCCACACAGAAAGGCCCTTTTGCCAACCCCACCTAGGGTGTGGGCACTGATGACGCGGAGGAGGGAACACGCCCCCAGCACCCACAGTGTCCCCCGGCGGGAATCGAACCCAGGACCTTCTAGCTGTGAGGCGACAGCACTACTGACTGCGCCAGGGCTGGGGAACAATTGCCTACCTAGGGGGGGAAGGGGGAAAAAAATGGAAGGGGAGAGGGGGAGAAGGGGGAAGAAGGAAAAAAGAGGAGAAAGAGAAAAAGAAAGAGAAAACGAGCGTGGAAGGGATGAAAAATGCAACAGGCCAGTCTTTGTGTGCATCTCCCCAGTGATCTGTCCAAGTAGTTTATGAGTATATATGATAGATTCATGAAAATTGTGACTTTTGTCGATTTTAGGTATGGTTGGTGAGGATCCGAAGGTCGTGGGTTTGATTCCCACCTACGCCGGGTCAGGTGTTCGATTCCCACCTACGCCATGCAAAAATAAAACTCAATGAATGAAAGAAACGTCCTCATTGTTTTAACCATCTCTAAATGGACCACAAAATCAATTTTCTCACCATCATCTAACCTATTTGTACTATTGTATTACTACAATATAACATGTAGGCCTACGGTACATTGGCACATATTGACAGATGTTAAGTATAACCCTTGTGAGACTGTACTTCAGTCATAGATGTATTGTACATCTATTTATATTCACTGGTGATAGATGTACACAGTATATATTAATTTATATATTCACTGTACATTTTATGTATTGTTATACTTATAATTATTATTATTTTATATAATTATATAACATAATAATTATTTTCTCTTATTCAGAGATCCACTGCAAATGCAGATCAGTATTTATTTCATCTTGGTTTGGAACAAATTCACTTAGAAGTACCTTGTATTTCATTCTAACTAATGCTGCTGACATTTCTTTTAAAATCTTACTCTGTTTGAGTTACAACAAACAAACATCAACAATATTATGACATCTGGACTTAGTTCCAATGGGGATCAACAAAGTCAACCATTGAGGTAAAAGCATAACATATTTCATTAAGTAAAAAAAAATGCAACTGCATGAAAGGTAAATATAATTTTAATCTAAAAGATTCAAATACAACAGGGTATTAATCCCACATACAACATAAACATGGTGACAACAAATATATATGAATACATCATCACTCTTGGGTGGAAACCCTGTATGTCCAAAACGTATTACTTATCACTATTTAAAAAGTATCTAAAATAGTGAAAATAACTGATCTACAAGCTGACAACATGTCAGCATCTTGTGGGCCTATAGATCTGCTAACATGGTGAAAATAGACGATCTACAAGCTGACAACACTTTGATGTGTTGTGGGCTTGTAGATCTGCTATTTTCACTACTTTTATGCAACACTTGTGTATGATAAAGTAGGGCATTCATTTACAATAAAATAAAAGGAATGGGACATGGTTTCTGCCCAACAGCGACAATATGTTGATGGCTCTGGTGGCATCACACTTTGCACAAGAATAATAAAACAAGTCTCAACTACATCACAAATTTAAGTAAGGGAGAGGCAAACATCTGCTCATTTATTTTTTGTTGTCTGCTAGCCACTCCTCTTTTGATATGGTGTCTGTATTTTTGGGCAGTGTACAGTATTATGTCCTGTTTCCTGTGTTCTGAACTGGCCACTTTCTGCATGAATTTGCCTGCACTGTCCGCTTGTTGAATGTGGCCGTGGAGGCACATCGCCTTTGGTGAAGAGGTGCAGAGAGAACAGCTGAGGTCTGGGAGACAGCAAAGGAGAAATAGAGAGAAATATGTATAATCAATACAAATTCAGTGTCACACAGGTGACAGTTTATGTTTGCCTATGTGATAATACAGTATGCCCATCACACATCAGATCCCACCATGGCATTATCTTTTTTTTAGCAGCCATCATGCAGGGGCCATCTATGTCTGTACACAGACATTTGTATGTGGCACAGATTTACACACTATTATAATGTTCTTATTTTGATCATAAGATCCAATTACAGAAAGTCAAGTCTCCATACAGGTTTTCGTCAGAATATCTATGACACTGATATACTGGTTCTCAAATGTTTTATTTGCACAGACCCTTAACTCTGAGTGTCTTTATGTTTCTGGTTTTGATTGAATAGTTACTTTGTTAGCAGTTCACAAAGGAAAAGCACAGTACAGTTCAGAATCAGATACAAGGTCTACTAATAGGATTTAAACCCAAGAAAGCACAATGGCTTGTTTACATGTGGGTCCTTTTGTACTAAATGTATAAGAGAAACACATAGATCTATAAACCACTAATTTGTTTGTTATGCTTTGTTGATGAGCCAAATGTAGTTTTCTCCTTTTCACTTTCATTAACATACTATATGACTCCTTATCTTAATGTTTCAATGGCACTGACAATACCTTAAAAATATATATATAGGCCTACATATAATACTAGCCTAATATTGCAATAGCAGGACAGTAACTTAGCTATGTAATCCATATATGATATTAAAATGTCTTTACAAATAAAGCATTAACTAGATAGTATTGGCCAGCCATGGATCAAATGAAAGACAGTAGCAGACACCATCACCATACTTGAAGAATGTTATTGTATGTATGGTAATGCATTTCATGCAGATGACCAGACCATTACCATAGTAATTTGTAGAAGTCACGAAACTTACCTTGAGTGTTAGGATAACAAAGCCAGTGTCCAAGTGTCCATTGCATCCAAAGGTCTCTAAGTGACAATTGTTTGTTTTTAAACGTCGGACGCTGCATTGCATTAAGAGAATGTGGCTCACTTCACTCTAACGCTGTTCATAGCCCTCCCGTGTGGTTTCTATTTGCTGCTCTGTGCTCAGATGCTGTCTAGAGCCCGCCTACTGTATCCGGTAATGTGTAAGCACACATGCAAGTACCGTTTCCATATCCGCTCTGGCCCCAGACCGGAACAGCGACCCGAAAAGACGGCGCGTGATTGGTTGGAATCCCGCAAGGGACGTTGTGTTTTGATCGGGGGAGGGAGGGAGGGGAGGAGACATGAAAAAGGAGTGCGACGATTTTATTGGCAGACGGACGGACGTGCTACGGTATGCGTTCTGATTGGAAAGAAACCACCGCGGGGGAGATCTTCCATTGGCGACAATTGAACTCGCTCTCTTTTTATTTGGACGCGAGGAGCCCCGCGGTTGGCCAGTAAAGGAGGAAGCGAGGTAGGCGAGCGCTCGCCGGGTAGCGGTAGCGCCACCGTGCCCCCATAACGCATTATTAGTTTAACCATTATTTTATGCTTTAACTTCTACAAAATAGCAGATCTACAAGCTCACATCGAGCTTGTAGATCTGCTATTTTTGAAATGTCATGAAAGTTTGTGCAAGTCTTTGAATATGTTTGACCCGATTCTATAAATGTCTTCTAAATCCTTCCTCTAAATCGGTGGTTTTCAAACCTTTTCATGTCAGCGGACCCTCAAAATGACATGTGTTTGGCCGCGGACCCCCCCCCCCCCCCATCTCAAAATATTTACTTCCAGGGACCCCCCAGAAGCAAATATTTGAGTTACGAATGTTCGCTTTTAAAAAGATATATTCAAAGATTTGCTGAAGAATTACACGATTTTTCAAAAATAGCAGATCTACAAGCTTGCAACGCGGCACGCTGAGCTTATATTTCAGCTATTTTTTACTAGTTAAAGCATGAAATAATAGTTCAGGGGTTCCCGTCCTTAAAAATAACGTGTCACATTGTGGCGCGGAGCTTCCGTCCTCCCAGAGGGGGCAGCGCTGCGCTCTTCTCTGCTTTCAGTCTGACATCATCGCACACGTCTTGAAGAAGCCTTTCACACACAGTGACCAGGACAGCAGCACCTTGCGCTACTCTCCCCCGAAGGGAGGGAAATGCCTTTTTAATAGAGTACGCACACATTTCCCCAAAGTGCCCAAAGTTTTTTAATCGCGTTAATTTTCTGTAATTAATTAATCGCAATTAATCAGTTAAAGTCCCAGCCTATATATATCCATAAATACATTGTCCATATGGGCATTCCCAGATGATGCCCTGTTAGGGTACTTATGCCCACATGGAGATCCCTAGGCATCAAAACAAGGCCTTAACTTGCCAAGGAACAGCTTGGCTTTAGTAATTAACATATGTTTTATGCCCATATATGGAGATCCCTGTCCCAATGTTATCAATATTAAGGACATATCCTGGAATGCCCATATTTGGTAATACCCATATATGGGTATGTTTTGACATACACATAACATTGTTGACTATCATGCCAAGTCCCTGACACTGGTCACTGGGAGCCGTCTGGCTAAGAACTTTGCCCTTATGGAAACACATGCAAAATGCAGGTAAAACCTGCATTTGTGCAATCAAAACACAACATTAGAGACACCATTTACTGAGGCATAGCTGACCTGTAGAATCTATATTTGGGCATGGCCGACATATGACCTCATCATGATGAAAAGGACAAACACAGCTGAATTATATAAATTATCAGTGCAGAAACCATGGCCAAGACTCTTATTCTCAGGAACCTTAAATACGTGTGTTGTTTGGTATTTTACCATTTTGGTGTTTGAAATGTTGCACTGGACTTTACATCAGGAGAAAATGCATTCATTTAGCTGTAGATTATATGGTGCTGTTGTAACAGTAGGGCACAAGGTGTACTGCTTTGGAGCAGTGTCAGGCCTGTGGTCCAGCCCTTTGGACACCTCATCCGATGAGGACGACCTGTGTGACTTGATGCACGTGCACATCTTCGACACAGTGTCTTTGTGCTGGAAGACGTTGGCACCACAGACAACTGGACGAATCGAGCAAGGCGATGAGGATAAAGAAGATCCCTGGCTGACGTTGGCCCAACAGATAGTTGATCAAATTGAGCAAGGCAATGATGAGGCTGAAGAAGTTCGTCTCATAGATGAGATGTTGTCCCTAGAGACAACTGGACAAACTGAGCAAGTAGTGCCAGTTCCACGCAGCTTGAAATGTGGCCACACAGCTGTGCTGATAGACCATGTTATCTATCTCTGGAGTGTGCATCGCCAGATGGATTATATCTCTGCATTTGATGTGGACACCCACAGATGGTTGGAGTTTCATGTTTGTGGGGATATTCCAATGCCCAGGGTGGGACACTCGGCCTGTGTCTGGGGGAAGGACATGTACATCTTTGGAGGATTGAATTCCACAAATTCCATGTACAAGTTGGACACCGCCAAAATGTTCTGGTCTTTAGTGAAGACCAAAGGTACTCCGCCACCTTGTACAAGGAATCACTCTGCCACCGTCATCAGGAAGAAGATGTTTGTATTCGGGGGCCGGTCGATGAACAACAACATCAGCACATTTGACAAAGAGACCAGCTGCTGGCAGAGCTTGACTTCACATCTTCATGGACACTCAGCCGGACACTCAGCCTTTGCCTACAATGGAGAGCTGTACATACTTGGTGGTTTGTACAATGATCTGTGGAAATTACATTCAGAGACCTCCTCCTGGAAGATGTTAAAGCCCAAGGGTAAAGGCCCGTGTGCATACCATTTGCACAGTGCCATGGTGGGAGATCGTGTCTTCTTCTTTGGAGGAATTAGAGGCGGCCGGGTTGAGGACATGTACGCCTTAGACCTAAGTCCTGGTCTCAAGGTGTTATGCAAGCTAGCGGTTCTTCAGTACGGTCTGGAGAAGTCAGTCGCAGATGACATCGGGAGGGAACTAGCAGCCATGATTAACAAAGAACCCTGCCGTAACCTCTATAAGAAATACCACAGATGTCTGTGTCATGAACCTTGCATTTTTTGAGCAAGTTTCTGTTTTGTCTTCATGTACTTTGCAGAAACTCACAAATGGCAAGAGACCAATCCATTCCCATTGAAAAGCAGAATCCACCTTCATAGGTACAACTTCTAAGTCAGAGAAGGTAGCAAAATACCTCAATGTTCTGTGAATCTCCTGAGAGCCTACTGTCTTGCCAATGGCAGAACATGTACGTTTTGAAATGGCACATCTGTATGGAGATAACTGATATCACGGACAGAACGGCCCATACAAGGAGTTATTACCTGTGTCATGTTTGATACCATGTGAAGTGAGCACAGCTCACTTTGCACAGGTGTGATTTTAACTACTGTATGCAGCAGTTATGTCCATTAGCCAAAAAATAAATAAATATATATATATATATAATAAAAACAGATCCTCTTTGCAAAAAAATAAAAATAAAAATAGCCTTGATCTGCAATAGTGGTTTTCAACCAGTGATCCTTGAGGGGGTTTCAGGTGGTCCCCTGCTAAATGACGGAGAGCATAAAAGGGATTCTATTGTATGGGTATTCCCAGATTAATATTGATGCGTCTGAAAGGGATTCTATTAGTGTGGTTGGCCTAACAGGGAATCATCTGGGAATCAGATGTAGAGGTCAGCTCCATATATGGAGATCCAAGAGATGATCCAGTCATCTCCATGTATGGATATCCTGGGTTTGATGAGGTCAGTGTCGTGATCTCTATGGATATCCAGGTGATGATAATCAGCAGTCTAGATTTGCAAATGAATCCTGCCTTGGCCATATGGATTGTCCATATATGGGCATTGCCAAATATGAGCTTAATATTGATGACATCAGGTCATTGAGTCAACAATGTGATGTCACAAAGGGTCAGCTATAGACATTGAGGCGTCACTCACGGACGGACAGGATCTGCCGGGTTTCATAGTAAAGTGGGCTTTGGTATGAAGATGGTTCGAAAATAACTGATCTACAAGATCTGTAATTTCTTTGGCTAACGTCCAGAATAATATGGACGGATTGGTTTAACCCATTAAGACCAGGAACGCATCTGTGTCACGTAACCACTTTAACCATAATTTTCAATCCACCCGTTTCCACGAGAATTTACTGTAGCATTATCTGTGGGACACTTCCGGTTAACAGCAGACATACAAGCTCACGTCGCGCCGCAGATGCAACCGGTGTGAGCTTGTAGATCATTCTCGGCTGCGATGCCGGAAACTGCCGCACACCTTCTGCGCAATGCACGACGGGACGTGGGAAAGTTGTGGATACTCATTTTCTATACTATTCAAAAATGGCAGATATACAAGCTCTTAGCGCGGCACCGAGTGCCACGGACAAATACATGTTATTCTGGGGGTCCTTGACCTGAAAAGGTTTGAGCATTGCCGGTATAGAAACTTGTGTGTCTGTTTAGGATTTAGAACAGGGGTTTTCAAAGTGGGTGACGGGGCACCCTGGGGTGACGGCAGTCCAGGGGTGCCGCGAGATAATTTGATAATATTTGGAATTTATTTGGACACTTGAAAAAATATTTAGTATCATTTTAAACTTGAAGTACAAAGTTATTTTCAGTCAGTTCTAACCAAAATGGCTATTATCTCAACGTTTTCCTCGCAACATAATCACTAAAATATCGTCACTGTCGGGCAGAAACCTCGTATCTCCAAGTTTCAAATGTGTATGTCTTTTGGTAAAGCAAAGCCCTGCTTCATCATACAAGACTGTCGCACAAAACTAGTGAAAACAGCTGATCTACAAGCACACTTGTGTGCTTGTAGATCTGCTGTTTTCACTTGTTTAGTACATTTTTATAGATGATAAATACAAAACGAACGGTTTTGGATATACAAGGTTTCCACCCGACAACGACGATATGCTATAAGTGCTGGGAGTGATAATTATACTGTAGGGGTGCCTCGGATTAAAAAAATATTTATGGGGTGCCCTGAGACAAAAAAGTTTGAGAACCCCTGATGTAGAAGACAAAAAAAAAAGAAAAAAAAAACGTTGGGAAAAGAGGCCGTAGCCATGGGAACCCATGGTTTCTCCTCCTCTCCACAGAGAGTGAACTGTATGGCAGCAGAACGGAGCAGGTTGGCATGGGTGTGCACACGCTGCATGGTCACGTACACGATGTACAGCTCGGTGTCAGAGGCCCGCGGTTCAGCGTACCTGGGGCGGGCCTTCTCCCTTTTGTCTAGTGGTGAGGTCATCCCTCTCTCTTTTCCCTCGTCCCCCCCTCCTCTCTCTCTCTCTCTCTCTCCCCCTCTCTCTCTCTCTCTCTCTCTCTCTCTCTCTCTCTCTCTCTCTCTCGCTTTTCTTTCTCGTTTGTCGTCTGTCTCCCATTCGCGTCTCTGTTTCTCTCCACCCACCCCCTCCCTCCCTCCCTCCTCATTCGTTCCCTGGGGCTTGGGTTTGGTCCGGTAACAGTTTTACCCACGAAACAGTGGTGGACAAAATTACTCGTCGACCCCCCCTCTCAGTATACTCGAGTCAAAAGTATGGATACTCGTCTCGAAATTTTACTACTCTGTGACATGTTGATAAGTTCAGTCAAAGGGGCAGATCTGTGTCGCCTCTGGGCGACTGAATTTCCCCCATGGGATAATAAAGGTATCTACTGTATCTATCTGTCCTAAAAGGAATGTACTCAAGTACAGTACTCATGTACTTCATTGCTGTCCAGTGTCCACCATTGCCCACGAATCTCACAGTGCGACGCAGGGTGTGTGGTTTGTGTGTGCCGTGGTGTAAAGTAACTAATGACGTGTACTAAAATACTACAATTATTAGAAAACTTTAGTTGCTAGTTAATTCGTAGATTTGGAATATTCTCTACATTTCGACCATTTTTTAAAATAGACGATTGTTATAAACATTTCGACCCTTTGAAAATAGCCGATCTACAAGCTTGTACATCCGCTGTTTTCAAAGGAGTTTAATACTTAATACTTTTGGTACTTTTTGGTGAGGACTTTTCCCACCACTGTGTGTGTGTGTGTGTGTGTGTGTGTGTGTGTGTGTGTGTGTGTGTGTGTGTGTGTGTGTGTGTGTGTGTGTGTGTGTGTGTGTGTGTGTGTGTGTGTGTGTGTGTGTGTGTGTGTGTGTGTGTGTGTGTGTGTGTGTGTGTGTGTGTGTGTTGTATGTACCACAGTGTTAACCTGTGGGCCCTGTAGCCTGGCTGCTTACACACCATTAATTCTGCACTACACTCTAAAAACTGCTGGGTCAAAAACAACTCAACTTGGGTCATTTTTGATCCAACTCACGGGTCAAATAGGGACCAATGCCAGGTTTGGTTATTTTAACTCAAGAAATTTGGTTATGAATATTGACCCATAAATTGGGTCAAATAAATAACCAAATTATTTGTTTAAAATGACCCAAGATTGTAGTCAATATGACCCAAGTTTTGGGGTTGAGTGGGCTAAATGAATACAACCTACATATGCATGGTCTTTAGAATGACAATGTCAATATTATCTGTCATTAACATAACATCAGAAATGTTTCAGGGTTTCTTCTCAGATGATTTGTTCGAAGATTGGTAATATCAACATAAAAGTGCATACAATATATTATGCAACAATGTTGATAATACTATAGTCAGAATAGTTTAGAGAAGATACACAAAAATAATCTCAGAATTACTATGAGTTCTTCTCTTTCAGACAAGCTGTTGGGGAGGGAGCTCAACCCTAAGCTAGCAGCCAAGCACTTACGGTTAGGGTTTAGGCTCAAATATTGACAAATCAAATTCAGACATATGACAGACAGCTTGCCGAGACAGACACATGGATATGACATATTTAGCATTTTTAGCTCCCAACAGCTTAGAAAATGTCTCTGGAAACCTAGAAAAATGCTTTCCCCAGCATGCTTTGCAAACAGGTTTATGGTGCCTGTCCCCTGATTGGCCCAAAGCTAGACAACTGACCCAAGTATAGGGGTTACCACTAACCCCAAAAACGGGTCACCCCCAGATAAATATTACCTAACTCGAACAACCCTGGAATTGGGTCAAAATAATATCCCAATAACTCAAGGAAGGGTTGTGGCTCTGAGAAATGACCCAGAAATGTGACCTAACACAAATGACCCATGATTTGGGTCAAGAAATGACCCATGAGTTTTTAGTGTGTACTTCCCAGGGGCCACAGAGGTGTGTGTGTGTGTGTGCGCGTGCGCGCACGCGTGTGTGTACGGATGCGTGTGCGTGCTAAATCGGTAACCTCATTCCTCTGAACACTTCTTGACTGTTTGGCCCCTGAAGCTGAATGTTTACCAACACCTTGTGTACAAGTTAGGGTGCAAAAGTTTTCAAATAATTGTCGTGGAGTAATCGGATCCATTATTTGGATCCGAAATGTAGTGGAGTGGAACTAAAAGTATTGGAAATGGGAAATTCTCAAGTAAAGCACAAATACCTAAGAATTGTACTTATAGGTACAGTACTACAGTAAATGTACTTGGATACTTAGCAGCAGTGCTTGTAAGATGTGGAGCGGAGCAGACTGAACTTGTTGTCTCCGCTCTGCTTTGGCTGGAGTCTCGTCACCTGCTCTGCCAGGATTCCACAGATCCGGATGAAACTTGGTCATGCCTTTTGTCTGCTGGAGTCTGGCTCCCATAGCCCAGAGGGGACGGACGCTCTTCTGTGATTGGCTTGTTGTTCGTTGTCAGGCTCTTGTTTTTCATGTATTCTCGCACAGCTTAGCAAAACATTTTTTACAAACATTGGAAATATAGGACAGGGCCGAGTGCAGACCCCTGGGGGACCCAGGGGGCTTTTAAGCCGTGACATCATTTTGTAGGCAAAGGAGAATCTGCCCCCAGATCATTTTCTGTCCCTCGCTATTTTCAACAGATCCGAGACAAAAATAACGACTAAAGTATAATTCTAACACTTTCCTTTCAACAACAAAGAGAAGAAAAATGTGTAAATAGTAAAAATAGTAAAAAGATTCACGGAAACTGGGGGCAGAAATTCTCCTCTGCCTACAAAATGATGTCATACTTAACAGCCCCATAGGGACATGGGGACATGACTACACACTAAGTCAAACTTGGGAAGCGGTTTGCACCGCTCCAAAAAAACTGAACTAGAGTTGACCAGAGAGAGATAGAGCACATGCTGTCTAAACAAGACAAGGACATCTCTGTCACTGTGCTCTGCTGCTGCCTTCAGAATATGTGGTTCCAATCACAATGTGACCGTCCCTCTGGGCTATGGGATGGTAACTCCTGTTAATGAGGCAGCCATTCATGCACGCCATTCACAGTCACACACGGTGAAGGGCTGTCAGTTGTTGCTGAACCAGGAACTGCTGTTAACCACTTCAACCACGGGTCTTCAACAGGGGGCCCGGGGACCCCTAGGAGGTCCTCAGAGGGCCCACCAAAACTTTTTTGTTTTCTTATTCCTTTTTATGTTTTTGTTTTTTACATTAACCAGGGTTCCTACGGTCATGAAATTCCTGGAAATATTTTGGAATTTGGTGATGTAATATGATGTAATATGGCTACGCACACACACATATTGCTATGGCAAAACGCTGAGGAAAACACATTGCTATGACAAAACGCTGAGGAAAAGTGGCTACAGATAGTGGCTACAGATAATTGGTGATGTAATATGATGTAATATGGCTACGCACACACACATATTGCTATGGCAAAACGCTGAGGAAAACACATTGCTATGGCAAAACGCTGAGGAAAAGTGGCTACAGACACACGCACAGCCACTCTTAGGAGCGGTTTACCACCACTCAAAAAAGGAAATTAACTGGAATTAATCATTTGGAATGAATCAAATGTCTTGGAAAATGTCGGTTGGAGACCTCGGATGTCCAAAACTGTTACTTTTCAGGATTCAAATTAAAAAAGTTAGGAATGGATGATTTTTTTTTTTACTGTGTGCCGTTTTGTATTGATGGCCGTTGCTGAGCTGACTGGAGTGGTTCAAGTGATTCTTCCCCCTGTGTATTTACATTGGGTTAATGGGCTGTTTCTATGGATGGAGAGGAGATCCAGAAGGCTGCTCAACCCCCACACAGACATCCCCAGGGTTAATTTAAAAACAAGAAAATAATTATGAATAGAACTAGAAAGATGCAATTCTGGGAAATTGCAAGTGTGATTGCTGTTTTTGAATTATCCCATTCAAGTCAATGGGGCAACTTTTAGCCTGTGGCAGTGGGGAAGAAGCAAAAACGTCATAGAGTATATTTTAGCCAATGAGGGAGCAACAAAAATGTCATGTGAAGTTTGATCAATCATCTGGAGTTTTTGAGTAACATTTAGCCAATGAGGATGTTGTGGGCATACGTCACCATAGGTCATACATAACTTTTATCCAATGAGGAAGCAGCAAAAACTGCTTTTAGCCAATTAGGAAGCTGCATAAAGGTGACGTCACTTAGCTGTGCACTGCCAGTGACTCACTGGATTTACCTTGTGCTTCATAAATAGCCAATGCTAAAATCTAGAATGACACGGCAGGCTGCTTTCCCGCTTTTAATGGGTTAAAGATGGTTTAAATGATGTCGATGCTGTACTTTGAGAAGCACTGAATGCCAGGGGTGGAAAGTAACTAAGTACATTTACTTACGTACTGGACTTGTACTACTGTACACTTTCCAATACTTTTACTTGTACTTTTACTCAAGTAAATTTAGAATTCCGGACTTTTACCTGTAACAGAGATAGTATTTCTACATTGCAGCATTGCAAGTACGTTTTCCACCAGTGCTGAACGCGGGCCATCTGAGTTCACAGTGTGTGTCCTTAGAAAGACTGTCTGTGAGAACGTGGCAGGTGAACAGATAACAACCTACTGATTACCTGCTCTCACTATAAGGCTGTAGTCAATTAACCCAACATGTATTTAAAAAATAATAATATGTAGAACCAATAACTTTTTATATATTTAAATTCTTATATATCAACGAATCAATCCGGATTTTTCTTATTTTTATTTTTTATTTTTCCCTTTTTTGTGACTTTTTGTGTTATTTTTTTATCCCACGATTTTGTAACCCCCCACTTTTTTCACCCATTGCCATTGAATTGCCTAAGCTGTAATCCTGGGCGCTGCTCTCCCTCTGCCAACCTGGGGAGAGCCCCGAACTGAGCTCATGCTTCCTTCAATGCATGAGGAGTAAGCAGGCCGCTTCTTATCACCTGACAGGGGCTCACTGCGTGTCGCATGTGGGTGTTGTGAGCTTGTAGATCTCCTATATTCTCAAAGATCTCGAATAACCTGTTCACTAGACGTAAATCGAGGCAAAAGTTTGAAAGAATGGTGATGTTGATTTCACGTGGCTCCGCCCTACGCTGTCTTACTCTGACCATTATGATTACGTCCGCAGTGTCACATCAAAGCAGGTTGAGAGATCACACTCTGTCAAACACCATGGAACCATCATGGGTGTGATGTGTGAAGCAATGTGCTGCCACTGTACTGTAGCTCTGCATCCTTGACAAAAGAAGCGCAGCTGCTTCTTGGAATATTCACCACCACGGCTTAGATCAGTGGTTCCCAACATGTGGGTCGGGACCCAAATTATTTTAGGGGGGTCTCCAGATGATTAACGTAATGTTCAACATTGTTTTCTCACTCAACAGTAAAAAAAAACAACATAAAATGTTAAGTGTATATAGAGGTATATGCACATTTCTAAAGTGAACATTTAAGGACTTTTTAATACCTCTAAAATGACAAATTAAACAATGGCCAAATTGTCAAACATTAGAGGCAGAAAAGGTGAAAACAGCTGATCCACATGCTCACAACGCCTTGCAACGCGAGGCGTTGTGAGCATGTAGATCTGCTATTTTCACAATAGGGCCGTGTTATATGAAATTTAATGCCTCAACTCTTAGTGCTCGTCAGGGTGGAGGGGTCCTCAGTTAAAATATGATTATTTTGGGGGTCGTGGCCTGGAAAGGTTGAGAACCACTGGCTTAGATGATGCTTCAGATATATATATATTTTGTAATAATCCCACGATTTTGTAAACGCAGTATAGAGACCAGGAGTACTGCATGTTTGGTTTTGCTAACTCCAGGATCCACACCCTTTGGACCTCATCGTGAGCTTGGAGGTCCATTCAGCTGTTCTTACCAATGATGGACAAAACCTCCCAACTCCACTTGAGCCTTAGTTTTTTCATTTCCTGAAACATTTTGGAGTTAGCTGGTTTCTACCCGACAGCAGAGGCGGCATAAGTTCGTTATGACAGAAGCATGAGAGTACAGGCCTCTGCGAAAGAGATGTTTTTCAACCAGTGCTTCTTCTTCCTTTTCATCGCCCAGAGAAGCGCCCAGTTCCCTCAAAGCGGACGCCGCGCACACACACACAGCCACGTCACATACTGTATTTTCTTTATTTTCTTTGAGTTGAATGCAAATAATGTCCTGGCACACAACACAACACGCCATATATACTCTGAAGAGAGGAGGAGGAGGAGGGTGGGAGAAGGAGAAAGAAGAGGGGGGAAAAAAAGAAAAGAGAGAAGGCAACCACATATAAGAAAATCCATGGGAGAAAAGTATGCCTTTATCTTTTAATAAACCGTAGAGCCAGGAGGCAACATGAAATTACGGCATAATAGCAGAGGAGAGCCTTCTGAAGAGTTAATTGCCTTAATTATAGCAGTGCGGAGAGAGAGAGAGAGAGAGAGAGAGAGAGAGAGGGAAAGGAGAGCAGGAGGAGCTCAGAGAAAAGAGGGCGGTGGAGGAGACCAAAGTTAGGAAAAAGTGAAAAATGCAGAAGAGATTCAGGAAAGGACACAGTTAAAAAAGACTCGGTGTTCATTTAACGCCGGGATTGCACACCATTTTTGTACAATCCCAGAGTTAAGTTAACAACACTCCAGATTTGACAGTGTAGGACTAGTGAGTGCTTGCTGAAGTAGGCGCACGTCGCGTGTGTGTGTGTGTGTGTGTGTGTGTGTGTGTGTGTGTGTGTGTGTGTGTGTGTGTGTGTGTGTGTGTGTGTGTGTGTGTGTGTGTGTGTGTGTGTGTGTGTGTGTGTGTGTGTGTGTGTGTGTGTGTGTGTGTGTGTGTGTGTGTGTGTGTCACACAGTACAGTAGTGCACGTTTCTCCCTTTTCTTAACACATGGTTATTTTTGATTGTGTATGCCGGGTCGCTGACACGCACGCACGCACGCGCGCACACACACACACACACACACACGGCCACATGTTTAAGAGCGCATGTGCATGAAGGGATGGGATGATGAAAGGTTGGTAAAGGGAGCAGGGTGGTGGGGGATTTACTGGAGTTCAATTATCTTGATTTTGTGATATTGTGATTTCATATTTTGTGAAAAATCCATACAAAAGGAACGCATATGCATCCGAAATGAAGACATGGCCCAAGCAGCGCCCGTGTGACTGATGCCTTTTGAGCGAGCGAGCACCGCAGTCCTTTTGGGGGGGCAGAGAGCGCTCTCCTCTTCTTCTTTTTTTTTCCAGACGAGTGAAATTTCCTCTCCCCTCAAATCTTACAAGCTGGCAGGCTTTCTTAGGGACACTAAACATAGCTTTCCTTTTCCTGTGTCCTCTCTTGTCTAGACTGGGTCCTCGGTGCTTTGCTTGCTGTGGTTTTATGTCCACTCAGGAAGATTGCAGCCTCATTCTCATGCCTCCCAAGCCAGCATAGGAGGGGTTTGAGCCATAGATATAAAAACCTAGATAGCTCATTGGCCGCTGCAGTTCATTGGAGCGACCTGTAAAAAAAAAACTAAAAAACGCCACTCAAAGTGACTACTGGCCAATCACAGCGCGTCTTTTTTCCGGGACACGCCAGAATCTAGGGTGTGTTCGAAATAAACGAACGACCAGAGAGCACACCAGTGCACTCGGTGCCTATATCCGAACGCACCCTGGGACGGTTTACAAAAAAGGCCTGCCCCACCTGCCTCTGATTGGCCTACTACTACTTGTAGATCGGCTATTTTTGGAAAAGAGCTTTGGTGTAGAGGGGAAAAAGAGCAGACTGCAGAGTGAAAGGTCAAGTTTATTAATTATTGACGGTTCAAGTGGTTAAATATCTGAAAACACAAATTGACATGAATCCAAAATACACTGATGATTGTGTAGTCAAACAATGAAACTATATGGCATCTATGATCCGGTTGTGGGGGTCCCTGCTACATCTCTCTCTCAACTAAGGGGTCCTTGGCCTGAAAACGTTGAAGAACCCTGTACTAGGCTATATCTCAGCAGTATTATAGATATCATTGATTTACCTTAATAGAAGGCTAAGCAAGGATAAGCATCGACGAATCCCGTAGGATCCTCTGAGGCCTGCAGGAGTAACCAGCGGCTGAGCTCTACCGACCGAGCTCTTTGTTTTACTAATATTTGCTTCTGGGGGGTTCCTTATATATAATATTTTGAGATGGGGGGTCGGTGGCCAAATACATATAATTCTAGGATTCCTTGACATGAAAACGTTTGAGAGCCACTGACATAGAAACATGCATTTTTCAAAACCCTTTTTTTAGAATACATTTATAGAATCGGGTGAGAAATATTCAAAGACTTGCACAAAAGCAGAGCTACAAGCTTGCTGTATGAATCCCACACGCTTGTATACTTTGGACACTGCTCCTACAGATTTTGGCCTAAAATCACACAAAGTGGTACACAGTATGTCTAGAGTCATGTCATCAACATGGACCTGTCCCATTTCCCATATTCCCTCCTGATTGGCTACGATTGCCTTCTAAAGTTTATGTAGTGTTTAAAAGGTTCAATTACTACAGCTGGCTCACGTACTGTAGGTTTTATTTTAACAATCACAGAGCATGTTTTTTTTTAAGTCTGATTAACCTCTTAATCCTGTTTCATACATCGTTATTCGTTGTAGGCTATTTTTGCATGGCGATCTACAACCTCAGGCTGCATCGCATCATGATGTATTGTGAGCTTGTAGATCTCCTGTTTTTGGTCCAGGATTTTAGAAGGGAGGGGAATTGATGCACAATTTCAATCATTTTGTAACCAACCACAGTCCATTGTTTATTATTGTTTATAATTATTTATTGTGGGGTGTGTGTGTGTGTGTGTGTGTGTGTGTGTGTGTGTGTGTGTGTGTGTGTGTGTGTGTGTGTGTGTGTGTGTGTGTGTGTGTGTGTGTGTGTGTGTGTGTGTGTGTGTGTGTGTGTGTGTGTGTGTGTGTGTGTGTGTGTGTGTGTGTGTGTGAGCGCGCGCGCCTCGGATCCTCTGTCCTGCTTTAATGCTGGAGCAAAACCAACTCCTTGAAAACCATTTTGAAATGGATAAAACCTATCTGGATTCAAAGTTTGCAGTGTACGTCATTTTCTAAAGTTTTATCACGGAGCGGTGGGTGGGTGAGGGGAGGCTGAATTTGAGAGCCGAGAAGAACTGAATCAGCACATTTCAGTTATTTATTTATTTATTACAGCTCCTCTTTGACAGTGTCGACATTGTTGACAAAAGTCCTGACAAGACGTTAAGATTGAAATAAGTCCCAGCGCTTCACAATTTAAGTCTCATGTCTTTTCATATACCCTCTTCCAGGGGCGTCACGAGGGGGGGAGGGGGAAGCGGGACTGAGTTACTAGGGCCCAAGGTGGAGGGGCCTTAATAACTGTATACTTTAGCTGTTGAAAAATAGCAGATCTACAAGCTCAAAGCACGGCACCAAGTGCCGCGCTGCGACCTTGTAGATCTGCTATTTTTGAAAAGTCGAGAAAATGTGTGCAAATTTTGCTTTGAGTAACAAAGACTTTTTCACGATTTTTCAAAAATAAAAGATCTACAAGCTCGCAGCGCGGCACTCGGTGCCATGCTGTGAGCTTATATATCTGCTATTTTTCAAAAGTCAAAGCACAATTCTGCGTAATAATGTGTTCCCAGTCCAAATGGGTTAAATCCCCTCCCCCTATGAAGAAGAACATTCATGGGGGGCCCGCAGTGAATCCTTTTTACCCAGGGCCCCGAATTTGGTGCGACACCCCTGCCCTCTTCCTTTGGTGTCCAAGGTTTTTTGGGAGGATTGGGAGGGGGGGGAGGGAGGGGGTGTGTAGGTGCATCAACATTTTTTAAGACAGCCAATTTGCCTGTAGGATACATTTTTTTGTTGTCGTCAGGCAAGTCCCTGCACTGCCGAGCGCCGCCTGCCTGCCCGAGTAGAGATTCTTTTAGCGGGGAGATCTCTTTCTTCTCAAAGCGTCTTACCAAGGGCTATTAATTATTAACCGGGGAGAGCTAACATCAAAGGTGCAGACTTGCGCTGAATTAAACGGGGGTCTAGAAGCCCTGGCAAAGGCAGTGTGTGCAGCCGAGAGAGAACTGGGTGAGAGGGAAATGCAGAAAGATGATGGGGGGGATAGCGGATCTACAAGCTCATGCCGCAGCCGCGTCGTGGTGCTTTGTGAGCTCTGTAGATCGTCTATTTTAAGGCACGCGCCACGCGAGAAAGTCTAATTCTGCAATTTCACCTCCCTTCCTTTGCTTTGGAAACTTCCAAGTATGAGAGAGATGTTAGCTTATGTAGAGCGGGGCCCGGACCAAAGAGAAGTTGAAAGCTCTTGTATTAATGATGCATGGATGTTTAATATTTCAGCGGCCGATAAGGCCTTTATTCACAATTGTAAAAGATTCTATCAGTTTCTCCGTGTTATATACGGTAGTTCTTTGCTGAGCTTCCTGTTCTCGCCGAGCGGGACCTTTTTCGATGGGTTTCCCCGCGTGACGCCGTTTCATGTGTTTAACCAGTAAGACTCCCTAATCGGGAGATAAGCGACCGTCAGGTCGCATACATAAACTTTAGAAGGCAATCGTAGCCAATCAGGAGGGAATATGGGAAATGGGACAGGTCCATGTTGATGACATGACTCTAGACATACTTTGTACCACTTTGTGTGATTTTAGGCCAAAATCTGTAGGAGCAGTGTCCAAAGATTTCTTTTGCAAAAATCGGCCTGATGGTGGTACTAGAAGAGGGCCATGAGAGAAATGAAGGGTGGGGGTTGTGATTCGCCATGCAAGGAGTGTGTGTGCAAAGTTTGGCATGGATAGGGGCAACGGTGGCGGAGATATGAGTAGGGCAAAAGTGTGATGTGACATGACGGGACGTGACAGACTGACAGCCGGTGGAGCTTGTCATAGTAACTGCGACCTGACGGTCGCAATCACCATTTTGCACTTAATCCACACCTGTCCTGCACTTATGATTGAACCTGATGACGGTGTGTCAGTTAGGGATGGGACGATAAACGATATTATCGTTTATTTTGATAAAAAACTCTCACGATAATCGTATTGTGGAGATTGATATTATCATGATATCGTCCTCCGTCATGCACTGGGATCAATTCACCTTTTATTTGCCATTCTGCATATCCGGTACCATTT
This sequence comes from Nannobrachium achirus, assembly GCF_963921795.1. Taxonomy (NCBI): domain Eukaryota; kingdom Metazoa; phylum Chordata; class Actinopteri; order Myctophiformes; family Myctophidae; genus Nannobrachium; species Nannobrachium achirus. The sequence continues at coordinate 48,648,942 of NC_137832.1, read as the reverse complement.
AAATGAGTAGTTCACCCCCAAAATGACTTTTTTTCTATTGATTACTCATGCCATGGAGAGTAGAGTTCAATAATATTTTGGGGTTTTTGTCACATTCCCAAGACAAAAATTTGATTTGAGTAAATTTACCCCATTGATTCTGGATGGGGACCCGTTTCGAAACGGGTCTCCATCCGGCACGAATGGGGGCAAATTTATTGTTACCACATTTTTGTCTTAGGAATGCGACAAAAATAAAAATATTATTGAACTCTAGTCTCCATGGCGTGACTAATCAATAGAAAAAAAGTCATTTTGGGGGTGAACTACTCCTTTAAACCCTCTATAATTGGTAAAAGGTACTTATAATATACGTACTTGATAGTTTTTTTTTTTCAATCAGCTCACAGCGCATCGTGACGTGACGCGTGGTGAGCTTGTAGATCCGCAATTTTTGGGGCAAACTTTCCGCCCCAGGATAATGGATTTAATAATAATATCGTAAATCGCAATTTCTTTTGTCACAATAAATCGTGATGTGAAATCTTCATATCGTCCCATCCCTAGTGTCAGTGCTCTGCTAATCCCCCCCCCCCCCCCCCCCCCCGCCCTTCCTTCCTTCTGGTGATGAAGAGCGATGGCTCTGTCATCCATTTCATAGATTATAAAAAATCAAACCTCGGTTCGAAGTGGAGCGGTGAATTTGAGCAGCTGTACCCTATGTGAGTGAGTGAGTGAGTGTAAACTGTGCCTGTGAGTGAGTGGTGAGTGTGCCTGGCCTGCACAAAACAGCGCCCCTCCTTTAACTAGTGTTTTGTGTGTGGCCACTCAAGGTATTGCCAGGCTACGGACATGGCCAGCCAGCCACCCAGCCAGCCAGCCACCCACCCACGGACATACCTGTTCATTGGGAGCGCTTTCACCGCTCCAAAAACATTATTGATGATTTCATGCACAAATAGATTTTTGTAACTGATCCCTATTTTGGTGCATGTCATTACAGGTGAAAACATGTAATATTGTTTTTGGTGAAAATGGACGATCTACAAACAACAAGCGTGCTGTTGTTTCTCGGACCGAAAATAAATCTGTGCACACGCAGGCAGGAGATGTTAAAAGCACCTCTTCCGTTCCCTCCAGGTCTTTAGTAGATCAACAGAGGAAGTCCTGCACGTTAGAAAGTAGTAGTCTTTGGACAGAAAGGGGAAACTCAAAAAGCTACTTTGACCATTCTTTATAATTAGAGGATGGCTGCAATAGATTAAGCCCTGAGACAGACAGGGACACAGCACCCACTTCTTCCCATTCACTCCTGGACGCAGAAGACGCAGTCAAAACAGGCACGCAAAGTGTTTTCCAGGAAAATTGCTCAATGCAAAAATACAGAGTGCCACTCCGGAATACGCCGATGAGTGGTTGCGAAAAGCGCAGCTGTGCCTCCCCCACACATACCACCTATCTCTCTCTCTCTCTCTCTCTCTCTCTCTCTCTCTCTCTCTCTCTCTCTCCCTCCCTCCTCCAGGCACGTGCACACATAGACATCAAAGGGGGCTTGAGCCCCTGCCCTTTTATCCATTTGTAAAAATTGCCCTTTCCAGACCATAAATGTTTTTACTAGTTTTTACTACTAGCCCTTACCCGTTCAAAGATATGAGCTCCGAAATGATGTGCAGTGTGTGGATTATGGGATGTGCACTGTGCACACAGTATATGAGGGATGGAAAGTAACTTTAACTGGTGCTTGCATGCTAATATGTAGGAGCATCAATGTAAGAAATACCCGTTCCATTTAACGGCTACAGAGATACTGTGTACCGATCTGCATGATTTTGGACAACATCTGTAACAGGGCCAGAACCACCCCCCCCCCCCCCCCCCCCCCCGCCTGCCCGCCTGCACACACACACACACTCCCCCCCCCGTGTGTGTGGGTTTGTGTGTGATTGTGCATGGCCTGAACAACAGCGCCCCTCCCTTAACATGTGTGGTCACAAAAGGTACTGTAGGCTAAATAGATATAGATACACCATAAAAATGCAATTATACAGCATACGATTTGTGAAAGTGACAAACGGGCTTCACAGTTATGTCAGGTGTGTTCATATGCTGATGGTGATGCGATTTCAGATCAATTGCTCCAGCCACTGAGGAGAAACGCGGTTTCAGACAGACAGACACTCAGACAGACAGACAGACATTCGGAAAATTATATGTTAGATGGTGAAAGAAATGCAAATGCCTCCTTTCCATGCCATACCTGAAGGCATCGTTCAAGAGAATTGCCTTGTCCAAGCTCTCCTGAACCTGAATGCAGCATCTTATGTTGAAAGAATTGCCCTCTCGGTGTAGAAATCCATGCCGTTACACCATATTTCCTGTATTGATTATGCTTAGTTCAGTGTGGTATTGCGCACTGAAAATAGCCGACCTCCAAGCTCACAACGTGTCGCAGCACGGCGCGTTGTGAGCTTGGAGGTTTGCTATTTTCGATTTTTCCACCAAAAGTCCCTTTTCAGAAATGTCAGACCCTGCCTCTCTAATATTCTCTGCACGTCCCTGCTCTCCTCTGCTAAGTGCCTGTTGACTAGAGCGGTGACACTTTCCAGCCACTCAGAAACAGAGTCACCAGCACTGTACATTGTCACTTTGATGTCGCCCCCCCCCCCCCTCCTCCTCTTTCCTTCCTTCTGGTCATGAAGAGTGTTGGCAAGGGCCCAAGGGCACTTGATAATACCAGGATATGATCCCAGCCGCGCTCTTTTACATCATGTTAGTGCAGACATCAAAAAAAACGTTTCGTCTAAATAGGGCACAGTGAATCAAGGCAGGCAGAGAATGGGGTTGTCAGGGAGAAGGGAGGGAAAAAAAAGCAAGAGAGCCGAGATAAAGATTTGAACCTTTCTTCTTTTCTCTCTCTCTGATGAGGGGAAGCGAATTTGGATTCTGTGAGGAGTTGATACTCCCGTCTTCTGCCGATTCAAGCACTTCCTTTTATCTCTTGCCTTTAAGCAGAAGCCATATGCTTAATTTATACCGGCACGGAAGAAAAGCAGATCTACAAGCTCTCATATCAGCTATTTTCGGCACACAGAACCGTCGCCCGAGCATTAATCAGGCTTAGAAAAAAAAGTATACTTCTGTACCACAACTTTCTCTCTCGTCTCTGTAGATGAAAGAAGCCTAAGATTTGTTAATACATGTATTTTCTTTTTCCTTTTTTTGAGAGGGAAAAAAAGTTGAAAATCTTTGTTGATAAACTTTCAGAGAACTTTACAGAGTGGATTCAATTCAAATTCTGCATTTTACGTGATCACTCAAGTTCGTGTGTGTGTGTGTGTGGGGGGGGGGGGGCTGTTTGCATTAGCTCTTTGTACAGCACAAACTATTACAGAAATATAACTGTTGTGTGTGTGTGTGTGTGTGTGTGTGTGTGTGCGGGTGCGTGTGCGTGTGTGTGTGTGTGTGTGTGCGCGCGTGTGTGCGTGCGTGCGTGCGTGCGTGTGTGTGTGTGTGTGTGTGTGTGTGTGTGTGTGTGTGCTATCAGTGTAATGTTCAGCAGATGTTTAGGCCTACACTGCAGTGACATCATGCACTAGCTAGGAGCAGCAGAGATGGAACACATGTGTGCTCATCATCATCATTCAGTCAGCCTTATCAATGGCCTCTCTCTCCAGGCACTGCACAGTGGAAAAGAACCGAGTACACTTTAAAGTGGTATATAGTTCACTTTAAAGGGATAGTTTTTGTCTATCGATTACTCGCCACATGGAGACTTGAATTCATGGATATTGTTTTAGTTTTTGTCGCGTTCCTAAGCCAATAATTTGATGACCAGCAGTGTTTTTCCTATGGAGACACAAAGAGTTTCATCAAGTTTTTGGCTTTTTGACCTATCCTGAATTCAAGTCTCCATGGGTTGAGTAATCCATAGAAAAAACTGCATATTGTGGGTGAACTGTCCCTTTAAGCCCCAGTGATACTTAGTTGTGAGGCCGGTGTCATGTGACTAGTGTCCACTGTCCATAGTAAATATCAGATCTACAAGTTGACAAAGCGTCTTGAATGTAACGTGTTGTGAGCTTGTACATCTGATATTTACGTGTGCGACTATTAGAAGTATTAGTATAAAATAAAATCAGCTACCATTGCCTTCTAAATTTTGTGTATGCGACCTGCCGGTCGCTTATCTCCCTTAGTCTTACTGGTACTTTTAAGTATTATTTTGGTGCCAATAATATTGTACTTTTGCTCAAATTGAAATAGGACATTTACTTATTTTCATGTTGTGATATTTGCTACTTTTACAAAAAAAAAAAGAAAAAAAAAATACAGCTTCCACTTCTCTCTCTTTCTCTGTCCATCTCTCATCTCTATCTCTGTCTGTCTGTCTCTATGTCTGTCTCTCTGTCTGTCTGTCTGTATATCTGTCTCTCTCTCATTCTCTCTCTCTCCCTCTCCCTCGCTCCATTCAGGCACAGTCACATAACTCCCTCTAGTGGTTCTTGTAGTTTGAATGTTGGAAGCAAACTTCTTGTGTGTGTGTGCTTGTGTGCATGTCTAATATACACATACCTGCTGCTATGTATATTTGTGCAGCTTATGGTGTAACCATACATACTGCACCAGCTGGATTATTCATCTGGATTATATTATATGGTTTTACAACCCATAAACATTGGCATCAAAATGTACTTAAAGTACCAAAGGTAAAAATACTCCCCGTTTCAAGTTTTCAAATGTATATTTTTGAAGAAAAAAAAGCTACTAGCTCAAGTTTTCAAATAATAAAAGTATAAATTTGATGTGGAGTAGAAGAAAAGTACTGAAAATGTGATATACTCCAGTAAAGTAAAATATTTGTGTGTGTGGTTGTGTGTTTCAGGCGAAGAGAGCGGTGCAGAGGGGCGCCACGGCCGTCATCTTTGATGTGTCGGAGAACCCTGACGCTATCGACCAGGTCAGTACACACACACACACACACACACACACACACACACACACACACACACACACACACACACAGACCTCACCATTACTCTGTCAAAGTCCTGAGTGCAGTGGTGTAAAAAATACTGACATATTTACTTAAGTCAAAGTATCTGGAACCAAATTGGTTCCATTTGTACACTGTCATAGTTAAGAGGAGACCTTCAAAAATGTCAAAGATTGAGAACCACTGACCTGATATTGTTTTGAATAAATTAATTCAGAATTATATAGATGTGTTTAGATTGTTTACCTGCTATCCCAGTGTGCTCTTCTTAGGCATGTGATCATTTACCTATTTATGGATTATAGTTCAATAAACACTTTTTCAGTGGCTCTGGTTAAAGAGGTGGTGCCATAGTTTTGTACTTTTTTTGTTTTATGTGTCTATGGAGTTAACTTTACTCTAATAGACCCCCAGGTGTGGTTATAATGTGCGAATTTGCCTTCCTGAAAGCTGAAAGCCGCTGAGTCAAAAGCATAGACATAGAAAGGTAGACGCCTCCTTCGGCTCTGGTGCATATGCATCGAGGGACCAATGGAATCACGTGTGCACACATATGGACGTTGATAGGCCAATCAGAGGCGGGTGGGGGAGGGTCTTTACGTACGCAGCCTGTAAGAACAGCTGAGCCGCGCAACATCGGAACTGGTTCTGTTGAAATGAATTGTAGTCCTTGGATAAGTCCCGGAAAAGTCGCGCTGCGATTGGCAAGTAGTCACTTGACTGGCAGCATTCCCTTGGTTTTTCGAGGAAGTCCGGACTCAATTGATGCACATCGCTCCAATGAACTGCAGAGTCGAACGAGGCATCTAGCTTTTTATATCTGTGGTCAAAAGGCCCAACTGAAAAACACTGAGTTAATGACGTCATATAATCATCCCCTCCCCCTTTTACCATACACCCAACACTGTGGCTAACTTCAGCTGGGTCACCACCCACCATGACAACCAGCCATACTTAATGAACTGGTGGGTGTAACCACATAAAAACCTAATTTGAACACTTTCTGTACTCTTTTTTTTCTTTTTTCTTTTTAACAAATCTTCCTTCTTGTATAATCATAATACCCGTTCATCATGTTTTAGGGGGGGGGGGGGGGGAAATAAATCATGGCATCCCATCTAGGGGTGGGACGATAAGCGATATTATCGTTTATCGTGATAGAAAACACTACAATACGATAATCTTATTGTGGAGATTAACATATTGTGATATCGTCCTCCGTCATGCACTGGGATCAATTCACCTTTTATTTGCAGAGCTGCATATCCGGTACCACTTGAACCCTCTATAATTGGTAAAAGGAACTTATTAACTTATATTATACATACTTGATAGTTTTTTTTTCACTCTCTATCAAATGTCTTTGCCAAAAATTAGCCGATCTACAAGCTCACAACGCATCGCGTTGGCAAATGTTCCGCCCCAGGATAATGGATTTTGACTAACGTGATAAAAATCAGAAATCGCGATTTCTTTTGCCACAATAATCGTGATATGAAATGTTCATATCGTCCCATCCCTAACCCCATCTTTAAGACCAAGAGTGTTTGCTAAATGCCCACGTTGTGGATTGTAAGTGCATGCGTCCTGGACTCCTGGCCCTTGTGCCTGGTTGTGTGCTACGTACAGTACAGTACTAAACCATAATCATTCTATCTTTAGTGCCGGCCCAGAAAACCTTGCGGGTTGAGACGGCTCCTTCTGCCATTATGGAGGTTTATGTATCTCCCTTGTATTAAAAAAAGCCCTGATTTATAAGTTGTTGCGCGCCGGCATAAATCAAATCAAGCATAAGAGCAGGGTGCTGCTGCTGTGCCATGAGAGATTTGAAAATGGATATGCGAGTTTAGGCTTTCACTAGACCGTGACCGTTGCTCTGTTGAGCTCATAATTGCACAGGTAGTGAGTGCTAACATCGCATTACCTCATCCTCCCAGGCCAGGCATGATCCATACAAACCCGCTCAATGGCACTCAATGGCAAAGTACATTTACTTAAGGACTGTACTCAAGTACAATTTTGAGATACTTTTACTTCCAATTTCTGATACTTTTTACTTCTACTCCACTCCATTTTGGAGGAAATTTACAAGTATATGAAAACTTTAGTTACTAGTTACTTTGCGATATATACATAATTACATTACAAAACATACATTAACCACTTTAGCCCTATTTTCGACACACTCTTTTCTTTCGGTGTTTCGACTGCCTTTGTCTTTGTTGTTAGAGGTATAATACGCGTTGCTCGTCTCAGCGGCTTTGTCACAAGAATTCTCCTGTGGTATTTATTCATCCTCACCGCACCAGGCCTGGACTTGTAGCGATCTTCCTCTCCTCTCCTCTCCTCTCCTCTCCTCTCCTCTCCTCTCCTCTCCTCTCCTCTCCTCTCCTCTCCGCTGGGTCGTAAAGCACGTAGCTGACAGATAAAAGGCATTGCACAGGGACCACATGAAAGCCTGTGCCGGGCGGCTGTGTTAAATTCCCCCGAGAGGCTTTTCCAGTTGGAGCAGAGCAGCCCGATCCGCACAGACAAGGAGTGTGTGGTGGTGGTGGGGGTGGGATTGGATGGTAGGGAGAATTAAGGGGGCTACATGCTTGTCCTGGTGTCCAAACTAGGTGGGATAGGTTAGGTCACTGGTTGAAATTGACACTTATTATCCCTTAGACCCCCAATTGATAAGGCGTTATGCCAGGGACCCCCATAAGTGAAGATTTTTATGGGGCGCCCGCTGGCCTACCGGTCCAGGCGCATACCACACTAGGCATGGATGCCTGGCGGCGTCACCGGTTCGATTCCCGATCCGGACGACCTTTGCCGTGTGTCGCTACCCATCTCGCCCCCCATTTCCTGTTGGTCTACTGTCCTATCAATAAAGGCATAAAAGACCCAAAACAAATCTTTAAAAAAAGAGAGAGAAGATTTTTATGACTCAGTCATTCCCAACCTTTTCAATTTCAAGGACCCCCAGGATTTGACATGCATTAGGCGACGGACCACCATTTAATGGCATTTCTACCTCTGAGATCTCTGTTTTTATTGTAAAATCAATGTTAATTTAACTCCGAGAGTGTACAAATGGAACCAAATGGATGGGTCCATTTGGTTCCATGTGTACACTCTGAGTTACATACCCATAAGGGTCCATTTGGTTCCATTTGTACACTCTCTGAGTTACATACCCATAAGGGTCCATTTGGTTCCTAATTTAGCTGGGGACACCCTGGAACTCCCTCAGGGACCCATGGGGGTACCCGGACCCCACTTTGAGAACCACTGGGTTAGATTATAAAAAAGCGTCAAGAAAAAGAACTTCATTGGGACCGTCTAAAAACTGTTGGTGGTTGTTCCTGCACACCTACAGTAGATCAGTGGTTCGCTTCTCAAACCTTTGTGACAAGAATCCCCAAATTGATGTGTATTTGACTGCAGGGGGACTGACATCTCATTAATCCCACTACGTGGCTACGCTATGCATGCGGATAGGGATATGGGCAATGACACGGCACCCACTGCGGACCCCCCTGTCCGAAAATACTTTTTGCCAGGGACCCCCGGAAGAGATTTGTGTAAAAAGGAATTGCGAAAGTATTCAAAAGTTTCCAAAACATTTTTCATACAGTATTTTTCCAAAACATTTCAAAAATAGCAGATGTACTTGCTTGTGAGCTTGCATATATGCCATTTTTGAATATCCAACATATAAATCATGGATAAAGCGGTTAAAATGATTGTGATGCCATATTAACTACTTTTGACCTCCTCAAGGACCCCTGCCTGGGGGTCCCCGGACACCACTTTGAGAACCACTGGGGTAGGTTATAAATGATGTCAATAGGAACTTCTTATGGCCGTGGCTCCTGCAACACACCTAGATGTCCTGACTGTCCGGAGCTGTTCGGCTGGGTTCGTTGGCACGGCTGCCATTTCATTCCATCAGATTACTGAGAGGGCGGGATTTATAGCTCGCTGGGACGTTGTTTTGTAACCGGTTAGGTCGGGTGGTTTAACATTCCTTCCTTGGACACATCAAACTAACCCCCCAATGCACATTGTGCGCACAGAGACGGCACATCGATAGAGGTGCACACTTTTTGAGCGGTGGTCACAACGCTCCTATACGTGGCGGTGTGTGTGGGTCTGTCTGTCTGTCTGTCTGTCTGTCTCCGTGTCTGTATGTAGCCTACAGTACCTTTTATGACCACACATGTTAAGGGAGGGGCGCTGTTGTTCAGGATAGGCCAGGCACACTCACACACATACGTTCAGGCCAGGCCAGGCCAGGCCAGGCCCACACACACACAGACACACACACACACACACACACACACACACACACACACACACACACACACACACACACACACACACACACACACACACTCACACACACTCTATTGGTGAGCAAGTGTGGCTCTCTCACTCATTCACTCACTCACTCAATTCAATTCAAAAATTCAATTCAATTGAATTCAATTCAATTATTGCGCAGCCTCCACGACCACCGCTCAGTTCACACGTGTGTGATTTTTACTCTTAGTTTTTCAAAAAATTCTGGACTTTTACTTGTAACAGAGCACTTCTACATTGCAGTATTGATACTTATACTTAAGTAAAGAATGTGAGTACTTTTTTCACCACTGGTTTTAGTAGATGAAATCAACACTGAGGTACTACACAATTCATTTATTTTGAAAATGTTTCTCTCCCAGCGTTATTTTCATCTTGGCGCAGCAGCCTTCTCTTGAATACCGCAGCGGCGGCGGCGCAGGCAGCTCTCTCTGTCCGATGGGGAAGGGCGCCGCGTGACGGCATAAGAGTAGGACGATCAAAAAGTTCTCCCCAACGTCTATACTTTAATGCCAGAGCATATTTCATCCCGGAGGAACATGACGACAGGGGGAGAAATAGAAATATATAGAGCATCCCCGCTATGTCCCTTGGGCTTTTCAAATTACAGATTCCCACTGTGGAGCGGAGAGACTTTAAGAGAACACAGAGAGAGAGAGAGGAAGGAATGCTTGATTTATACTGGCCGTGTTGTGCACACGAAAATAGAAGATCTGCAAGCCTGCGACGCGTTGTGCCACGGCCCGTGTCGAGAGCTTGTAGATCTCGTATTTTTCAATGTGCGACACAGGCGCGCAACTAAGTATAAATCAGCCCATAAGGAGTGTGTCAACCAGCTCCCAAGATGCAACATGCCGTTCATATGTTTTCTTTAGCTCTCTTTGACGGAGAGCGACCACAGTTTCCATGTCTCCATCCTATATACAATACAGTAGGCCAGGGCTTCTCAAAGTGGGTGCCGTGCATTTACTTTTGGGGTCCTGAAAAAGTTTGAGAACCAGAAATCAGAAAACTGTAAGAATTTAGAAGACAGGTTAAATCATTGATTGTTTTTTAACAATTGATTAGATTGATCAGTTTGATTGAACATGTCTCTGTGTCTCCCAGCTCAACCAGGTGGGTGAGGACCCTCTGAAGCGGCCGGTGGTCTACGTGAAGGGCAACGACGCCGTCAAGCTCATGAACATCGTCAACAAGCAGAAGGTGGCCCGCGCCAGGATCCAGCACAGACCTCCCAGGGTAAGAGCTCAAACCCAACGCAACACATGGTCCTCCTCGTTGATGCCTCCTGATCCTATTTCCTATGTCCTTCGAACAGGCATTGACTTGACACAAGGGGGGAAAATGGCAGACTGAATGCTACTTCCCATAGGAGCTAGGATGTAGGAGATAGGACAGATCAGAATAAGGAACTGAGATGCATTCTCATTTCGCGTTACTTTCTCCTCATTGGCTGGCCCCATAGCAAATGAGCGTCAATATCCTCTCACACAGTGGCATCTAAATGGCACCTTGGAGGAAAACTTAGGAGTTTAAGATTTTAGCCCGAGCCCGACGAGACCTGGTATTTGTCGGGATTTGGGTTGGGTCAGGCTTTTTTGACTCATTCACTGCCAGGATTAAATTCATTTATAAGCCCCCACAGCCACTGTATATTCGATCATCTGCGGACGTGCGTGGGGCCACGTGTGTTATACGATGTCCAAAAAACTGTGTGGACCGTGTACTGGAGGACCTCTTGCAATGCTGGGTGAAAAACAAAGTGACCACGATAATCCACTCTATTGCTAGGCTTGTTTGAATGTGACTTGTTACTGCACAAACTCTGGGGAAAAATAGATTCCTGGATAATCGGCATTTCGTGGACGATAACATTGACCCGGATGTAGATTCAAATCTACGGATACTGTGATTTCTCTTGATCATCATACGACAGCATTTACACACAAAAGCATCAAAAGTAGCAGATCTGCAAAGTGACAGTGGCACATGGTGCGTACCATAATATAGACCATTTTGGATGGCCTCCTAAAATGTTTTAAGCCCTCCTCGCAGACAACTATCGAAATACAAACGTGTGGGAGAGAGAGACGGAGAGACACATACTGTGTGTTATGCTAACAAAGATGTTTGTGCACCCCCCCCCCCCCCCAATACACACACACACACACACACACACACACACACACACACACACACACACACACACACACACACACACACACACACACACCAAAAGCAGAACAAGTTAACGGATATGAGGAACGGCGAAAAATTCCAGCAGGGAAATCTGACCCTTCCTTTTCTTCTCCTCTCTCTCTCTCTCTCTCTCTCTCTCTCTCTCTCTCACCCGCCATCGAATCGCCCCGGGGTGGAGGCCTTTTTTTTTTTTTTTTTTAGCAGCACTCTGAGAGATGGATATCAGCCATTCAAAGAGCTGTTTGTTTGCTTGAAGTATTTGATAAGGGACCAGCACATTTTGAGGTCAAATAGCTTGACATAATGAAAGCCCGAGAGAGAGAGAGCTAAACACCCCGCTCCTCCTCGACCCACCGATAGAGCAAAGACACTCTGACCGATAGATCGGTTGTAGGAACTTGTTGCTCTGAAGTGTCTGACTTCAAATCAATATTGCGATTATCTCAAACTTTTGCCCTTTTCCGCTCTGAGCCGCAATCCGCTAAATCACTGCTTCTCCACACTGTCAGGCAGAAACCTTGTATCTACAAGTTTCAAATTTGTATGTTTTTTCATGAATTTCATAAAAGTTTTTTCATAATCCCATCTCTACAAGCACACTTGTAGAGGTCTCAAAAGTCCTTAAATTGTCACTCTGCTGTCATCTGGGGGTCCCGAGCCACAGGTTGAGAATCACTGCCTTACAGGACTGTGACTCTCTGAGTCGACCCATTAATATAAGACCTGGGATGATTTTATACTTTAGCGATTGAAAAATAGCAGATCTACAAGCTCACAGCCGTGCTGCGAGCTTGTAGATCTGCTATCCGCCAAATACATGTAATTTTGGGGGTCCTTGACATTAAAAACTTTGAGAACCACCATTTAGAAGAAGGATTTAGGAGACATTTATAGAATCGGGTCAAAAATATTCAAAGACTTGCACAAATGTTCACAATTTTTAATCTATCTACTGTATATCTGCTATTTTTGAATAGTTACAGCATAAAATAATGGTTAAAGTACTAATGCCTAATGTGTTCTAGGTCTTAAAGGGGAGGACCACCCATTTTCAATATTGAAATATGTCATTAATATACCTTAGAGGAGTTGTGTGGAAATAGAAAAAAGGTTCCCCCCATTCTGTGTTGCCTGTAACTGGAGGATTGATTTTGGGGTTTGTATTGTAAAGTACAATGTGTGATGTCATCAAGTTGTACTTTACAATAGAAACCCCCAAATCAATCCTCCAGTTCTAGGCAACACAGAAGGGGGGGGAACTTTTTTTCTATTTCCACACAACTCCTCTAAGGTATATTAATGACATAGTTCAATATTGAAAATTGGTGGTCTTCCCCTTTAATAAATGAAAGAAATGAGTGAGAATCAGTGCAACGCGCTAAACGTTAGGATTATGTGACAGAGGTGTTCTCTCTCTCTCCCTGCTCCACAGCAGCCTACAGAGTACTTTGACATGGGCATCTTCCTGGCCTTCTTCGTGGTGGTGTCTCTGGTCTGCCTCATCCTCCTCATCAAGATCAAACTGAAGCAGAGGAGAAGCCAGGTTGGTTGGAACCACTTAGATATACACACAATGCCCAAAGTTAACGTTTTTTTTGTTTTGTTGTGCAAAAATGGCCGATCTACAAGCTCACAAAGGGCCGTCGATGCGACGCGTTGTGAGCTCCTAGTTGACTTTTTTCTTCTTTCTATTTTGTACTTTTGTGTAGTTTTTGTTGTTGTTTTATCTTAATATTCAAAATAAACCATTCATTCATTCATAGTTAATCCACACCTTCTGTGTTAGGTATAATCAATCATGATAGCAATTTATCATAACTTTTTATTATAACCAGTAAGACGCCCTAAGGGCGAGAAGTGCGCACGTGGGTGCGTGCACATGGGCACTTTGGCATGTATACCCTTCTGCCTTAGCTGGTCGAGTCATCACTGTGATGTCAGAACAGGTCAGCTATATCCAGCTATGACCATCTCCATACAGTATATGGAGATCTAGGTGATGATCCAGTCGTCTCCATGTATGGATATCCAGGGTTTGCTGAGGTCAGTGTGGTGACCTTCTCTTCTCCTCCACAGAGCTCTATGAACAGGATGGCCATCCAGGCCCTGGAGAAGATGGAGACGCGCAAGTTCAAGGCCAAGATCAAAGGTCAGCGCGGCGAGAGCAGCTGCGGGGCCTCTGATTCGCTGAGCAGCAGCTCCACCTCGGACTGCGCCATCTGCCTGGAGAAGTACATGGACGGAGAGGTAACGGAAGACCCCCACCCGTCTCCACCCACCGCCTGAGGAACACCATAGAACAGTGGTCCTTGAGGGAGTTCCAGGGGGTCCCCGGCTAAATGATAGTTGGGAACCAAATGGACCCTTATGGGTGTGTAACTCAGAGAGTGTACAAATGGAACCAAATGGCATTTGGTTCAATTTGTACACTCTCTGAGTTAAGTTAACATAGATTTTACTATATAAATTGGGGTCTCAGAGATAGAAATGTATGTCAAACTGGGGGTTCCTTGAAATTAAAATGGTTGGGAATCACTGCTAGAGCCGTAAAAATCATCTATTATGGGGGTCCCTGGCATATCTTTTCAAATGGTGGTCCCCGGGCTAATAAGTGTCAATTTGGGGGCCCTTGAAAAAGTTTGAGAACCACAGCTATAGGACACTGCTGCTCCACCCACCCCCCACACACGTCTTCCTCCATGTTTGATATGTATTAGGCGCACGGGAGCACACACTAATTGTCGTATGACGAATAGCGGAAATAGCTGATCGACAAGCTCACGAGCTGGTAGATCTGCTGTTTTCGCTATTTTTTTAAAACTTTGAAAGTGGTTGAAAAATTTGAAATATTTGCGACTGTTTTTGACAATAGATATGCGCCCCAAAATAGGGACGCCGGGTTTAAAGTGGAGCAAGTTTAGAATTTTTGTGCAAGACGTTTTAACCTTTTTGGACTACCTCCGAACCGTTGGTTCTCAGAGTAGGGTTACGAATCTTTTCTTCTGGGGGTTCCCATCTGGCACAAAACATTTTCACTTCCGTGGCTAAATACATATCGTCACCGCCAGAAACCTCGTATCTCTAAATTTCAAATGTGTGTCTTTGGTAAATCAAAGCTTTACTTCATCATAACAAAAGTTCGGCACAGAAGTAGTGAAAATAGCTGATCTTCAAGCACCGCGAGGCGTTTAGTGCTTGTAGATCGGCTATTTTCGCTATTTTAAATCGTTTTTAAAATAATAACACAAAAAGGGAAGGTTTTGGAATTTGGACATACAAGGTTTCCACCTGACAATGACGATATCATAAAAAACATTGAGGACTACTGCTCCAAACAGAGAAGGCTCTCTCTCTCTCTCTCTCTCTCTCTCTCTCTCTCTCTCTCTCTCTCTCTCTCTCTCTCTCTCTGTGATCTTTGGTGCCCCCCTCCCCCAAGGGGGCCCCAGACTCCAGGTTGGGAAACACCGTTTTTTTTTTCTTCTTTTTTTTTTGGACAATGGGGATGGAAGTTCCCTGACATTACCCATGGGGACCTTTTCATTTTGACACTCTTCCCCGGTGTCTGGCTGGTGTGGGGAGGACGCGTTCCGTTCGTTCACTGCACCTGGGAGAGAGAGCGAGCTATCCAGTGCACGCATCGCGGCTAGCGGCGGTGGCGGTGCTGCCTGTGATTAGGGCTTCCTGTTTTCCCAAGCGTGTTCCTCCTTTTAATCCCAGCCACAAAGTCATTGTAGAAATACGTGTCCCGGACCCTAATCTGGGCCTTTGAGGATTTACTGTAACAAGCGTTGCTCATCCTCGTCGGAGGGAGGGGGGCACAAACCCCCCCAATGCCCAGGAGGGGGAACTGCGTGTGTGTGTGTGTGTGTGTGTGTGTGTGTGTGTGTGTGTGTGTGTGTGTGTGTGTGTGTGTGTGTGTGTGTGTGTGTGTGTGTGTGTGTGTGTGTGTGTGTGTGTGTGTGTGTGTGTGTGTGTGTGTGTGTGTGTGTGTGTGTGTGTGTGTGTGTGTGCGCGTGCGTGCGTGCGCGCGCGCGCGCATTAATATACTCATGAGGCCCAAATGTCCCCAGAAGTATAGTAGGATTTGAGAAATAGAAATCGTGAGGGCATTTTTTCCTGGTGCTCTCACAAGAGAAAAGTTTGTTTCACAAGAGAAAAGTTTGTTTTATAATTTATTTGAAAATGTAGGCTTAAAATTAGGAGCAGATTTAAGGTTAGATTTAGACATCCAGAGGTTGGGTTCAGTAGGGGTTGGACTTATGTCTGATTTATACTTGTGAGGGATGTGTTGTGTGCTTGTAGATCAGCTATTTCTCAGCTTTAGAGTTAGGGTAAAAAGAAAATGGCACAAAAAATAATAATTAAGGATGGAATTCTTAAAATCACTGTCCTAAAATATCGATGTCCTCACAAGTATTGTAATAAATGAGCGAGCGAGCGCGCGTGTGTGTGTATGTGTGGTTATGCGTCTCCTCAATAAGGACGCGAAGAAAACACAACAAAGCATGGCGCCAGTATTGCACAGAGGAAGTGGCGTTATAAAGGGCTGAATGGCATCAAAGCCATTTTTTTTCAAGAGTGAACTCGGCAACAAAAGGTTGGGGTGGAAAACAGCCCAAAGATGAGTCACGTTTTGAGGCACAGAGAAGAAGGGGAAAAAAAGAGAGCGGGTGGCAGCCAAGTGGCAATGGCTCAAACACATCAGCAGCCTCTAATGCAGCTGTTCATTTTGGACAGTAAAACTATGAGGAAAAATGTTCGTTGACAACCTTTTTTCACGGACTGAATACTAAATAAGAGCGAAGCTATGACTAAATATGCTGTCAATTTCGTCAACAGTAAAAAACTAACAAACCAAAAATTGACTCAAATGTTAGTGAGACCTAGTGGACAAGAGAACTAAGACAATTCATTTTATGCTTGGCTGCTCACATGAGCTGTCAGGCTCTGAAAATAGCCTGGTAGCTGGTAGATCGGCTATTTTCGGCATGATGGCCAAGTACAATTCAGGTATTAAGACGCCATCGCGGCCCCCCAATATACATTTTAGTAAACTAAATCAACTGTAGATCCTGTAGAAGATCCTTTAGATCTTGTAATATTTAGTCAACTAAAACTAGACTAAACATTTCAGATGACTTAAATGTGACTAAATTGAATTGTATTCAAATATGACAAAAAGATGTATCCAAAATTTGCTATCAAAATGTACACTGCTGGCTTGTTGTGCCCTGGCATTGCCCGATGCCAGTCCTCATTCCATGATATCCATGATTTTCATAAGGTTTGCCCTGTCTGATACAAATATTTTCAGATGGGGTTCTATGGCCAAATACATTTTCATTTGGGCATCCTTGACAGAACCACTGGCTTAGAGGTGGCCCCTTTATAGGAGTCATCAACCTCCTATTGCTGGGTCTATGCTATATTCTCTATCACTGTGCTGCCACCTGCTGGACAATTGTGCATACATCTCCAGTACATTGCCTTCTCTCTGGGAAATCCAAACAGACTGCAGTTTAACAAGGTGCATCTGTTCTTTTGTTGTAATATGACAGCACTGAAACGAGTGCTCTTCCTCTGTACATTCACTCTTTTCTTTGGGACATGTCATTCAGTCTTTACACGCACATTAACAGTCCAGTTTGAGGAGAACGTAGAGGCTAAAACGGGGTCGAAACAATTTGTAGTGCAGAACCAACGCAAAGACTTCAGGGCGGCCCTTCCCATTGGGGACAGTGAGGTGATTTGCAGCAGGCGTGGGTTTGTCTGTGCCTGTTTCTCCACTGTTCCAGCCAATACAAAGAATTTAGATGTCACCACCACACGTGTCGGTAGGCGGAGATCAACCAAACATCTGGCTGGACAAGGCTATATTTTTGATTTATTTGATGATGGGGTATGGAGGAAAGTTCCGGGCAGCTATCTATCATTCAAACTTTCTTTGTTGTGTAAGTATAACCTTAATTTGTATGTTCAAAACAATCCAGGATTGGGCCTTCAATGTCCGGTGTGTTTGTGTTGTGTCCCACTAGGAGCTCCGCGTCATCCCCTGTGCTCACAGGTTCCATAAGAAGTGCGTGGACCCCTGGCTGCTGCAGCATCACACCTGTCCTCACTGCAGACACAACATCATCGGTGAGTTCCTGCCAGCCTTGATTCCGTCTAAAACAAAAACTATGACAAAAAATGCTCGCCGACTACCTTTTTTTTAACTGAGGTAAACCAACTAAACACTAAATAAAAACTATGGTATGATGACTAGAACTAAGGCTAAATATATTGACAATTTCGTCAACAAATAGAACCTACAGTATGGACTAAAATGTTATTAACACATCGGATGCCCACATTAATTCAGGGTTTACCCTCACAGGGGCCCATCGTCTCCATGGCAACACGTCATTTACGTACCTTCGCTTCGTGGAAAAAGTATCCGTAATACGTTGAGTAAATGTAATCCAAGTATGTCCAGTTTATTTTCACGATGATCTTTTCTTTCAGTCAGGACAGCTTTTTACCAATCTTGGGCCACAGCGTGTGTATCACGGGCGGTAGAAAGGGTCGCATTTTGAACATGGTGATTGAAAAAGCTAGACCAGGAGAGGAATCCGCCATGTTACGTTACCTCCGCAGCGTCACTGGGAAAATAGTATCCATGATACGAGTAAATGTAATCCACGGATGTCCTGTTTATTTTTACGATAAAGTTTTCTTTCAGTCAGGACATCTTTTTATCAAACCTGGGCCACAGCGTTTGTGTCACGGTAGGTAGAAAGGACCGCGCATTGAACATGGTGATTGAAAAAGCTAGACTAGGAGAAGAATCCGCCATGTTACGTGTATCTCCGCCGAGACTCCGTTACTGGGAAAATACTAGTATCCATGATACATACGAATCGTGCTAGCCTGCGAGGGGAGGACGATAGAGTGCAGTGCAGGATAGGAACAGAAGCTTGTGATTGGCTGCAGGGAGACTGCACATCCTGGTCACATGTACCGCGCTGCATTTTGGGAAATGTAGTGTTTTTCCCATATTGTTGGCGTTTGATCACCGTGGTAGAGCCTTCATTGCGGTAGCAATGTACAGTAACTACAGTATTGTAAAACGCGTCGTGGGCACTGGGGCTGGGCGTCCAGAGACATCAAAGAGATTGGCGTGTAGACACCACGTGGGCACCCGATGTGTTAAGGGGCAAGTAAGGCATTCATTAAAAAGAATGTAATAAAATTGTTTCTGCCCGACAGTGACGATATGACAAATAACTTCAATATGCACAGACAATAGTGACAAGACTGGTACCAATAATACAAATAGATAATGAACTATGGCACAGTGCTTTTAAATGGCCAAAAATGTTCAAAAATAATGTAAGTAGTTGATGCGACACGATGTGTGTGAACTTATAGATTATCTATTTCCACAATCTTTCAATAGGTGAACTTGAAAAGATTATTGGAGTGTAACAGCAGCAGATTGCTCACATGTTCTCATCCATGGTCTCTTGTTGTGTTTCCAGAGCAAAAGAAGGGCAACATGGGCCCTGTGTGCATGGAGCCGGGCAACCCGGTGCACGGGCGCCAGCAGCGGGTGGTGCTTCCGGTGCACTACCCGGGCAGGGTGCACCGCGCCGGCCAGGTGACCGCCTACCCCACCCGCACCAGCATGGACCCCCACGGCAACCCCATCACCGTGCTCACCGTGGACCAGCACCCGGACCCCCAGGGGGGCCTGTACCCGGCCCAGTCGGCCTCGGCCGCCTTCCTCCGCGGCTACCACCACCACCCCGGCCTCCACCTGGACCACTCGCTCAACCCCCACCACTGCGGGCTGGAGCACCACGGCGGGCCCCCCGCCTACCCGGCCCAGCCCCACCACCACGCCGGAGCCTTCAAGCGGCCCAAGTTCCACGGCGGGCGCAGCTTCTCGCGGGCCGCCGCCTGCTTCTCGCAGTACGAGACCATGTACCAGCACTACTATTTCCAGGGCTTGACTTTCCCCCAGCAGCCCGAGGGGGGCGCCGGCGCGGCCCAGGGGGGGCCGGTGGGGGCGGGGCAGCTAGCTGGAGGAGGCGGCGGAGGAGGGCCGCACAAGGCCCACCACAGCAGGGCCTTCCAGCAGGGGCTGCTCTACCCCACGGTGGTGCACATGGCGCCGGCGTCGGGCTCGCGCATGGTGGACGGGCACGGCGGGCCGGGGCTGGGCTGCTACCACGGCCAGCGCTCGGTGTGCAGCGGCTACCTGGCCGACTGCCCCGGCAGCGACAGCAGCAGCAGCAGCTCGGGCGGCCAGTGCCACTGCTCCAGCAGCGACTCCATGCTGGACTGCACCGAGGTCAGCAACCAGGGCGTGTACGGCAGCTGCTCCACCTTCCGCAGCTCGCTGAGCAGTGACTATGACCCCTACGTCTACCGGAGCAAGAGCCCGTGCCGGGGGGGAGGAGGGGGCGGCGGCGGGGGGGAGCCGAGCGGTGCGGCGCCCGGCGCGGAGGACTCGCTGACCCCCGCCCCCTCGGGGGCACATGAATGCCTCCAGGCCCCTCCTCCTCCCCCCGGGGGGGCGTCGGGGGGCGGGTACAGTTCGGGGGACCACCTCTCCAGCTGCAGCCTGGAGCCCGGCTACAGCAGTCGCTCGTCACTGGAACCCAGGGAGAACAATGGCCACAACGCCAGCACTACCTCAGCCGGGCCCGCGGAGGCCGCCGGAGCGGACAAGGGAAAGGGGGCGGCGGGGCAGGGGGAGGATTTGTCGTCGTTGTCGGGGCCGGGCGGGGAGGCGGGGGGGCCCGCGTGCAGCTGCTGCTTCGAGGTGCTCCCGCCCAGCAGCGGCGCAGAGTGCAAGGGGCCGGACTCGGACCGAGGAGCCGGCCGCTGTCACCACCGGGGGCCGGCGGGGGAGTTCCAGAGCTCGCCCTCCCCTCCCAAGAACTACTTTTCCCCCGCCGAGCACATGTGCGGCGGCCCCGGCCCCTCGGAGCCGCTGGGCTACGAGGGTCTGCCCTGCTGCTTCTACAAAGAGATGAAGGTGCACCGGGCGGCGGCCGGCCGCTACGCCGAGGACTACGCCGTCAACGTGCAGTACGCCGCCGCCGCGCACCACCACGCCTCGGACTCGGACTGCTCCGGGCAGGGCTGCTGCGAGCTCAGCCAGAGGATACCCATCATCCCCGAGGACACGGACTGCGAGCTGGGCGCCATGATGGGGCTGGAGAGCCAGAGCAGCCTGCTGCCCGCCGCCGAGGGGCCGGGGGGGGAGGGGTTCTTCTCCTCGGGACAGTTCAGGGGTCCGGCGCCCTCGTCGTCGTCGTACCCCCAGGAGGAGGAGAGCCGCGCGCTGTTCCACCGGCCACAGTGCGGCGGCGGCGGCATGCTGGGCGCCTCGGCTAACTATACTTCCACTAACGAGGGGGCGCTCTGAGCTCTCGGTGGGAAGAAGGGACTTTATCAAGCCCTGATTTTGTACTCGGGGTCGCGTTTGTGTCGTGCGCGCCGGAAATAGGCGATCTATAAGCTCTCTGAAAAGACGTTGTGCTAGGGACCCCCAACCCCCCCATAAGTGAAGATTTGTGTGAATTTTTCACAATGCTCACAAATCTTGAAAATGTTTAGAAAATAACTTCTATCTACAAGCTCACAACGCGTCGCATCTAGAAGCGTCGTGAGCTTAGTTAGTAGTCTAGCTATAATCAGCTATTTTCGAATAGTGGTTATACTGTTTCTCTTTTTGCTGCGGACCCCCTTGGAACCCCCTCAAGATCCCCCCCTGTGGTGCCCTCCCCAGTCCGTACCCCCACTTTTGAGAACCACAGGCGATGCGATGTGACGCTTTGTGAGCTTGTAGATCTGCCGTTCGCCGGCGCACGACACACCGTTGAACGAGCGAGTGTGGGGACTCAGCCCAGCCGTATTGTTCGGTACGGAACCAGTCATGTCAATCAATGAAACCCTCAAGTTGCCTTGTTGTTAAACCCTGCTCGCTGAATGTTATCATCTTAGAACAGGCTGCATGCACAGCAGCCAAGCTGGACAGAAATTGGGCCTCTTCCACGCTTCCTTCACAGGTGCTACCAATGATACTAATGAAGGCGCTGTTCCGTTTAGTTGTAGCTCAAGGGTTTTCAAACGTTTTAATTGCAAGGACCCCCCCAAACCTCTAAGGGGCCTTTTCCACCGGCAAAGAACCGGTTCTAGAACCAGTGCCGGTTCAACTTTCTTGGAACCTTGGTTCGTTCTTGCGAACCGGCTTGCGTTTCCAGAAGATTGAACCATCATTGAACCAGAGGAACCAAGGATTTTGTGGTTCCCGTTCGGAACCAACTTTTACGGTTCGGAACCAAGTCCGGTTCTCGGTGGAAAGGCTCACCTCTGGTTCATCCCATAGGCGGGAGAAAGCGTACAAATGAAACCAAATGGACCAGTAAGGGTTTGGTTCCATTTGTACACTCTCAGAGTTACACACCCATTAGGGGCCTTTTGGAAGGGGTCCTTTTGGAACCCCAAACCGGTTCTTTGCCGGTGGAAAAGGCCCCTTAGAGACACCGCTGGTGTTGCAGAGTGTTTCCAGTGAGCCGACATGCGCACTATCAGCACCCTACTCTGTTTGTCCAGATTGGAACGACGGCGCCTTCGTTACTGTCATTGGTAGCACCTTATGAAGTAGGAAGTAAGGAAGAGGACCACTGTCTTTCCAACGTGGCTGCCGTGCATAGAGCCTATAGTGTGGATTTCTACTGAAAAGCGAAGGCCTGAACGCTCTCTCTCCATATATACACACTATATTATTATTCAGTTCATTCCTGTGGCCGCGACCGTCTCAGACCCAAAACCACGTTGCCATGGAGAGGAGACATAGAGTTCTGCTACAAATATGGATGGAGGTTGATTGCTGAAACCAGAGTGGTTGGTGTTGGCATTTAGATGTAGGCTATCTGTCACGGGTCAGGATTGTGCAACCATAAGTAGTGACTCTGTAACTGGGCCCAGTTTTCTTTTTCTTTTTTTTTTGTGAGATTTTTCAGACTTGGAGACTAGACTCCTTTTCCCCCCCCTGTGCAACGTGTTTGAGGATTTTCTCTTTTTTTCTTTTTTTTTAAAAGTACACTTTTCATTCTTGTCACACAAACATTTGCGTGTACCTGCACATAGCACACGTTGTGTACATGTGTGTGTGCCGTACACAAAGCTTCAATAAACCACCAACTCAGATAGACAGGTTAAATGGATATAGCTTTAACAAAACAGAAAGACATGATTGTTTTTTTGTTTGTTTTTCTTTCCTTTTTTTTCAAATGCAGGGAAGGGTGGGTCTTTCTCAATGTCTGTGAGCTACACAGCCACACACTCAGAAGATGAAGCTATATAGTCTAAAAACAAGAAGAATGCATAGAAACATGAATGCATAGCTGACACTGGTCTCAGTTCTATCAAATGCGGAATTGGTTTGTTTTGTGCATGTCTTCGCTGTCGGTGCAAGAAACCTTGTCCAAAAACACATTGAACTGTTATAAACACCACGGAAAGGCAAAATAGCTGATCTACAGTAAGCTCACGTTCGGCTATTTTGTGCTTCTTTTGCGTGACACTCTTGTCCGATAAAGTAAAAAAGAAAAGAAAAAGTTTAAATATGGAGATACAAGGTTTCTGCCCAACAACAAAGGATATCGTTGTTGTCAGGTGGAAACCTTGTATGTTCAAAACCCTTCGTTTTGTATTTATCATTTTAAAAATGATTTAAACTAGATCTACAAGCACACAATGCCTCGCCGTTGTGCGCTTGTAGATCGGCTATTTTCACTAGTTTTGGGCGATAGTCTTGTCTGATGAAGCAGGGCTTTACTTTACAATAAAAAGTACAAATGTGAAACTTGGATATACAAGGTTTCTGCCCGACAGTGACGATGTACATTTCTGTCCAGCTGTGGCCTAGCTGTTCAACACGTGCCCAGACCAACACAAAAGCCTTATGCCGGTTATTAGCCATGGGAAGCACCATCTAAAGACACTGTGCCACTTCTGGTCAGATGGAGTCCACATAGTGACATAGTTGATTTGGGTCAATTGTAGAGCTCTTTAAACAAGCCCTTAATAGTTTTATTTTAGCCGACACTTATCAAATATCCTCCTCACAGTAAAAAATTATAATAAAATCCTGTGTTAATTTAACTCTGAAAGTGTAAAAATGGACCTGTAAGGGTGCATAAACGGTGCATGAAAACTTGCTTTTGATTTTGTTGGGCTTTTATGGTTCTTATATGTATCCGAAGGCCAAAGGTTAATAGCTGGAGAAAAAAAGAAAAGGAAAAAAAAAAAGAATCATTCATAAGGGTTCCTTATTGTACTGTGACTATTTTTAGTTATTTTTTGCAGAAGTTATACTGTAAAGAATCCATAGCGTTAATTAACTGTGTACAAGTGGAAGCCACTTCCACTCGTACACTCTCAGAGTTAAAATAACGGCGAGGATTCGACAGTGTACACATCCAACAGAGTATATCGTCACTGTCGGGCAGAAACCTTGTATCTCCATGTTTCAAATGTGTATGTTTTTTCTTAAAGTAAAGCCCTGCTTCATTATACAAGACTGTCACACAATATAGCAGACCTACAAGCATACAACGCAGTGCTTGTAGATCAACTATTTTCACTATTTTAAATCATTTAGAAAATTATGAAAACAAAACAAACCGTTTTGGACATACAAGGTTTACACCCAACAACAGCGATATGTTTTGAATTCTATCACACAGTACACACATAAATTCAATTACATAATAGATGCTTGCGATATCCGACGTTTGTCAATTCAGGCCATCTCTGTGTCCTGCAGACTGTTTTTATACTGTTTCTATGAAATGTACTCATTCTCTTCACAGAGGCAAACCTTCTGAAAAAAATAATCCTATTTATAAAGTTAACCCAGTGCTGTAATCAAGTGGAGAATCTAATCTTGCCTTTTGCCTAGGAAAAAAAAAGATGTACCTACTGCAAGTATAAAAAGCCTGACGTATACTCTGCTGCGCATCGTGTCTCACACCCAAAAGTAGCAGATCGACAAGCTTGCCGCTTTGTGAGCTTGTCGATTTGCCGTTTTCGGGGCGCGAGATTCTGCCACCCAAAGTATAGTTCCGGCGTAACATTTCGGGGTACTTGAGTCACTATTTAAT
Organism: Nannobrachium achirus; assembly: GCF_963921795.1. NCBI lineage: Eukaryota > Metazoa > Chordata > Actinopteri > Myctophiformes > Myctophidae > Nannobrachium > Nannobrachium achirus. The sequence goes on along the minus strand of NC_137832.1, from coordinate 48,624,258 downwards.
TTTTTTTGTATTGTTTCTAGCACTTAAGAAGATTAAAAATGTGTACAAAAATTAATATTTTTTAATTTTTTAAGAATATAATTATTTTCTGTCATTACCATTACAAATGTTTTAAGGAAAGGCTAGAAATCAATCTGTGTATATTTGTGTACCTGTATAGCAACACATTTCATAAATGGAAATATGTTCTCTGAATATTTATTTACTAATATATTTATCTTTAAGCCATGTCTTATGTTCAGAGTGTATGAACGTATTGGAGTTATTTGGTTGCTTTTTATTTTGAGAAAAAAAATCACTAACATGAGACTTTGTATATACATGGTAATTGCACACAAGACGATTAAATATTCTCTGACCAAAAACTGATTTTAAAACTTTAGTACCATACAGTTTTGTAATTAAAGTGTACAAAGATCTGTAAAATATACAGTTTTATTCAAGTAAGTGATGTTGTTGTGTTTTCTTTTCATTGTCGTCATTTGAATTGCATATCATTTGCTTATTTGTAGAGAATTCAGATAAATGTTATTAATGCATGAAGCCCATTGACATAGATGTTTATCTTCACTCTATCCGTCTGTTTTTGACTTTGAGTGTGGGGTCTAAGTTTTCATTTATAATGCTCTTGTGATAACCTCATACCACACTGGTAAATGATGTATTTATATCACGCCTTTATCCAAGGCGCCTTACAGAGATTGTGCATTTACATTCACCCATTCGTACACGGATGGCAGAGGAAACTAGAGATGTGCCGATTGATCGGTGAGTGATCACGATAATCAGCTTTGGTCGGTATCGGCTTTGCCGATCTACAAGCTAGATCAGCTATTTTCACAATATTTATCTGTGGGACTGAATGTAACCTCAGCTTCAACTCCATCGAAATGGATACTAAAGGACCTCAGCCTGCAATCTCCTAATGTTTATACTTAATGTCAATGTTTTGTAAGAAGAATCACTAAATATATAAATGCTGCAACAGTAGAAGTAAATAGAAGAATTTATGGATTTGACGCTGTGATCAGGAATATCGGTATCGGCAGATACTGATTCCAGTTGATCGGTGATCGGTATAGCATCTCTAGAGGAAACCATGCAAGGCACCAACCTGCTCATCAGGAGCAATTTAGGGGTTGAGCGTCTTTCTCGAGGGCACTTCGACACTAACTCTGGGGGAACTGGGAACCTTCTTTGCCAAGCGCCCACTCTACCCCTGAGCCTCTGCCACCCCTTATAGAACAAGAAGTTGGTTTTCTCCATCGGGCCAAAAGCATCACAAAAGCATTTTGCCCATTTTTTCTCCCCAATTTAGTCTTGTTATGCCAACACACACACACACACACGCGTGTGTGTGTGCACACACACGCACACGCACACACACACACACACACACACACACACACACACACACACACACACACACTACTGTGTTTTGTCACTGCTGCTTTCCCCTCCGCCCAACAGCAGGGAGTGACAGGTGCTGTGTCAGTAGCATGTTCAGACACATAATCCCCCTCCCTCGAATACGGGCCAAAAGATTTGAAAAGTTGAGTGCTGTATGTCATGCAAACTCTATTCCTCCCCCCACCTGTTTCTTTTTCTTTTTTTTTTAACTAATCAAGTCGAGTCAAAGATATGTCTAACAGTATGCTTTTTAATGTGTTCATCACAAATATTATGAATGCATCCTTACAATCAAGAACCAAATCCCAGTTCACATTTTTCAAATGTTTAACAAAATTATCCTCAGAAAATGCCTTATACATTCTTTTTTGAATGATCTTAGTCCCACATTTGGGCACATTCGCTTTCCAAGTTGTTGCAATTACTCTTGTTATAACCCACATGTACAGAAATAGCTTTAGAGCCTTTTTCTGGGGCATTTGTAGAAAATTATCTATGGGGATGAACGTGAACCGTCTCTATTAACAGGAGTCCTTGTAGGCAGTGGCTGCATCACTGGACGTTCTTTTCAAAGAACAATTACTCGAACCCCAAATCTTCATTCCTATCTGCTTTCATAATCGGAATCAGTCACATTTTGCAACATTGTGCAATATTATTCAAATAGTCAATACCAGAACCAGGTGGTTATAGCAACAGTATGTTAACATAGGGCTTCATATGTGGTAAGTGCACTTCCACACCATTTACTGTATACCTACTGTAGGTCTTTTCTCATTTTTACAGGGATATGAACCTGAGTGTAAAATGCTGTGCCTCCTCCATTTTCATCTCGATCCAGTCTAATTATGTTGTGTCCTTGAATATCTAAGTCAGAATCCTGTATGGTTTCATGGATGAATATTATTTTAATTCAAAATGGAACACAGCTCAGTAACCTTATTTCTTAGCCTACATATTTAATGTGCAAACCCATAAAAACCAGTAAATGCTTTCAGTGATGATGTTCAAACCTTCCCTTGCACTCAAACTTCCTCAGTTCATCCAGCTTCCCGAGCTTTATGGGGACTGGCCATTCAATTTATTAAACTTAACAATTTGCAGTCCAGGTTCCATGGATCCTGCCTTTCTTTTACAGGAATCTTGCTGCTCCCCCAAGCAATCGCACCATTCTTCTGGTGCTCATTCAGGTATACCTTGCTGCTTCCTTTAACTTTTTTCCCCCTGTCGCAACAGTTCCATCTTGTGCTACCTGCGGAAGAACCTCAGGATGGTTATTTGGTTGACTTGTCTGGATCTCAATCTTATTTCTGTCTTCTGATGATGGTGATGGTGGTGGCATAGGCCTACAGCATGTTTACCAGTGATATTTCTAGTTTACTAGTTTGGGTTAAGTTTGGGCAAAGATTTATATAATCTTTTCCTGTTGAGAGTCTGAAAGCTTTAGTGTTTTGACTGACAAGAGTGTCTATTGTTGATGTCAGTAAATATGACTGCCAGCCTGACCCAACCGACTCAACACAATATTTGGTGATAGTGTGGTGTCTAGTGACCTCTTGTGGTGCGTGTGGGTCATTGCATGGTACTGGATATCTTTTTGCGAATGTCTGTCTGAGTGTCTGAGTGAGTGTCTGTCTGTCATAGCGTTTCTCCTCAGTGGCTGGAGCAATTGATCTGAAATCGCATCACCAATAGCATATGAACACACCTGACATAACTGTGAAGCCCGTTTGTCACTTTCACAAATCATATGCTGTATATTAGCATTTTTATGGTGTATCTATATCTATTTAGCCTACAGTACCTTTTGTGACCACACATGTTAAGGGAGGGGCGCTGTTGTTCAGGCCATGCACAATCACACACAAACACACACACACACACACACACACACACACACACACACACGGGGGGGGGGGGGGGGGGGGAGTGTGTGTGTGTGTGTGTGTGTGTGTGTGTGTGTGTGTGTGTGTGTGTGTGTGTGTGTGTGTGTGCAGGCGGGGGGGGGGGGTTCTGGCCCTGTTACAGATGTTGTCCAAAAATCATGCAGATCGGTACACAGTATCTCTGTAGCCGTTAATTGGAACGGGTATTTCTTACATTGATGCTCCTACATATTAGCATGCAAGCACCAGTTAAAGTTACTTTCCATCCCTCATATACTGTGTGCACAGTGCACACCCCATAACCCACACACTGCACATCATTTTGGAGCTCATATCTTTGAACGGGTAAGGGCTAGTATACTTAAAGGAGTAGTTCACCCCCAAAATGACTTTTTTTCTATTGATTACTCAGGCCATGGAGAGTAGAGTTCAATAATATTTTTAGTTTTTTGTCACATTCCTAAGACAACATTTTGATTCGAGTAAATTTACCCCCATTGATTCCGGATGGTGACCCGTTTCGAAACGGGTCACCATCCGGAATGAATGGGGGTACATTTATTGTTATCACATTTTTGTCTTAGGAATGTGACAAAAACCAAAAAATATTATTGAACTCTACTCTCCATGGCCTGAGTAATCAATAGAAAAAAAGTCATTTTGGGGGTGAACTACTCCTTTAAAAATCGCACCGTGCGAAGTGAGCGGTGCAAAAATATTTAGGGAGTATGATATATTGTGGACTTCGATTTTCAAGCCTTTTCTTTAAATAACTAGACCAGGTCAACCTGGTTGTGCCAGACCCCCTGTCTGTCATCATCATTTATGACATCATGCCTTTTGTAGGCATGTCATCATCATGTCATCATCATATATACCCTTTATATAGAAAACCCGGACAGACCGACATTTGCTTATGTAGGCCTACCCATTTCATGGGTCTGGCAATCATAAATGCTTTTCCCTTTTAAATTGGAGATATTAAATAATATCTTTATTATTACACACATTACATGTATATGTTTGCATAGAAAATTCTAATGTAGTGCATCATTGAACTATGGGAAGACTGGGATTTGAACATGGCACCCCTGGCGCCTGCTGTGACTTGTAAGAACTGGGCACCTAAATATGTGTGATTAGGTGGCTTAGTTGAAAGAGCTCTTGACTCATCACCAAAAGGTTGTGGGATCAAATCCCAATGCCGGCAATACTGTATCAGAGCATTTGACACTGATGGTTTGCTTTTTCCTTCCTTTAAATCTCCATCGTCATTGACAATGCATTGGGCACTTAAAGTTAAATATTTAAAAAACTACACATTATTTCAAAGTAAAAATCTCAAGCATGCATGTCCACAGTAAGGTGGAATTTTTGAATTGTGAATCAAGTTGCTCGGTTAAAGTATGTAGGAACAGCGAGGTGCCAGAGTTTTCAGATTTAAGATTTTAAAATTAAATATCTCCAAAAGTACAAAACATTTCAAAGTAAAACTTTCAAGTATGTGTGTCCACAGTTAGGAGAATTATAAAAAGTATGAATGGAGTTCCTAGGCAAACGTGTTTTTTTTAGGCGCGCAAATCTGCCATTGAGCCCCATGTTAATTTTCCGAATTTTGTAAAGCTTATATCTCTAAAACCATAAAACATTTCAAATATTCATTTTCAGGCAAACATTTCCACAGTAAGCTCAACACGATAAAGTGTGAAAGGTGTTTCTAGGTGTACGTTTGTAGCTCTAGTAGCTTGCCAAAATTTGTAATTTTCCATTGACAATGCATTGGGTGCTTAAAGTTAAATATTTCAAAAACTGCAAATTATTTCAAGGTAAAAGTCTCAAGGCATGCAAGTCCACAGTAAGGTTCAATTTTAATGTGTGATTTTACTTAGAAATGTTTTGTAGTTTGGGAGATATTTAACTTTTAAAACTTAAATCTGAAAACTTTGGCACCTCGCTGTTCCTACATCCTTTAACCGAACAACATGATTCACAATTCAAAAATTCCACCTTACCGTGGACATGTATTCTTGAGATTTTTACTTTGAAATAATTTGTAGTTTTTTTAATATTTAACTTTAAGCGCCCAATGTATTGTCAATGACAATGGCCTTTTAAAGGAGAGAGAAATCAAGCAATCAATGTCTACTGTTCAAATGTAGAGTTGCCAGTGTTGGGGATCGGTCCCATGACCTTCTGATGATGAGTCAAGATCTTTTCCAACAGAGCTACCATGACTCAGAATACACAAGGGCCCAATCCATTAAAAAAGAGATTTTGAGTTACCTATGTATATGTTTGCATAGAAAATTCTAATGTAGTGCATCATTGAACTATAGGAAGACTGGGATTGGACATGGCACCCCTGGCGCCTGCTGTGACTTGTAAGAACTGGGCACCTAAATATGTGTGATTAGGTGGCTTAGTTGAAAGAGCTCTTGACTCATCACCACAAGGTTGTGGGATCAAATCCCAATGCCGGCAATACTGTATCAGAGCATTTGACACTGATGGTTTGCTTTTTCCCTCCTCCTTAAATCTCCATCGTCATTGACAATGCATTGGGCACTTAAAGTTAAATATTTAAAAAACTACACATTATTTCAAAGTAAAAATCTCAAGCATACATGTCCACAGTAAGGTGGAATTTTTGAATTGTGAATCAAGTTGCTCGGTTAAAGTATGTAGGAACAGCGAGGTGCCAGAGTTTTCAGATTTAAGATTTTAAAATTAAATATCTCCAAAAGTACAAAACATTTCAAAGTAAAACTTTCAAGTATGTGTGTCCACAGTTAGGAGAATTATAAAAAGTATGAATGGAGTTCCTAGGCAAACGTGTTTTTTTTAGGCGCGCAAATCTGCCATTGAGCCCCATGTTAATTTTCCGAATTTTGTAAAGCTTATATCTCTAAAACCATAAAACATTTCAAATATTCATTTTCAGGCAAACATTTCCACAGTAAGCTCAACACGATAAAGTGTGAAAGGTGTTTCTAGGTGTACGTTTGTAGCTCTAGTAGCTTGCCAAAATTTGTAATTTTCCATTGACAATGCATTTGGTGCTTAAAGTTAAATATTTCAAAAACTGCAAATTATTTCAAGGTAAAAGTCTCAAGGCATGCAAGTCCACAGTAAGGTTCAATTTTAATGTGTGATTTTACTTAGAAATGTTTTGTAGTTTGGGAGATATTTAACTTTTAAAACTTAAATCTGAAAACTTTGGCACCTCGCTGTTCCTACATCCTTTAACCGAACAACATGATTCACAATTCAAAAATTCCACCTTACCGTGGACATGTATTCTTGAGATTTTTACTTTGAAATAATTTGTAGTTTTTTTAATATTTAACTTTAAGCGCCCAATGTATTGTCAATGACAATGGCCTTTTAAAGGAGAGAGAAATCAAGCAATCAATGTCTACTGTTCAAATGTAGAGTTGCCAGTGTTGGGGATCGGTCCCATGACCTTCTGATGATGAGTCAAGATCTTTTCCAACAGAGCTACCATGACTCAGAATACACAAGGGCCCAATCCATTAAAAAAGAGATTTTGAGTTACCTATGTATATGTTTGCATAGAAAATTCTAATGTAGTGCATCATTGAACTATAGGAAGACTGGGATTGGACATGGCACCCCTGGCGCCTGCTGTGACTTGTAAGAACTGGGCACCTAAATATGTGTGATTAGGTGGCTTAGTTGAAAGAGCTCTTGACTCATCACCACAAGGTTGAGGGATCAAATCCCAATGCCGGCAATACTGTATCAGAGCATTTGACACTGATGGTTTGCTTTTTCCCTCCTTTAAATCTCCATCGTCATTGACAATGCATTGGGCACTTAAAGTTAAATATTTAAAAAACTACACATTATTTCAAAGTAAAAATCTCAAGCATGCATGTCCACAGTAAGGTGGAATTTTTGAATTGTGAATCAAGTTGCTCGGTTAAAGTATGTAGGAACAGCGAGGTGCCAGAGTTTTCAGATTTAAGATTTTAAAATTAAATATCTCCAAAAGTACAAAACATTTCAAAGTAAAACTTTCAAGTATGTGTGTCCACAGTTAGGAGAATTATAAAAAGTATGAATGGAGTTCCTAGGCAAACGTGTTTTTTTTAGGCGCGCAAATCTGCCATTGAGCCCCATGTTAATTTTCCGAATTTTGTAAAGCTTATATCTCTAAAACCATAAAACATTTCAAATATTCATTTTCAGGCAAACATTTCCACAGTAAGCTCAACACGATAAAGTGTGAAAGGTGTTTCTAGGTGTACGTTTGTAGCTCTAGTAGCTTGCCAAAATTTGTAATTTTCCATTGACAATGCATTGGGTGCTTAAAGTTAAATATTTCAAAAACTGCAAATTATTTCAAGGTAAAAGTCTCAAGGCATGCAAGTCCACAGTAAGGTTCAATTTTAATGTGTGATTTTACTTAGAAATGTTTTGTAGTTTGGGAGATATTTAACTTTTAAAACTTAAATCTGAAAACTTTGGCACCTCGCTGTTCCTACATCCTTTAACCGAACAACATGATTCACAATTCAAAAATTCCACCTTACCGTGGACATGTATTCTTGAGATTTTTACTTTGAAATAATTTGTAGTTTTTAAAATATTTAACTTTAAGCGCCCAATGTATTGTCAATGACAATGGCCTTTTAAAGGAGAGAGAAATCAAGCAATCAATGTCTACTGTTCAAATGTAGAGTTGCCAGTGTTGGGGATCGATCCCATGACCTTCTGATGATGAGTCAAGATCTTTTCCAACAGAGCTACCATGACTCAGAATACACAAGGGCCCAATCCATTAAAAAAGAGATTTTGAGTTACCTATGTATATGTTTGCATAGAAAATTCTAATGTAGTGCATCATTGAACTATAGGAAGACTGGGATTGGACATGGCACCCCTGGCGCCTGCTGTGACTTGTAAGAACTGGGCACCTAAATATGTGTGATTAGGTGGCTTAGTTGAAAGAGCTCTTGACTCATCACCACAAGGTTGTGGGATAAAATCCCAACGCCGGCAATACTGTATCAGAGCATTTGACACTGATGGTTTGCTTTTTCCCTCCTTTAAATCTCCATCGTCATTGACAATGCATTGGGCACTTAAAGTTAAATATTTAAAAAACTACACATTATTTCAAAGTAAAAATCTCAAGCATGCATGTCCACAGTAAGGTGGAATTTTTGAATTGTGAATCAAGTTGCTCGGTTAAAGTATGTAGGAACAGCGAGGTGCCAGAGTTTTCAGATTTAAGATTTTAAAATTAAATATCTCCAAAAGTACAAAACATTTCAAAGTAAAACTTTCAAGTATGTGTGTCCACAGTTAGGAGAATTATAAAAAGTATGAATGGAGTTCCTAGGCAAACGTGTTTTTTTAGGCGCGCAAATCTGCCATTGAGCTCCATGTTAATTTTCCGAATTTTGTAAAGCTTATATCTCTAAAACCATAAAACATTTCAAATATTCATTTTCAGGCAAACATTTCCACAGTAAGCTCAACACGATAAAGTGTGAACGGTGTTTCTAGGTGTACGTTTGTAGCTCTAGTAGCTTGCCAAAGTTTGTAATTTTCCATTGACAATGCATTGGGTGCTTAAAGTTAAATATTTCAAAAACTGCAAATTTTTTCAAGGTAAAAGTCTCAAGGCATGCACGTCCACAGTAAGGTTCAATTTTAATGTGTGATTTTACTTAGAAATGTTTTGTAGTTTGGGAGATATTTAACTTTTAAAACTTATCTGAAAACTTTGGCACCTCGCTGTTCCTACATATTTTAACCGAACAACATGATTCACAATTCAAAAATTCCACCTTACCGTGGACATGTATTCTTGAGATTTTTACTTTGAAATAATTTGTAGTTTTTGAAATATTTAACTTTAAGCGCCCAATGTATTGTCAATGACAATGGCCTTTTAAAGGAGAGAGAAATCAAGCAATCAATGTCTACTGTTCAAATGTAGAGTTGCCAGTGTTGGGGATCGATCCCATGACCTTCTGATGATGAGTCAAGATCTTTTCCAACAGAGCTACCATGACTCAGAATACACAAGGGCCCAATCCATTCAAAAAGAGATTTTGAGTTACCTATGTATATGTTTGCATAGAAAATTCTAATGTAGTGCATCATTGAACTATAGGAAGACTGGGATTTGAACATGGCACCCCTGAGGCAAAGAACCAATCATTAGACCACTATACCACCACTCAGGCTCTCTTGGCACATGTCTCTTATTTAAAATTTACTTTTTTCTCTTCTTCTTCTTTTCAAGGCTAGAATAATAGAAAAGGAGAAAAAAACACTTTAAACCACAAAGGGAGCTGTACCCTGAGTGTCTGAGAGGTAGTGAAGTGGTCTAATGATCTGACTTTCAGCAGAGAGGTTCCAAATTCAAACCCCAGTCTACCTGTAGTTTGATGATGGAGCACTTTGGAATGTTCTTTGTAAAGATATGCATGGGTGACTCAAAATGTCTTTAAAATGAACTGGGCACCTAAAGCATGTGTGATTAGGTGGCTTAGTTGGAAGAGCTCTTAAATCGTTACCAAAAGGTTGTGGGATTGAATCCCAATGCTGGCAATACTGTATCAGAGCATTTGACACCGATGGTTTGCTTTTTCCCTCCTTTAAATCTCCATCGTCATTGACAATGCATTGGGCACTTAAAGTTAAATATTTCAAAGACTACACATTATTTCAAAGTAAAAATCTCAAGCATGCATGTCCACAGTAAGGTGGAATTTTTGAATTGTGAATCAAGTTGCTCGGTTAAAGTATGTAGGAACAGCGAGGTGCCAGAGTTTTCAGATTTAAGATTTTAAAATTAAATATCTCCAAAAGTACAAAACATTTCAAAGTAAAACTTTCAAGTATGTGTGTCCACAGTTAGGAGAATTATAGAAAGTATGAACCCATTACTTATCTCTTGAGCCATGCTGACATGGTGAATCAATCAGGAATTTTGAGTTGCTTGGCTTGAGTTTTCGCTAGTTTTGTTTAAGCCTTGAACTAATAACCTTTGGTATATTAAACCGTTGATCTATCTTCTGAGCTACATTAGCTTAGAAGACACAAATGTGAACGTAATACTTGAACCACTTTTTAGAATTCAAATGAACAGCGAAAATGTTCGTCACAAGATGGTGCTGACTATGGTTACTGACCAGTCTTACTGGTTTTAACATAAGATGCTGCATTCAAGTTCAGGAGAGTTTGGACAAGGCAATATCTTCTAGCGCCACCATGATGCCGATTCTAGCAAAACCCATTTTTGGACACTACTCCTACGAATTTTGACCTAAAATCACACAAATCGTTACACACTTGCTCTACACTCATGTCAGCAACATGGATCTGTCCCATTTAGCGCCACCTTCAGGCTGATTTTTTAAAACACATTTTTGCACACTGCTCTGCACCTACAGATTTTGCCCTAAAATGACGCAAATCGGTACACAGTATGTCTACACTCATGTCTTCAACATGGATCTGTCCCATATAGCGCCACCATCAGGCTGATTTTTTCAAACACATTTTTGGACACTACTCCTACACATTCTGCCCTAAAATCATGCTGCGACCTGACGGTCGCTTATCTCCCGATTAGGGAGTCTTACTGGTGTCCATGTGTGCACGTGCCTGGTCCACTCCATACTGTCACTCATAGCATATGTAGTGTTCTTTTCTTTCTTTTTTTAATAGTAGTTAGGATGATATGATAGTTGTTGGACAGATGGACACTGCAGGGAATTTAACCCCATTCTAGTATTCTGCTCTTTTTTCCCCCCTCAACATCAAAACTCTTTGCCGAAAATAGCCGATCTACAACCTCAAAATGCCTTGCAGCGTGAGACGTTGTGAGCTTGTAGATCTGCCATTTCTGGCTCAAGTTCTCCCCAGAATAGAGATGCTAGGGTTCAAGTGGTTAATGTTAAAAAAAGGTTAGGGTTACAACAATCACACAAACATTTTGCAGCATTTATTGTAAAAATGTGGACATTGCAAAAGGTTTTCACAAATATCTGTTTCACTGACTCACCAGCTGCAACTGTAAGTACCAGTACATTCCAAGTTCTTTTTGCATTTTTTCCTTTGTGTTTTTGAAAGCTTCACTGAACAGAGAAATAAATACACATAGCAAATATACACACAGTACGCATCCTGTGAATTGTGCTCCTCTAGTCTGAATACAGGGCTGGGACTCTTGTACTTCTGCAGACAGTCTTTGGTACAAGCAGGAAAGCCCACAGTCACAGAGCCAACAGCAAATGAGTGTTTAAAGGGGCCGTAGATGAGAGTGTCACAGCTTGAAGCCAGAATGAAGGGCAACGACACCTCCGGTAAGGTTGTGATATTGCACACGGTAGAAACCGGCGTCCTCAATCATACCTTTAAACGTCTCCTGTTGACAAAATAGAATGGCATAAGACAAACTGTGCATAAGACAAATAGAATTAATAGAATTGTAAAGTATTTAAAATCATGATTATTCGAATAATCAGAGGTGTAACAATATAGTAACTGCATCGAAGAACCTGTTTTAATTCACAAAAATCGACATATCGTTATGCAAAAAGGAAAATACTGTATTGTTTGACTTTGTATTGTATAGAAATAGAATCGTTTCGCAATGCAAATAATCGTATCAAATCGTTTTGCAATGCAAATTATCGATTGTATCAAATACTTTTCCCTAGAAAAAAGAGAAAGAGGTGTTCAATTACTTTTCCATTACATGTCGCTACATTTGGTTTATCGATAAATGTGTGTAATCTCTCTGTCCAGGTCAAGGTATGGGTTTGTCCATATGTGTTCAAATACAATATCCATGTATTTGCCAGAGAATCAGTGTTTACTTATTTACATCCATAATAATAAATGTTTCCCCTGCATTCTCCACACATTTCACACAGATATATATTTTTGGCTAAATAGTAGTTACTGTATCGATGGTAAATCATTGAATCGTAACGGCATGAATGAACAAATATCGTCCATGTATCGTATCGTCAACCATGTATCGTGATGCGTATCGCATCGCTGTGAAAATGTATTGTTAGTTACTACACTCCAATAAACTATGGAATAATCGCTAAGAAAATAATCGATTGTCGCAGCCCTAACAGAAAACATATTAACCCATTAAGACCGTTATGACGCGTTCGCGCAAATCTTTGAATATATCTTTTTTAAAATGAACATTTATAAGTCAAATATTTGCTTCTGGGGGGTCCCTGATACATAATATTTCGAGATGGGGGTCGGTGGCCAAATACATATACTGTAATTCTAGGGGTCCTTGACATGAAAATATTTGAGAGCCACCGACATAAAAACCTTAGAAGGATTTAGAAGACATTTATAGAATCGAGTAAAAAATATTCAAAGACTTTTTCAAAAATAGCAGATCTACAAGCTTGTATATCTGCAATTTTTTTAAACGTGCGAGCATGAGCAGTGAGTCATCTGAGCAGGGTTACCTCAACTTACCTGGTCAGGGAACTTGCGGATGCTCTCCACCAGGTACTGGTAGGACTTCCAGTCCCCTGCGATCACCTCCCCCAGCACCGGGATCATCTGGAAACTGTAGGCGTCATACAGCCTGCGGGATGACATGATGGCACCGCTTACTGACAAGCTAACATCATAAATACTGGATGTTCAAATAATGAAGGACTAATTCTTTAGTTCAATGCACTCATATCAAGTTGTGTTCAAATATTTTGCTCATGCTTATATTATTAAATGCCCTACCAGTCAAAGGTTTGGACACAGCTCTCATTCAATTTGTGTGAGCTGTGTCCAAACCTAAGACTGGTAGAGTATATATTCCTTTTGCATTTTCCAACTATTTGTATCAAAAGATATTCAAATATACATTTTCCAGTAATCATTTGAGATTTGAACACACTATAAAGTATGATGGAAGACATATTTCCATATTCCACATCCATTTATGGGAATCAATTAAAATATATGTTGATTTTGGATATAAAAAAGGGTGATGGGCTTCTGTTCCTGATACTTTCAGGGTGGGAAAAATGGCGAAACAATAATCCTTATAAAATCAAAAGGGTTTGAGCACCAGCAGGGCTAGGACCCCAAATAATAACAAGCAGGTATAACTGTCTGTCTGCATGAATAAATATTGTTTCTTTGACATTACATTGTCAAACAAAACAATGTCCTCACCTAGACAACAGAGGGTTGGTCACTTTGCTGAACTCTAAGCACATGAACCTTCCTCCAGGCTTCAGTACCCGCAGTGCCTCTTGCAGTGCCTGAACATAAAGAAATTACATTTAGATGCATCTAAACCAATGACAGAGACTCCACAGGATCACTTAATATGAATTAACTATGCATGACTCCAGAGTCAAAGATTGCGAACAACATGGCGAGAGTGCCCTCGTGAGGATTGGCTGAGCCTCCAAAGAAAACAACGTCTCTTTTGAAACTAAGTCAACCGGTGTGACACCGTGAAACATATTACATAGGTTCAGGGTTTCATAATGATAATTATTATTATTCGTGCAATTTATGTGCTCAAAGAGCGAGGTCCATAGGGTGTGGGGCAGTGGGCGGCAACTGAGAAAGCACTGTAACGCCAGGTGTGTTTCCTTGTCTTGGGGATGCCCAGGAGGTTGGCATCACCAGACCTGAGGGAGTTGCGTAGGTCGGAGATTGGTGCGTGGTTATAGAGGGCCTTGTAGGCGGTGACAAGTATCTTGAAATCTACTCTGTGTTTCCAAACGCTGCGATAAGGTTTCAGATAAGGTTCTCAGGACCCTCTGGGGTCCAGAATTTATCTCAGAATTTATAATCTTATATACTCTTTATAAGCTTGTAGGTCGGCTATTTACTTTTTTGTCATTGTGCTAAAAAATAAAAAGATGACAGAATTTCATCTGTTCTGGAAAGGTTTCGGGTAATAGAAGGTTCTGGGTTCCCCTTTTTGCCAGACCCAGGGGGTCGGCCTACAAAAGGCTTTGTCGGTATGTCGGTCGGTCGGTCGGTCCCTCTTTTCCTCAGTGTGCCTGTGTTTGCCTCTGACTGCTCATCTGCCCCTCCCTTCCCTTGCTCGGCTGATTGCCTTGAGTGCCGTCACCTGTACAGGACCAGCTGAGTTGAGTTGGCTGACGAGCTGCTGACACTATAAATTCCTCAGCCCATCTACAAGCTCACAAACAATTCCAGCTGCTCAGCCTATACAATCCTGTGTGTTCATGTGTTAGTTCAGTGCCATACTAGTCAAAACAGCCGATCTACAAGTTTTCATTGCGGGTCTGGCAGAACCAGGTGACCTGGTCTAGTTTAGTCAGAAAGAGCCATATTGTCTCTGTCGGGTGGAAATCTAATATATTATGTCCAGAACTGTTTCTTTTCAGGATTCAAATTCAGAAAAAGGAGATATATCTGCTACTTTTGATGCTTTTGTGTGACGCTGCAGTATGATCAAGTAGGGCATTAAATTATGGAAAAACACAAATGTTAGAATATGGAGACAAGAGGACTCTGCCTGACAGCAACGAGATTATGTTAAGTAAGTGTCTTATCCATCACCTGCTCCATGTGGGTGACGTTGCGAATGCCAAAGGCAATGGTGTACACATCAAACTGGTCATCATCAAAGGGCAACTCCTCTGCGTCTCCCACCACCCAGGACAGGCCTGTGTGACACAGCAGCGCACAAACAAACATAAAAGTCACACCACAAAATAGTCTAAAAGCCTTTGTATGTCCAAAACCATTCCTTTTTTTTTACCAGACATCATCGGTTTTCATTTAAATAATGCAAGAACAATGGCTTCCATTTCAGCATGCCAACCAATCATCCAGTAAGAGAAAGGCTGTCGTTTATATTAGCTTGGAATCCCCATTGACGATCGGAAAAGGTCATTTGCAGGCAGGTTTCTGAACCTGTTGAAGTGCTCCTTTAACTGGTTAATCAGACTATTCGATTTGTTCAGTTATAAATGCGATTTGATTATTGGATTAACCTTAAAGGAGAAAGATTACGTCAGTTATTGGTTCTAAATGTGTGTTTCGTCATATTTTCGTGTTAGTTGCCCATCCCTACTATGAGCTTCTCGTTTGCAGCGCTTACCGGGGCTGCCGATGCCCAAGTCGTCAGCTTTCTGCTTGCCCACTTTGAGCATCTCCTTGTTGATGTCACAGACCACAGCCCTGGCCTCCTGGCCGGGCTGGCCCTGGTCAGCCTGCTCCTCTGAACCGTAGTACTTGCTGGAGATGTCCTGCCATGATGGCGTCTGCATGGAGCGCAGGGCCCTGCGCTGCCGCCGCTCCTGCTGGGAGCTCACGTAGTCCAGGAAACGGAAGGCGATGTCACCTGCGTGGGAGCATTAGAGTTGTCACCATTAAAAACAGTGGTGGAAAAATAACTAACTTTTTCTTTTTACTAAACAGCATTTACTTGAGTAAAAGTAAATGTATAAAGATCTTTTGAAAATAGCAGATCTACAAGCTCACAAACAACATTTACTTGAGTAAAAGTACAAAAGTATTGGAATCAAAATTAACTTAAAAGTACCAAAAGTAGAAAGAACTCATTATGGAGAATGTCCCGTTTCACAAGTATTCAAACATAAAATGTATAAAAATCTTTTAAAAATATCAGATCTAAAAGCTCACAATGCATAACGCAAGTCCAAAGTCGCTTTAATAAGCAGACCTGGCAACACTGGCAGCCTGTTGCAGACTAAAGCCCGTATTAAGAGTCTACGTTGGAGACCTATCCACCGCAAATTTGAGGTGGAAAGCTCTCCACCTCAAGTCAGAAAATAAGTGCAGGCCATCATAGTCATGGCCCACGGTGAAGTCCTTTACCCTGTCTAGACCGGTTCAGGTCGACCAATCAGTGAACGGGGTGTAGAGCCTGCCTGTCTGATAGTAAAAACAGAGAGATGTGTTGGGACTCACGGTGGAAAGCTCTCCACCCTGAGTAATGATGTAACGTTGTAGTTTCATGACTCAAAAAGACTCGAAAAGACTACACCGCGGTGTAAAGCCTTCCACCGCGGACCCGACTATGTTACGGGCTTAATGCTGCCTCCTTGTGTGGAGACTGGAGAGTTATTGTATGTCTTGTGATTTCTGAGACTGCCAGTCTGAAAGAGTCTGAAGAAGTGTTTGGTGGAGAGTCACCGTAACACTTATGAGCAAGATTAAGTGGGTTCTTGGTTCTATATATCAGTGTGTCAATATATTTTCAGTTAATTGCCCAGCCCTACTCTGAGGTAATACTGGGCTTGATTATCGTTTTCGTACACGATTGCCTTACCGGCCACGGCTTGTGATTGGCTGAACCCGTGGTAGGGACTAGGGAGCGCTCCACTGTGTTCACTTGGACTGCACAGAGGTGCCGAAAGTCAGGGGGACAAAGATTTACTATTCTGTCCCCTGGTTTACAACTTCTAACGGCGCTGAGTCGGCTCAAGCGGACTTCGCAACGCTCAACACGGCGACTCCCTCGCTTTACTGTAGCTCGCTCGGCGGTGTCTCACGTCAAGAACACTTGAGAAGGTGTGCATCCGGGTCCGCATCAGTGTGCCGACGGGCCGGTATTCCGACACCAAAACTAACCCTAACCCTAACCCTAACCTCAGTAACTAACCTGCCGACGCTAGTCGGAACAGCGGATAGTCGGGATAGTGAGCGGATCCCGTGCATCCGTCATCTCCACCGAAACCAAGCGCTCGCTTAGAAGGCGTTGTGTACAAAAACAATAATGGCACCCTGGACTGGTCAGGCAGTTATTAAATACAGCGAACAAAGTAGGGGTGGGTGATATTGTGATAAATATCGTTGAGACAATACAATGTCTCCACGATATGCCTTTTCAGAGATATCGTATATATCGTGATACAATGAGAGAGCCTTATAAAAGATCCTGTTGAATTGTTAATACAGAGATTCATTGCAGAATGCATTAAAACCTATTTTTGATCTAAATCAGTAGCTCTCAAACTTTAAAATGTCAAGGTCTCCCCATAACTCTGACAGTATACAAATGAAACCAAATGGACCTGTAAGGGTCCATTTGGTTTCATTTGTATACTGTCAGAGTTACATACTTGTAAGGGTCAATTTAGAACTCTCAAAAGGAACCCAGAGAGTCCCTGGACCCCACTTTGAGGACCACTTGTTTAAATGGTCTGTTACTCCTTTTTATTTTAGTTTTTGTTACCTTGTAGGTGGTTGTTGTGCTGTTAAGTAACTTGAAAAAATAACCCTCAAAACCAATATGAAAAAGAATCGTGATAAGATCGTGTATCGTGATGCAGCTTGGAAAAATATTGTGATATTGTATTTTTCCATATCGCCACCCGGCCACCCCAAGAACACAGCGAGTCCTACCGGTGCCCCCGGCCACGTCCAGCAGGCGTTGTCCAGGCTGAGGGTTCATGATGTGCAGCAGCATGTCTTTCCACAGTCGGTGTACGCCTAGACTCATGGCATCGTTCATCACGTCATACTTCTGGGCCACGCTCTCAAACACCTTGTACACTGAGACAGGAGAAAACAACAAGAACTGCCTTAATGAATGTGTTCAATGCTCAATCGTTGTTTGGGAAATTCCTCTTCATTTCAGGTCTTCGAAAGCATTGTTGGTCATACTCAATGGTTCTCGACCTTTTGAGGCCCCAATCCCCCCAAAATAATCCCATTTTAACTGACAAACACTTGTAATAAACAGGAAATGCATTTTCATCAAGAGAGAGAACTCATCCAGTCCCGGTATGCTCATTTTGTTTTGTTTCACAATTTCTCGTTTCACTTGCTCTCCCCAGATTGGAGTCTCCCGACCTGAAATGTTTAATACTGTATTGCTGTGGAGATGGGGGGAGACCCCTGTCACAGTCACTGCACAGTGACAGGGGTAGCAATGATATTGACTACAATCAGAATATAGAGCTATTTAACCCTATTTAAGATAAAATAAATCACTTACACCCATTAACACTACAGTCTTCTTTGACGGCCAACAGAAATGAACTGCTTTTATCAGACAGTAACAAAGTGTCCACTGTACAATAAATATCTGGAGATTCTGCATTTTAGCCATATGCTTTCAACTACGCGACCCTATCGTTTGGAAGGTGTACTGCACGCTGATGCGTTCTCTAACTCTTTTAGAAAATGGCCACCGATCGGATTTAAATGTTTTTTTTATTAAACAATACGGACGATACGGACACTTCTGCGGTGCCGCACAATATTATAACATCCATGGCTGGGGGATAGGCACTTTATATTTGAAATACGAACGTTTATGTAGACGTACGGGGCAAATGTAGAGTAAGTGCGCTAAACCAAGTTAAAGCAGACACACGACTGTCGTGTTTCAGGGCTAGCATCCATAGGCTACTACCTTTCTGTGCCTTCTCCGCCTCGGGGACGGTCTGGAAGCCGAAGTGTGTAGTGTTCCTGTCCGCTGCTGCGTCGCTGAAGCAGCGACACGCTGAACAACACGCGGGCCCTCGCAGCCTCCCTCCAAGCCGTCTGATAACATTCACATTTATGTGTGTACTAGTGTTTTTGACACTGTGAGAATCACGCAGGACCCTCCGGACGAGCAGCCTGATGGACGCCGCCATGTTGTTTGATTATGCAACGTTACGTCACAATGTCGTCATACACACGCGCGGCGACGAACGAAGATTAGGCCTATTATTTATTCATGGTGCCATGGCATTGGTCCGACGGTTCTAAATTCCGAAGGTTCTATATTCCGAAAATGGGCTCCGTGGGCCCAGGGTTCGTTGTTCCGACAGCCCATTGGTCCGAACATTGAATTCCATTGCTCCGAAGGTTCTTTGTTCCGAAATCACCGGGGTTTCATTGGGCCAGCGATGTCAATCGGCGCTCTCCCATGGTGCCGGTGCCGCCGAAATGAGGACACAAAAAAGGAACCTCGGCAGTCACCAATGACTGAAAGCGCTTTACCCTGTTTTAATCCATCCGATTCGATCGTGGGTAGCCTATTGCGCCTTCGACTCTGTTGCGCGGCACGCCTCGATCAGCCGATGCGCAAAATAAAAGAAAAAATATCTGTAAGTGGTCGACTCTCCTTAGAGGCTTCGGGTTTCATGCAAACTCCAAATAATGTAATGGCCCATTGACCACGCCCACGCACAGTGTCCTTGCTATGATTTTAAATAAAACACGTTTCTACTTTACACTGAGCTACCTTGGATCCTAAGATCTCCTTCTTATTATTTCACTCTTTTGAAACGCACAGCACCGTAAATTAACTTGGAACGTTTGTCCTGTAACTAGCAGCGCTTTTTCATCTTATCACATAACGTATGAGGCTGAAGGAATGCCAGAAGAGTCATCCCTTTTCAAAGTCATACCTTTTTTAAATTGGAGATGTCATCCCAGGGCACGGAATAGTCAACCTAGGGTTGGGAGAAGTCATCCCAGGACCAGAGAAAACCCACCCAGGAGAAAATTGGAAATCTCATCCCCCATTATATGAAATCCCGACCCGAATATTTTCGAGACACAGAGGGGAGACAGAGAGGGGGAGAGAGACACACAGGGAGAGAGAGAAGTTTAGGCGTTCTCTGTTTGAAAGAGAAAATATTATAACCTCTCTCTCTCCCCTTCTCTCTCCCCTCTCTGTCCGCGCTGGGGGGGGGGAGATGCTTATTCAACGTAATCATGCAGCTATGAGCTTTTACCTGTGGTCAAAGTGCGTGGAAACTGGAAACTAACCTTGGATTGCCTAAATGTATTTCCTTTCAAGCAGGCAAAAATGATGACAATGATGAGTCTAGGTAGGTAGGAGGATATTCCTCTATAAACGCACCATGCGTTTGGGTGTCTCACTCTTTCTGCCCAAGTAGCCTCGAGGAAAGCAGCTGCGATCACTTCTCTAACGACCTATTTGTTGACGTGCAGGGGTGTTGCGCAATGAATGTATGCGATGTTGTTGCCTACTGGCAGCAACCTATCAAAGTGGTCAAGCTATGAATGGGGCCATTAGCACTTGCATTCTTGCCTAGTGGTCAGCAGAATATTGGTCTCAAGACTCAAGTACCCTATGGTCATTTTGAAAAAGATATGATATGATATTAAACTGTTTAGGGTGACTTTGTTACAGTTTTTTTCGATTGCTAAAACACATTTTTCAAAACTGTACGTTTGTTTCAAAACTGCACACACAAAACTCCAAACATCAAACACAAATTGCTAAACCCTGGCATCCCTTTGCAAAACAACTCTTTGCCATCAAATCTCTTAACATGTTCACAAAATGGAACTCGTGTTTTCATTTGGTAAACACAGCCATATTTTCACATGACACACACATGCATTCATTGAATAAACACAACTAGCTTTTGGCTGAACACTACCAAGCATGAACAGAACACTGAAGAGCAAAATTGAAAACACAATTGTCGAAATGGAACACACTGAATGAATGTCAATTACTCTGGTAAATGAACCAATTCCCTTTTTGTAAAATGACCCAGTGTATGCCCACTAATCTCATAGACAAACATAAAACAGCACACAAATATGCAGACAAAACATTTTATTGACTGTAGGTCCAAACGTTTACCCCCAAACACTCCAAACACACAAATCGCGAGGCGTTGTGTGCTTGTAGATCGGCTGTTTTCAATAGTTTTGTGCGACAGTCTTGTATGATGTAGCAGGGCTTTGCCAAAAGACGTACACATTTGAAACTTGGAGATACAAGTTTTCTGCCCGAGAGTGACAATATTTTAGTGATTACAGTATGTTGCGAGGAAAACGTTGAGATAATAGCCATTTTGGTTAGAACTGACTTAAAATAACTTTGTACTTCAAGTTTAAAATTATACTAAATAATATTTTTTCAAGTGTCCAAATAAATTCCAAATATTATCAAATGATCTCGCGGCACCCCTGGACTGCCGTCGTGGCACCCCAGGGTGCCCCATCACCCACTTTGAAAACCCCTGGCCTAGAGTGCCGCATGAAGCCCTGACAGGCCTCAAAGCCCACATCTCCACAAGCCTCCTCCATGGCCTGAAGCGGTGGGACCTGGCTCTGAATTGCTCGCCTGACCCGAAAGTTTAGAGATTTGAATATTTGTGTGTTGTGGATTGATGCTTTGAGATTTTATGTGAGAAGTGTGTGCAAACCTGAAAAGTGTGTCTTGTGTTTTGACAACAAGGTGATGTGAAATTTACATCAGAGTGTAAAGAAGGAAAGTCAGAGTCTAATATGATAAGGAAATCTAAAGTAGTAACAAATTGAGTCAAGCGATTGGGGACAGAAGTAAAGGTTGTGAAAATTGTGCCAAATTTTTGAAAAATGTGTTTTAGCAATCGAAAAAAACTGTAAACAAAGAAAACGTCCAAGTTTAAGGTACAACACAGGTATTGTGTGTGTGTGTGTGTGTGTGTGTGTGTGAGAGCTTATAGATCAGCTATTTTCAAATAAGGCTTTGGCTGTAAATGAGTCACAGCAATGAGAGAGAGAGGTTATAATATTTTCTCTTTCAAACAGAGAACGCCTAAACTTCTCTCTCCCTCTCAGTCTCCCCTCTGTGTCTCACACAGCTGCTGCGTGCTGGGAGAAAATATTCGGGTCGGGATTTAATATTATGGGGGATGAGATTTCCAATTTTCGTGATTTTCATGAGGTCGGGGATTCCCTATACTGGGGTTGACACTTCCAATTTTTTAGGTCGTGATTTCCTAGACTGGGGGTCGACACTTCCCGAGTGACTTTTCCGCGACTAAGGTCGACTTGAAAAGAGGTCGTCTTATCTGGCTACCGGCTGGAGTGGCCTATGGATTAGCCTGTAAAGGTGAGTGAGCAATTGTTCAGTATAAGGGTTTATATGATATCATTTATATATTCAATAATATATATTTATTAGCCCCTGGTTGCGAGGTTGAATCTCATAATTTAACCTCTTATTTATACGTGCCCATTTATAACGCGCAGTGGATCCATCGCGCACTCAGGCTACTATTATAATCTATATGCTGCAGATTGAATAATCATGGTATATAAAGTGACAACGTACTTTGTCAAACCTATTATTAACCAAATGTTTTATTATACGTTTTATAGATCAGGATATAGAATGTAGGCCTATATTATATAATGTCTATGAATAGCATCTTCAGGGGACGCCTCGCTGCCAGCTTGGGCACAGAATTTGGGAAGCTCCCTCATACACAGAAAAAACGTGTGAAATGTTAATAAAATATATAGGCCTATAGGATATGCACATCCGTTTCTTGTTAGGCGGATTTGTGGACTAAATCTGCAGCATATAGATTATAATAGTAGCCTGAGTTGGAAACATGCACGCATAGATAAAAACTAGTCGTATTTTGACATCCTTGCATTAGGCCCTGTGACTTGAGCAGAGAAATACCATACAAATCTTTCGCAGAAGGCGCAACAAGTCTCACGTGACCTACTGTATATCATGTCATCACTCCTCAAAATGGACAGATCTACAAGCTAACAACAGGTCATGTACTCACTGCCTTGACAACTTGTAGATCAGCTTATTTTGGCAAGCAAGTCTATCATGCGATGGATCCACTGCACGTTAGACTGGCCACATTCTCATAATATAATTCGGTTTAGTCGTGCGAATGGGAGGGGTGAAGTTGCTACATTCTTGCATATTTAATTGATACGTTTGCCCTCACACTGCACATTGTCATCCGAAACAAGGAATCGTCCACGTCTGTCCATGGGACATGTATGTATCCAAGCTGCATAATAATGCCCCCTCCATCTCCCTGTGTTTATTAATTCTTCAAGTTCAACTCACAATGTAACCGCAGGACGATCGTAAACGGGCGATCAAAAAATAAAACCAGCGGCGGCCGGAGGGACTCGCAAAATAATAAACCAGACAGCAAATACTTTTAATAGCCAGATATGAATATCTACGAAGAGGAGGACATCAACGTCTCTCTCTCTCTCTCTCTGCCCCTCGTCTTGCCCTCCGCTGGTTCCCTCTCTGCGCTCCGCGCATGAAGCGTCTCCATTTGGACATTATTTGGCACAGAGAGCTGCGCGCGCGAGCAAGGGCGAGAGACCCACACATCGGCCTATATTATATTAGGCCTATAGCCTATATATGATATACAAGTGACTCCTGTGGCACTTTCCTTTTATCTAACTGTGAGCAACTCCTCTCAAATAATACACCATGTGCGATCGAGGGAGCGGTGATCAGAAATTGAATCAATGAGGGGAGGAGGCGGCCAGAATGGTCAGAAATCTAATGAGAACGGACGGTCTGGAGGGGGATTTAACCTTTTATAAATAACTATGGATTTAACCCGCACATGGCTCTATATATTGCCTGTATTTGAGATAGCCAACGGATGTGTCTTCACACATGTCCAAACGTTGTGTATTTTCCGACAATACGTTAGAGGATTCGTTTTAATCGCAATAAAACGTGCCCGTGTGAATGCCGCTATAAATGGGCACGGTAGAGGTTAAATTATGAGATGCAACCAGGGGCTAATAAATATATATTATTGAATATATGATATCATATAAACCCTTATACTGAACAACTGCTCACTCACCTTTACTGGCTAATATGGAGACACTATAGGCCTAGATTTCATCCATAGGCCACTTCAGCCTCATCAGACGGTAAGACTACGTTATGTGATAAGATGAAAAAGCGCTGCTAGTTACAGGACAAACGTTCCAAGTTAATTTACGGTGCTGTGCGTTTCAAAAGAGTGAAATAATAAGAAGGAGATCTTAGGATCCAAGGTAGCTCAGTGTAAAGTAGAAACGTGTTTTATTTAAAATCATAGCAAGGACACTGTGCGTGGTCAATGGGCCATTACATTATTTGGAGTTTGCATGAAACCCGAAGCCTTTAAGCCTTTAATAGCGAACCACAGCCACGCTTAAAGAAACGTCAAACAGAAGGGGGTATTCAAAGGAGCTTTATTGGGCATGAGAAAACATACATTGGTAAAGCATATGAGAACTATGTCGCATTGTGTCATTTTTTTAAACAAATAGTTGCATATTAACTGATAATTCAGCTCCAAATGCGTCAACTTATGAACCTTGTCATGTCTATAATAAATAGGCTATATATGCATAGAGTCGTGCCCAGTGGGAATGTTGGCGATATCGCCACAATAACGGTCATTATGGGCTAAGGAGAGTCGACCACTTATAGATGTTTTTTCTTTTATTTTGCGCATCCTGCTGATCGAGGCGTGCCGCGCAACAGAGGCGAAGGCACAATACCCACGATCGGATCGGATGGATTAAAACAGGGTAAATAAAGCGCTTTCAGTCATTGCGTGACTGACTGCCAAGGTTCTTTTTTTTGCTCATTTTGGCACCATGGAGAGCGCCCTTTGACATCGTTGGCCCAATGAAACCCCGGTGATTTCGGAATTGAGAACCTTCGGAACAATGGGATTCAGTTTTCGGAGTTAAGAGCCCATTTTCGGAATACAGAACCTTCGGAATTGAGAACCTTCGGACCAATGGACCTTCGGAATTGAGAACCTTCGGACCAATGGGAAGTCCCCTATTCATTCCCCCCAGTTCAACTTAGTTTTAAATTCCTCTCATATGCTTTATCTCTTTATTATGTTCAAACTTTATGAGTTAAATACATTAAAATTAATCTAAAAAGGTATCTAATAGACTTAGCCCTGAATGACTCTCATATACATGAGTCATGCTCGAACTTTAACATGAGGACCAGTGGGTAATCGAGCCCTCAACGGTTTGAGCTAGGAACGTCAGATTTCAAAAATAAAGTGCTTACCCAAGCCAACTTTGCTAACGATTTGACGCCGCACAACGTTCATTACACGCCGCTCCCCGGTTACTGCGAAACTGCGCCCTCTATCGGCTGTAACTGAATCTAAACACATTGTCTTGTAGTGCACGCCCTGCGGCCGAACATCTTCTCACTTGTTGACTTGACTACTTGAGAGAGACACATGAGCGCAAACACCGGAGGAGAAGGGAAAAGAATCAAGAAGCTAAGAATTATAACAAGTGAAGCTGTGAAAACCTACCTGTTACAGCGAAATACACCTACCAAGCATGTGGGGGCGCTGTGGCACAAGTGAGGCGCAGGTTGGATCATCATTTGGGATAAGCGAGGAAGTCCAATGGAAAACAAAATAATTTCGGACAAAAATGCTTTTTACTCAACAACCGGGGAGCGGCGTGTAATGAACGTTGTGCGGCGTCAAATCGTTAGCAAAGTTGGCTTGGGTAAGCACTTTATTTTTGAAATCTGACGTTCCTAGCTCAAACCGTTGAGGGCTCGATTACCCACTGGTCCTCATGTTAAAGTTCGAGCATGACTCTCATGTATATGAGAGTCATGTATTCAGGGCTACTAATAGACTATTTCTACTTTTTTGTACTGCAACTAACTAACTAACTAACTGACTAATTACTTTTTATTTTGCATTGTTGTTTTTGCTTACAACTGTTTGTTTACTTTCTGATATCTACTCATTCTACTGCATAGCCTAGGCCCTACTGTGTTCTATCTGTCTGTCTTTCAATGGAAATAAGCTGCAAGGCTTAGCTGAGTTTCCTTTTAGTTGACCATGTACACTGTACTGTCATGAAACTGTACCCTTTCCTATGCAAACCTCTAGTCTAATAAATACTCAATTCTGTTTTGGGAGTGGCATAGCTGAATGGTTAGGGAGCCCGCCTGGCAAACCAGAGCCCCTAGTTGTCCCAGGTTCGATTCTAGCCAGGCCAGGGTAGCAATGTCGATGTGTGTCCCAGAGAAAGACTCTTAACCCCTATTTACTCACACGCTCCTTGTGAGCAGCGAATCAGCTGGGTTGGGCTGAAAATACTGAATTTCCCTTGCAGGAGGAAATGGGTATCTACTATTACAGTGTTTTAACCCCGGACAAGAGAGAGGGATGGAACGGTCCTCCTCTCTATCTTGTCCGGTTCGAAGCATGCACACTACTCCAAGTTCCGGGCCCGAAGAAATGCAAATAATGCTGGTTTTGATTGATTTAATGTATATTTTATAAGCAGTTTGCATAGGAAAAGCACATCACAGGACAGTACAGTTCAGATACAAGGTCTACTAATAGGATTTAAACGAAGCACAACGGCTTGTTTTACATTGGGGTCCTTTCTTTGTACTCAATTCATTCACATTAGGCTCAGAATGACTGCTGGACTGAATATATCAAAACGTATTTTCTAAGCACAACCGTACAGGGCTCACAATCACGTGGTGGTGTGATTAATTACCCCCACGACGTCAATCACAACACACCTGTCAATTGTGTGCCCTGTATGTTTGTGCAGAGTAGGGTTGACAACTACCTGACACTCTACCTTATTAAATTATTTCTTTTTTTTTTTTTTACTAAATTTTTATCCCACGATTTTTGTAACCCATTTTTTCACCCGGTGCCAATTGCCTAAGCTGTGATCCTGGGCTCTACTCTCCCTCTGCCAACCTGGGGAGGGCCCCGAACTGAGCTCATGCTTCCTTCAATGCATGAGGAGTGAGCAGGCCGCTTCTTATCACCTGACAGGGGGAGCTTCCCCGGTTGGACGTAGCGCGTGGAAGGAACACGTTATTCCAACCAGTTCCATTCCCCTCCATCAGGCGCCCCGGCTGGCCAGGGGGAGGCTTTATAGAGACCAGGATTACTGCATGTTTTTGTGAGGGTATCTACCCTAGGAGACACGGGGAGAACATGCAAACTCCACACAGAAAGGCCCTTTTGCCAACCCCACCTAGGGTGTGGGCACTGATGACGCGGAGGAGGGAACACGCCCCCAGCACCCACAGTGTCCCCCGGCGGGAATCGAACCCAGGACCTTCTAGCTGTGAGGCGACAGCACTACTGACTGCGCCACCGTGCCCAGAAAAATATAGAATCTCACTCTATATTATGAACAGTTTTTGTATATTTTATTATCAACCCTGTGAACCCCAGCATCCATTTTCTGGGGGAGTGGTTCTCAACCTGTGTTCTGGGGACCACCAGTGGTCCAGGGGGTTCCAGGTTGTCCCCATCTGAATGATGTAGAGTTAGTAACCAAATGGACCATTATAGATCTTTGACTCGAGTGTTAAATGAAAATGGTTTCATTTTACGCTCTCAAGAGTTAAATTATTGTTAAACATCTGCATTACTTAATTTACAAGAAGTCTAACAATTAGTGAATGTAGAATAATTGATCATTTGATCAACGTTGTTATCTCTCCTATGACACCAACACAGCATGGAATTATGGACAAAATCTTATCGAATCCAACAATAACAAAATAGTCTAGTCTTGGGTTTGAGGGGCAAAATGATATCAAACGGTGGTCCATGTCTCAGATGCTGAATATATAATATTTATAATATTTAATAATCGATATGAAAAGGGTTGAAAAACACTGTTCTGGGAAAACACTTTTTGTGAGCTTGTAGATCAGCTATTTTTCATGGAGGCATAGACCGTAAAAATAAATATGGACAGCGTCACGCCAACAGTAGGCTGAACAGGGTTTGTCTCTTGGGTGTAGATAGAAAAAAGGAAGCAGTCCAAGAACAGAGACAATTTAGGTCCAGTTAGAGGATAAATGCTTGTGCGAGCTATTCAGTATTTTCACATTTATGTTTTGTATTTATTTCTTGTTAGTATGATTACAGGCAAATAATTTCAGTCAATTTGTGTTGCAGCTTAAATATTTTAATTTTGAAGGTGCTGTGCATAACTCTTTTAGATGGAAAATGACAAATGTGACAGAATGCTGCAGCGCGTGTCCTCTCCTCACCAGGACTAAGCACACCGGCCCTTTAAGGTCTCTGCTTTGGCTACCTTTGGCTCAATTTTAGGCCCCCTGCTATTCTCCATATATATGCTCCCCATCGGCAACATTATTCGCACCCATAATATACAGTTTCATTGCTATGCTGATGATACACAACTTTACATCCCTCTAACATCTGGTTCCGGAAACATGTCCCGCCTTCTAACCTGCCTTGCCGACATCAAACATTGGATGACACAAAACTTTCTCCAGTTAAATGAATCAAAATCTGAAATAATTCCTTTTGGTCCCCCCAGCTCAACCATTTCCCTCCACACACAACTTGGTCCCCTCTCCGCTAACATCACACCAGCAGCCCGTAATCTGGGTGTGATTTTTGATACTGACTTGTCATTTAATAAACACATCACAACTGTTGTACAATCCTGCTATTTCCAGTTGCGGAACATCAAGAAAATCAAACCATTTCTGTTAGCCCCTGACCTGGAAAAGGTAATCCATGCCCTCATTTCATCACGACTTGACTACTGCAACTCCCTCTACTCCGGTCTTAGCAAAAAAAAACTATCCCGCCTACAGTTAATTCAAAACTCTGTTGCTAGATTACTCACAAATACAAAAAAACGCGACCACATCACCCCGATATTGGCTTCTCTTCACTGGTTACCGGTGACCTCTAGATGTGATTTTAAAATACTATTAATCATTTATAAAGCTTTAAATGGATTGGCCCCTACCTATATTTTAGACATGCTGCCCTCTTATGAGCCAGGGCGCACTCTTAGATCTTCAGAGAAGGCCCTTTTGAAAGGACACAACACCAACTTAGTTACCCGAGGTGATCGGGCTTTTGCCGCCCGAGCACCCAAGCTATGGAATGCACTGCCAGTACACCTTAGATTAGCTGCTTCCCTGCCATTATTTAAATCATTGCTCAAAACATACTTATTTACCAAATATTTTTCTTAATTGTAGTGATGTGATACTACACATTTTTAATTTATGATTTGTGTTTTCAATTTGTATTATGTTTTTGCTGTGTTTCTGTGTTTTTTTATGCTGTTTTTTGCTTTGTATGATGATGTTTTTACATGATGTTTTAATCCTGCCCTGTGCAGCACTTTGTAACTTTGTTTTTGAAAAGTGCTATATAAATAAAATTCATTATCATTATCATTACCTGTTAGGCTTAGATTTTATTTGTTTGTAAATCACTTAATTGAGTAACTTTTTTTTTGCGTCAAGATCATGATGTAGGGCCACAAGACACTCTCTCCCTCTCTCTGTCAAGATCATGATGTAGGGCCTCTCTCTCTCTCTCACAGATGGTGTGAATAAACTGGTGTATTTTCTGTCAAAATGTGTACACCGAAAAGTTTTTTTCCCCAGAGTGGAATGTTGATACGCTGGTGCCTTCAGACTACTTGACACACTGAAACACTTGTTACACTGGTGACATCAATCAGGATTTTCACCAGTGTGGACACGCTGGTGTTTCTTCAGGTTAGATGACTGACTGAAACTCTTGTCACAATGTGCACAGTGAAAAGGTTTTTCTCCAGTGTGAACACGCTGGTGTGTCTTCAGATGAAATGAGTGACCAAAACTCTTGTCACAATGTTTACAGTGAAAAGGTTTTTCTCCAGTGTGAACACGCTGGTGTGTCTTCAGGGTAGATGACACACTGAAACTCTTGTCACAAAATGCACAGTGAAAAGGTTTTTCTCCAGTGTGAACACGCTGGTGTTTATACAGGTGAGATGAATGACTGAAACTCTTGTCACAATGTTTACAGTGAAAAGGTTTTTCTCCAGTGTGAACACGCTGGTGTGACTTCAGGGAAGATGACACACTGAAACTTTTGTCACAAAATGAACAGTGAAAAGGTTTTTCTCCAGTGTGAACATGCTGGTGTGACTTCAGGCTAGATGAATCTTTGAAACTCTTGTCACAATGTTCACAGTGAAAAGGTTTTTCTCCAGTGTGAACACGCTGGTGTGACTTCAGGCTAGATGAATCTCTGAAACTCTTGTCACAAAATGCACAGTGAAAAGGTTTTTCTTCAGTGTGAACAAGCTGGTGTCTCTTCAGGGTAGATGAGTCAATGAAACTCTTGTCACAATGTTCACAGTGAAAAGGTTTTTCTCCAGTGTGAACATGCTGGTGTGTCTTCAGTTGACATGACTGAATGAAACTCTTGTCACAATATTTACAGTGAAAAGGTTTTTCTCCAGTGTGAACACGCTGGTGTCTCTTCAGGTTACATGACTGATTGAAACTCTTGTCACAATATTTACAGTGAAAACGTTTTTCTCCGGTGTTTCCTGAGGAGAGAGAGAGAGAGAGAGAGAGAGAGAGAGGGGAGTAGGGACAGAGGGGAGCGAGAGGCAGGTTAAAACTGGTGAGTAAAAACTGAGGAGCAATTATGGCTTCCCTGTTAATATTTCTGATTTAATTGTATTTTTCAT
This sequence comes from Nannobrachium achirus, assembly GCF_963921795.1. Taxonomy (NCBI): domain Eukaryota; kingdom Metazoa; phylum Chordata; class Actinopteri; order Myctophiformes; family Myctophidae; genus Nannobrachium; species Nannobrachium achirus. The sequence goes on along the minus strand of NC_137832.1, from coordinate 48,593,677 downwards.
CAACCTCTTTTATATTATAACAACTCTCAGTTTCTTTCCTCACACATTAAGTCCTGTCCCTGTGTTTAACACTGACTGACCTCCACTGGTCTCCTCCCAATCGTCACTGTCTTCAGTGGTCTCCTCCCAATTGTCACTGTCTTCAGTGACTTCAGAGTCAGATTCAAGCTCGACTTCAACTTCAAAACGGTGTGAAGAGGTGTCTTCATCGTCGTCTTCGCTTTTCACTGCTGGTAATGTCGACGTTGACCCATCAGGCTCTTCTGGTCTTTGAAGTAGATTCTCCTGTTCCTCCCTAATGTTTGGAGGCTCTGGTTCCTCCTGGAGCAGGCTGGAGCTCCTCTCCCGTTCAGGAGAAACCTCCTCTTTACACACAACCATGTGCAGGATGTCTAGGAGCAGAAAAAACAACATGATAGCTAACACTGGATTCCTTAACGGGATATTTCACCCCAAATTACTTTGTTGTATTGATTGAAGATTTGAATTCATGGATATGTGTATGTTTTTGTCACATTCCTAAGCCAATAATTTGAGGAGACTCTTTGTGTCTCCATAGAGAACAACGCAGGCCCTTTGTGTCTCCATAGGGAACCACTGCTGGTCATATTGGCTTGCAGTATGCAAGGAAAGATATCCATCAATTCAAGTGAGTAATAAATAGAAAAAAATATACTGTATATATTGTTTTGGGTGAACTATCACTTTAAGTATATATAAACATTTCCATCCTCGATGTACAAAATGAGGTATCATCTGCTTAACTCATTTACTTACAATCACATGTCATGTTTCTTTTTTTTTTTTTTACACAGGCTTCATAAACAACAAGAAGTCGCGGAGTGGAGTCGGGGACTGCCCGTAAGTCCTACATCTCATTAGTCCTAATTTGGTTAGGGTTAGGTTTAGGCATAGTTTTACTGAAATTAGGGTTAGGGTTTGGGTTAGGTTTAGGCATAGTTTTACTGAGGTTAGGGTTAGGTTTAGGCATTTTCACCAGGTTAAAATTCACCAGATTCGGAATAACAGGATTTCAATAGGAACAATGAAATGTCGGACCAATGCCATGGCACCGAGGAGCCACAACAACAGAAACCCATTCAATTCTTACCATCGTGGCTCCTATGACATGTGAAAAGGAGGGGTTTTAAAGTTTATTTCAAGTAACCTGTTACTCCTTGGTGGCTGATAAAATGCATGGCAGCAATGGTGCACTGAGGGGCGAACAGTCGCTGTGCAACTAGTGGGGTATTGAAATGTATGTACTGTGATATTTGTCTTGCCATTACCGATGGTACACGTTGCGTGCGCAACACGTTTGAGCTTGTAGATCTGTGCCGTTTCGGGTTACTATAGTAATGTATGTGACTCAGACACTGTACACTCACTACACTGTGAACAAACCAGATGAGATGAGTAGTGATTGTGTACTGTGATTCTGTTAACTAACTCACGTCTCAAACGTCTCTCTGTTAGAAGTAAAAGGCGGCGCGATTCGACCCGCTGTGAGCTTGTACTGTAGATTGGCCATGTAGTGGAGTAGAAGTAAAAGTTTTGACAATTGGAAAGCAAAAGTACCTCAATTGTATTATACATTACACCACTGGTCAGCTAGCCAACTTGCAGAAACTAGCGTCTAGCTAGTGTAGTCGTTTTTAGTCCTTACGCTCCGCTCGCATGCTCTGTTAAGCATATTTGGGCGATAAAAAAAATAAACTGCCACAAGATATTTATAAAGATCCTTGTGTGGATTATGGAGAAAGTTGAACGCTGCTGCTGTATGAGGCTACTGCTGAGTTGAGGATTTCTGTGCCTGTCCGTGAGACGGCCCGAGCTTACAAACACAAACATCATGAAACGTGGTAAATGTTTCAAGAGCAGAGCGACATGCGGTCCTCACTTCTCTGCCGTTTTAAAACTCGCTTGCATGCGCCGTATTATAGCCTAGATATTTTTTGGGAAGGGATTAAAAAAAATAGAATTGAAGTCTTTCAATATTAAACTTTGTTGCTTGTCGTTGCTTCATCTGGGGACCCCCCCAAAATAATTTGGAGACCCCCATGTGGGTCCCAACCCACAGGTTGAGAACCACTGGTGTAAAGTAACTTAAGTAGATTTATTAAGTACTACTTAAAGCTGTACTGTGGAAGCTGCTCAACTAGTGGTCAGTAGCGGTATTGCTTTTTTCGGCCGGAGTCGCCGCGGGGACCACCGCGAGCACCTCTGCCTCGCCGATACGCATCTGTAGAGCCGTCTCCCGTAATTTTTAGACCAGGATTAAGGGAGTAGCAGGCAAGATTCCTTCACCAATGTAAACACAGTTGCTGAGGGAAGCTACTTCCTTTAGAGACAGCAAGACTCGCTGTGATTGGGCGGTGGTGTATGATCCGCGCTGTGATTGGCCAGTATAGTGTATCATGTGGGAGATGACATCATTTTGCCGGGAAATTCTACCCCCCTCACGACTCATAGAAAACATATAAAGAGAAGGCTTCAGAAGCTGAAAATAACAGAGTGGGTGTTCTAAAACTTTAGCAATTTAACAGTTAGAACAATTTTAAGATTTGTTTTATAAAAAAAGTTACATGGTATAACTTTAAGTACAATTTTGCGGTATTTGTACTTTACTTGAGTATTTTCAATATTTTCACTTCTACTCATCTTGGGTCCAAATAGCCTCTTGTACTTTTACTCCACTACATTTATTTTAGCTTTGCATATTTTGATATTTTCAAAAAGATTTTATACATTTGAAATGGGACATTCTGCACAGTACTTTCTACTTTTGGTACTTTGGTACCATAGAGAGACTAGGGTTAGTGTAACATAATAAACCCTATAGTAGAAAAGTATTTGCATATAAATGGCAGATCTGCGATGAATTGCCATTGTTAATCTCGGCAATGACAGTGACCCCTCACACATTCACAAACATACAATAGGAACTCCATTAACGACTTGATTAACATTATGCTTAATCTTCTATGGAAGTGTGGCAATATAACTCCAACTATGTGGTGTAAAAAGTACTCAAATGTTTTATGTAAAAGTATCAATACTGCAAGAAATAATCGGTTAGTATAGCGGATCTTGCGCGATCTTGCGCTATTTTCAAATAGCCACGGTATAAAAAATAGTGCTAAAGCTAAAGTTGTTCATGTATGTTTTATAATATAATTTATATCTGCAAAGTAACTAGCGTGACATTGATTTCTAATTTAAATAAAAACTATTGGTTGTTATGTGTTGTTTCTCTCTTTCAGACAACATCCAGGAACTTCATCTTCATCAAGCAAGCTATGAGGGAAGATTTATTGCAATAAAGAAATTATACACTTTTCACTTCTATGTTATTGAGATGATGATAAGGCAATGTTCCAAATAATAACTGACGTAGAGGGCTTAGCATACATTAAGCATATTCTGTCTGGACCGGGTTGTTTATAAATACAATGTTATGCATATCACACAAGCCAGAGATGATATCAGTAGCAGGGTCCCGATTTGGAACAGGTTTGTAATAGGCTAGATCGAAAAGTGGATGAATTGCTATTTCAGTGGCATTCTTAATAGACCTTTGTTTGTACCAAACAAAGGCCACTTCTTATATAAACGTAGTCTTCTATGGAAGACAAGATTCCATTTTGGGAGTTGAATCTGGAGATTTTAATGCATACACAACTATTGATTAACACGTTATCAATGACACGTGAATCGGACTCTTGTAGGCTTACATCTCAGCTGCCTAACCATGCCATGCTAAGCATCCACAGTTAACAGTCTCTACCAGTAGGCTCCGTTTGCATAATGTTCGTGGCTTCTAGTCTATGCAATACACAGACGTTCTAATCTGCATGATATAAAGTTATGTGTTTAACTCATTTAATGCCAGCCTATCACCACTAGAGGGTGCCCAGTGACCAGAGAATAATAGAGATATGCTGGTAATGCATGCCCAAGCCCTGGAGCCATGACTTGCCAGAACACTTTCCTTTGTGCATGTACAGGAAGAGGATGAAGTTAGCTTGAAGTTAGCTATTGGCTACCAAGCATTTTAGATTTAGATTTTCGTCAACTTAGCCATGATTAAACCTTGCACACCTCATGCATGGGAGAAAAAACAGAGAAAATGAGCTCTAAAGATCCTGGATTGCATTGGAGTGGATGGTAAATATCAGCAAATATCGGCAAATATCGTCCTCTGTAAACAGAGGACAAAAAAAAAATGTTTTTATTAAAAAGCCGAACTAGTTCGGGATTGGCACTCTGGGATGCGATAATAAAGCCGAACTAGTTCGGGATAGGCACTCAATGAGTTAAGTCATGAGGGCAATTCTACATATGTATTCTAAATGATAGGTTTTCTTGAAAAAACGAATGATTCATTGATCCGTCCGTTTTAGATTACCGCAAAAACGACAAATCATTCACTTCAATTTTAACAACAATAAAACAAACAGTGTCTCTACCAGGCGATTGAACACTGCAGTGCATATGCATTGCAAACGGGGAAATCCCGTTTTTACGACGTAGCGATAAGGCGAAGTGTACCAACAGGGGCAAATGTACTAACGGGGTCTCCTACCGTACTGATAGGGCGACATGCAAATTTCCATTCAGGCTTTTCTGCCGTGCCGATAAGGCAAAATGCAAATTTCCAGGCTTTTCTAGTGAAATGCATTCATAGTTATGACTGCATTCCAACAGTGTGGGGCATCCCCCCCCCTCTCTCTCTCACACACACCCCATCTGCCGCAGCGCTGCTCACGTCATGCTGCCATGTAGTGCGGTCTCTCTCTCCGTCTGCCTGGACACCATCGGCTTTTAACGCCGTGCCACCAATAACCAACCTATAAAACATCTAATTCCTTACGCTCACACACATTCTGCTTCTTTTATCATAGGCCTACCTATCCATTTTATATAGGCCTACCTGTTTTGCGCGAGGCTTTTCTTTTCTTTTCTTTATTTTTTTTATATAGCGGCCCACGGCGCCTCCGCGTTAGTACATTTCGCCTTATCGGTACTACCAGAAACCCTGTTAGTACACTTGTATTTCGCCTTAGCGCTACGTCGGCAAAACGGGACGTGCCCTTGCAAACATGTTTTTGTAACACACAAAAAAACAGTGTTAATGGTAATAAAATAAACATTACAACAAGAAAAAATTATGATAAAGTCGCGGGAACAAAGAAAAATTTCACACGTTTCACATCCATGTTTTTTAACACACAAAATAAAACAGCCATTAATGGTAATAAAAATAAACATTACAACAAGACAACATGATGATAGTCCCAGGAACAAATACAATTGTCAAACGTTTTGCTTCCATCTCAGTATGTAAAATCCTCACCTACACATTAACAGAAGGCAGGAGGACTTGCCCAGTCAAATAGGCTAGTGTGGCGGAACACTGTATTCAAACCACATGTCCCCAAATAGCCAATAGTCAAACAGCACATCTAGTTGATCAGGAGGCGGGGCTGCCTAAAAAGCTACTATAGCCCAGAAGCCCAGCTGAAGCGCTCGAATTCACCTACTTTGAACGCCGACGGCACCGTGCAATTGAAAGGAACGTGCTGTGAGCCTAGCTCTGCCTGCCCACAATGTCTCATTTTTCAAGCGCCATACGATGACGTCGCTTCAGGACTGTTTTGGAAATTGGGTATTGAACTTTGCTGTTTCACAACAAAGTAAAAAAAAAAAAAAAAAAATTCGACCGAATCTAGATATTTGGATTTTAATCCATTATTCAATAAATATTGATGAATAAAACAACTGTACGTTACATATATGATCTCCAACTATTGGATTAAACTAATTACAATTGCCACTGATCCATATACATACAGTATTTTTTAGACGTCAATTAGACATTTAATCAACATCTATAATTAGACCATGTTTTAAATACTTTTTTTATTCGTTGTTTGAAGAAAAATGAAATAAAAAATAAAGGCGGAAACTACTCCTTGTGTGCCAACACACAACTAGCTGTGGGAGGCAGCACGTTCACGCTGGACGTTCATGCAGAGACAGATGCAAACACACCAGTTGTCTCCTCAACCGGTGTCACTTAGTAATACGGCCAGACACCCTTCCCTTGTATCAGGTCCTGTGGCGGAGAGGTAGAATGCCTCAAGCACAAGAGATTGGGAGTTTAAACCCCACTCACTCCCCCAACTTTTCACTATACTTTTGCCGGCCGTTAACGTCTAAATATTAAAAAAAAACGTTCAAATCAAATCTATACCTGTGGTAGAGCAATTTATGTTTATGTATATTATGACGTATAATAGATGTAAAAATGCTCGGTGGAATATAATGTTACAGAAAATATTTAATTTCAATCCTGAATTTATGAAACAATAATAGTTGATAAGTTGTGAGCTTGTAGATCGCAGACATGCAAACAGCCCCAAGGTGAAAAAGGTGACACATTTTTATGGGGATAAAATGTGCGCCGCGCACAGCGCGGACCTTTTTTTTCTGAATTTGCACGTTTCTAACTCGGTTAAACAGTGACTTACTCATACATATCATACATACCGGTATGCAGCAAAATTGGACTTGTTGCCTACCACCAATTGTTCTAGATATAATAAAGAAAATTAAATCTTCAATAATATAGCCTACAGATATACCGGTAGTTATAGGAATATCTTAATATTTAGGGACTTGTCTTTAATAAACAGGCATAGACAGTGACAATGTGCACTGTGAGCTTGTAGATCGGCTATTTTAACTACTTCTTAAATAGGCCTATTTGTTTTCTAAGCTCATTTCTTATATCATTTTGTATTATTTATTCATGAAATTAAAAAAGTAATTTACTTTTTTTTTTTTTTTAAATCATGAAATGTTTAGCTTTTTTGGGGAGGGAATGTTTTTTGAAAATGTTTTGAAATAATTAAAAACGAAATGTAGGAAACCAAAAATGAAGGGACCCATAAAAATGTGTCCACGACCCACACATGGGTCCCGACCCAGTGTTTGGGAAACAGTTGTAAATCACAGTCACAAATGATTCATTTAGTGGATTCTCCTGGCTGACTTTTTGCAATCTAGCTAGCCATCATCGTCAAATAAAAGGTCGATCCTTTTCACTTGTAACTCGAGCTCAGTTAGTCAGTTCTTAAGTTGAGAGACCAGACTTTTTGTGACTTGTCTCAGCCTCCTCCTTCTGTAGGAAGAAGTCACGGCAACTCTAGCGTTAGCATGTGGCTAAGCTAGCGAATCATCGTAAAATCAACAAGGCTATAACCGATAATATCACATCACGCATCGATGCAGAATAGCGCACGACCGCGATGCAAGCGAATCAAACAGCCAACAGTCCACAGTCACACCACAACTACGGCAACTGTCTTTGCAAGCTTTGAGCGCTCAGCTCTGCCTCTGTCAGGGCTCGCAGTCAGTGCATTGAGTGCAGTCAGTGTTGTTGACTGAGCGCTGCCAGCTGACGACGACGTCACAAAGAGAAGGGACTCAGGGAGCGCTTGATTTGTTAAAAAACAAAACGACCCACTTCCCCTTCCACCTTCAACACCATTGTCCTGACAAAATGGACGGCGCCGAGAATAAGAAATAAACGCTCCTCTTCTCACTGCTGCTCTGACGACACGACACCCCCCCACCCCCCTAAACATTTTTTTAACGAATCTGCACGATTCACACAAATGACCAATTTAGATTCAAAACGGCGATTTTCGCCGAAAAGCTACACGTTTGCATGCCTGAGATCGACTACTCTGAGCACATGTCCCCCCCTGCATAGCGATGCTAGGGTTCAAGTGGTTAAACTTACTGAAGTGTGGCTGATCTTCAGGTTCCTCCTGTTTAATAGAAATGGCTCTGGCTGAGTCTGGAGAGTTCATCTTCACCTGCAGTCTGGACTCCACACACTGGTCTGAAATGAAGCAATTCAACAAGGACTTTAATAACCTCAGACCTAGTGGTGTCAAGAACATGCAAATAATGGTCTAAAGTGAATAAGGTTAAAGTAGACAATCTTCCTTATATGCCTACCTCACCTCACCAACAATTATACCCCCACCCATCAAATCCATGCAGAATTGATGTGTCATGTGTTATAGAAATGGTTTTATGTAAAACAGAGGAAGCATAGGATACAAGTAATTGTAGTTCAGACTGGGCTGTGATCCAAAATACATCCCCAAACTGAAGATATAAAACCATTCCATGTGTTTGTCAATATTTGGTTTCAAGGAGTAAATAATCGAAATCATATTGACCAAAAATAATAATCGAGCAGCCCAAACCTTGTATGAAACTTTGTTATTTTGACCTGATGGTGGCGCTAGAAGATCAAGGTCATTTGAACACCAGTTGGTTAGTGTAAGTGGGGTTGTTTTAAGGACAGTAATGGTCCCCAGTCCCCAGACTTTGCCTGGGTTTTGGGCTGGTGACGCTGCGCTTGTGACCTGGGACAGTGACAGAAGACCCCAAAGAAAAATTGGACATTTGCCCAGGACCCATACTAGTGAAAATAGCCAATCTACAAGCTCACAAAGTGGCACGAAGCGACGCCTTGTGAGCGTGTAGTTCTGCTATTTGCAGTACTTCTTAATTATATCTTTTTAAGATGTTAACTTTGTTAGTTTGTTTTTTCTTCTAAAAGGTAGGAAAAGAAAATGTTCAAGTTCACATAGCATAACAGTGAAATGCCCCTTTCTTCCATTCATTACATTCATAACACTAGAAAAAAGCCCCCTGCGGGGGCTTGGTCCCTTATGTAAAAGTCCCCTGTACCCAGAGATGGATACAGTCCAGAGGGCAGCAAAGCAATACAAATTTAGGATAGCTCAACATTAAATTTGCAGTTTTTTCCAAAATGCAAAAATATATATATATAGGCGATCTGTAATTTGGTTAAACATGGATATTTCTGTAACTGTAGAGAACACACAGCATATTTTGTGTAGGCAATTTTATTTCAGTTCTAAAAAGGTGTAATAGTTGTGAGTGACATGGCCATGAACAGTGACATAGGTAGTACAGTAATTAGGTACACATACACTCTCACGGCGGAATGCATTTTTCCTAGAAAAAACATCTATAAAAACTCACCCTCCGGGAAGGTGAATAATGTCTGTCATTAAAAGTGCGGTGCTATTCGGGCAAAAGTAGATGAATTGTAGAGTTTGTAACAGTTTATTGGCATGTTGAATGAGTGACAGTGATCGAATGAGTGAATGTTCTGTTATTTAAAAGAAAAGAAAATTAAAGGAGTTCGGTATAAACAATGTTGTCAGTTGTTCCCTCGTCATTACCCTCAATGAATACTTTGACATTGCTGGCCCTCTTTCCCCTGGAGAAGGCTGTGTACAGTTGGCCATGAGCGAATACTGGTTGAGGCAAGTAGATGCCAACTCATTCATTCTCTTGGCCCTGACCTTTATTGATGGTAACAGAGAAAGCTAATCTGATAGGGAACTGTTGTCTAATAAAGGTGAAGGGAAACTCATCACTTCTGTCATGGTGAGGTATCCTTGGGAGGAAGATTCTTTCACCCCTGTTTGTGCCTACTGCAATCTCACACGCAATGACTTTGTCCATCATCTGCAGTACTACCATTCTGGTGCCATTTTTGAGAGTGCGGTCGGGACCAGATTGCAGGTTTCTAAGAAGCATGACTGGTGCTCCTAGTTTCAACTTCAGGTTATGATCAGGGATTCCAGATGGTGTCAGTGAATTGAGGAATTCCATAGGCATAGAGTCCTTGTAATTGTCCTCCTGAACAGAATCAGCTGAAAAGTACACTCTCTCTTCTCCGGGGAAGTCAGTCAAGCAGCGGTTGTTGATTTCTCTGATGTTGTTGTTCAGAGGAGTGTACACAGTGCCTTTGAGAAGGTTGTCTTTGTCGACACATCCATTTTGCAGGTCAGGAAAGGTGTATGAAATCAGTGTATTCAGGTCCTTAACCAAGTGGTGTGGTGGAATGTGGACCTGAATTTCGGTGTCCCCTTGCGTGTGTTTGCCTTCTCCTAATGCAAGGAGATAGTTTGAGAACTCTTTCTCAGCTGTGTCTGTCCTCATGTTGGTGTTGAGCTTGTGTTGTTTGATGAGTGGATAGAGTGGTGACATTTGTATGCAAGCTGTAACTATCTGGGCCCTGCTTGCTCTTTTGAGAACGGGGAGAGTCTGCCTAGGGTCTCCACCCAATAGGATAGCTTTGCCACCCCAAGGTTGCTCGGACTGCATCAGGTCCCTCAGTGTTCTTTCAACACACTCAATGTTAAAACGATTAACACTGAAGATTTCGTCCCAGATGATTAAGTTGCTGGCTTTGATTAGCTTTGCCAGGGAGGACTCGGCTTTGATGGCACAGACAGAGTCTTCAAATATGGGGATTGGGATCTTAAATCTTGAATGAGCGGTCCTGCCACCCTCGAGGTTTTGAGCAGCCAAGCCTGTGCTGCCGACACACAGCACAATGCCATTGTCTGCTCTAATCGTAGCTGCAATAACCTTAAAAGTAAAGGTTTTTCCATATCCTGCAGGGGCATTCAGAATGAACTGTCGTGTGATGTTGTCTTGTTTTGGTGTGTGTACTGCTTGATAGACAGCATCACAGAGCGCCTTCTGTTCCACATTCAGCTTAGGAGTCAGCAAGTGTACAATTTGTTCCTGTTCCATTGTGTTGAAATCTTCAGACAGACCTGAAGATTTTTGTCAGCTTTTCCTGCTCAGTCAGTGCTCTTGGTTGTGGCATGTCCTTGTAGTTGGATAGACTACCCCCCATTTGTGAGAGCTCATCATCAATTGCAAGTAGTACCAGATTTTGTATATAAACCTTGTCTACTGCATCTTTGGGGCACCTCTGTGCAGTGGCTTCCTCATGAACAAAGTCATCACTGAGCTGTTCCACGAATTTTTTGAACAGATGTGTGGGCTGTGATGGGTGACAGTAGTGGAGGATGATGGCAAAAGTTTCTCTGACTTTTTTCGGGGATGCGTAGGTTGAGACCTCATGCATGGCGGTTATCCATTCTCCATCATCTTCAAGCAAGCCCATGGCTAAAGCTGTGTCTTTGAACGTGTCATAGTGGTTGCCGTCACACACCTTAAGGTCGTCATAGGTCTGTGGTCCCCTTATATGAGCCAGAAGCAGTTTTAAGTAGAATCTCTCTCCTTGGTGCACTGACACATTGGACATCCTGCCTATTGTCCTCGGAATGTCTCTGTTCTTGGGTGGGTTCACTCTTTTCTTCCACGTATGGGTGTTGGTCATCCAAGTATAGTGTTCTGGAATCTCCTTGTAGAGATATTGTCTTGCGTCGGGGTCACTGCTGTTTAGGGCAAAGAAGGCCAGCAATGTTGTGGGTTTGGCTGCTGTTAGGGCCTCCTGTGCATGGCCTTCTCTGAAGATGATATTTTGCTGGCCCTCTGTGTGGATGGCGAGAGTGCTGACAGCAGGGATTCTGTCTTGGATCTTGTACTCCATTGTTCTCCAGTGTGCATCATGTGCATCAATGGTCCTGGCATTAATGAATTTGGAGATCTCATCTTTATCTTCAATGTTGACAGTGCCAACATCAACTCCCTTGTGGATATATTTACAGGTATTTGATGGTGTGAAAGGAGCCGACAAATTCAACGTTGAGGTGGCACTTGTACTTGAGAAGGGTGAAGGGGTTGTAAGGCACAACGTGGCTGCTGTCAAAAATAAAGCCATCTTTATTTGTATAGGTGTGACCGTCAATGGGCCGTCTGTACTCTGGGTAGCCATGACCGTTATGTGGAAGTCGAGTGCTGTGACAGAACGGTTTTGGGAAATTCTTGCTACAGACGCCGTTGACCATGCAGGGGGGCTCTTGGAGTTTGCTGTCCCACAGGGGCCATGGAGCATGAGTTTAGTCACCAGGCTATACAGCTCTGGCTCCTTCTCTGGGTCAGGTATGTCTGCTCGAATTATTTGATCTATGTCATCCACAGTCAAGATCTCATGTAGGAGCAGCAGGATGTGGGCATGTTTCAGTCCTCTTGTCTGTCCCTCAATGGTGTGTACTCGTGCTTTCATTTTCCCAAAGATCCCCAGCTTTATGTCGTTGAGGAGACCATCCAGACTCCATTTGAACACTTTGTTGACAATGTCTGGTCGGTCACTGGAGCGCTGTCCTGGAAATATGTTAAGGAGTACACCTTCACCGTTTTGGTTTGCAGTCATCGTTATGAAGAGATCAAACTTCCTGTACTTGGTTGCTATGGCAAGGGCATCTAGATAGTGCTTATAGAGGTATCTGGGGCTCCCAGTGTGTGAAGATGGAAGAATGAGGTGTTGACCAACTCTGGTTGCCACAGTATGTTCTGGAAGGTTTGGCTGAGTACTCATGACGTCAAGCAGACCTGAGTACTGGTGGGTTCTGTACTTGTCCTGAAGTTCTTTAGTTCTGTAATAGCTCATCCGAGAGGCTTCAATTTTGCTGTATTGATCACAGAAGTATTCTTGAGTAAGTCTCCCTGACTTGAGTACCGTGTTGAATGAGTTGGTTCTCTGTTGTAGATGGAATCTGAAGAACTCTTGTTGAGAGACTGGTTTGCTTGAGTTTGAATTCACCTTCATGATGGGGTTGTCGATGCTGAAGCCAGCATCTCCATGTGGCAAGATCAAGGGATAGGTGGCTGGGTCATACATAGGGTGGAGTGCATTGATTCGTGTAGTCTGTCTTTGATTAGGTGCATCAGCTGGAGTTCGGTATAGTATAATGTCCCTAGGTGCTGTCTGGTCTCCTGGTGCCACAACAACAACGTCAGGGACATCAGGGTTATGGTGTTTCTTCTTTGCCCCCTGGGAGCTTTTGGACTGGAATACCATTTTGAGTTCCTGAGTTGGGTTTGCGTTGAATATTTCAGCTCCGGTTTTAAAGAATTTGACTAATGGGTTAACCGTTTTTAATTGATCTTGGATCATGGTCAAAGTATCTTCCTGAATAAGTCCGTCTCCCAGAGCCTGATCAAGGCGGTTCTTAATTTCATTCTGTTGATCAAAGACAAAGATTTGTGCAAATTTTGGTTTGTTTGTGCTGTCAGGAAATACTGCTGAGGGAAGGCTGTGGTACATTTGGCCACTCATCTTGAATATTTTTGGGAAACCTTTTAAGTCCACTATCTTCCCAGTGACACTTTTTGAAGCCATAGATACTAACCCATTATACTGCCTGATGTTGTCCATGAATTGCTTGGATTGTTCAGAGTTCCTGTCAAACAGGGTCTTTAGTACAGGAGGGGGATCCTTGAATGGCTGGAGTTGGATCTTTCCATAACTACAACAGGCACTGAAGGTTCTTTTACCGTGAGAGGTTTTGGATGTTTCCCAGGGGAACATGATGGCATTGCATGAAGTGCAGACACTGTCCATTGCAGGTGTATGAAAGGCAACAATTTCTGTGAGCTGTTGTGGTAGTGTCCAGGCTCTCCTGAAGTGTTTGTCCTTTAGTTTTTTCCTTTGAGATGGATGAGAGTGTGTTCCGTATTGATGGTCTTCACAGCGTCGTTCTGCAAAGTGAGATTGGACAACATGCATGACTTATGAATAAAGTGATTTGGGGAGTTGTGAAAAGTGTGAAATGTGTGAATAACATAGCATTTGTAAAGAAAAGTATTTACTTTTGTTGGGGGGCGTCTTTGATGAGCGAGACTGTCTCTTTCTGTATCGGCTGCTGTCATTGGGATTAGCTGAGAAGTGAGTGAAGACAAAATAATTAGGGAAATAATAGTGTAGAGTTGATGTGATATGGTGTAGGACAGTGTTTGTGCCAATGATGTTGTTTTGATAGAAAAGATGTCAGTGTGCTGGGTACCTGTTGCCTGGGTCACTTCCAATGACAGGGTGTGGCTGTTTCCCGGCTGACTGGTCTGAGCAGGGTTATCTGAGAAGTTAAATAGCAGGATTTAAAAAATAAATAATACTAAGTAAATTGGAATGTTGAAAACTAAGTGTTTGGGAAAATATGTCATTTGACTTTCTCTTCCGACTTTCCATACAATGCACCACTGAAAGATTTGTATATTGTAAACAATATACTATATCTGTAATATATAGAATATAGAATGTAGAATGTAGAATAAAGTATTTGTGACAATCTAGTTTGTGTATGCATAGTGTCAATGACATGATGTGTATCTACATGATGCAATAGGAATTAGTGGATAGTAATTAAGTATAGGGCTATTTACAAGTATAGGGCTATTTACAATCTCTCAGAGTGGGTCACTCTGAGAGATTGTGTGGCTGCTCGTCTGATGGCATCCAGCTGAGATTAGAAATGAGAAGTGTATATTACCCACAATATAAGCAGGCATCACAGTGTTTAAAACGCATTTGGGAAATAATATGTGAAATGCACACACAATAGATAGATAGTAATTAATACCCGAATAAAATGTGCATGCAGGCAGAACAATTCATTCATATATTATATATCATATACGATATGTTGAAAACATATCTCTAAATTGTGTCATTATTTAGTGCTGAATTTGTGCTGAATTGTGCTGTAAATTTTAGAATTTGTGCTGGTATCATGTGTGAGATTTTTCAAGTTATAGTTTTGCTGAGCCTTGTACCCCCAATTATTTGGCCCCAAATGGGGGGAAAAAGGCTCTCATCCTTTAGTGCTGGATGTGCTGTAATTTGTGCCGTTGAAATCATCAATTGTGCTTTTATATATATTTATATATGTAAATATTGATATGGTTGTGAGGTTGTGAATTAGCAGATGTAGCAGCATTACAGGGGTTTGGCCAACAGAGGGCGATGGAGATAATGGTAGAACATAGAAGCAGAACAGTGGTGTTATGTTGAACAACTAAAAAGTGATGGCAGCCCAAATTGTAAAATTTACGGCACAATACAGCACAAATTCAGCACTAAAGAATGACACAATTTTTATATATTTTTTTCATCATATGGGGTGGCAATTTCATAGAGGTAGTTTCCAGCACTTGAAACTACATTGATTAGACACACACACACACACACACACACACACACAGGCCCGCCGATAGGGGGGGGGTAAAGGGTACTCTTTACCCCCTTCCGGGAGTGGGGGGGCCCGGTGGAGTGTGGCCCGGGCCCCCTCCCTCCGGCCTGGGCCCCCCTAGGAAAGATTTGGAGGGCGCAATTACACTGTCAGTTACGGTAGGCCAGGCTGTGATGTCATTACGTTTCCACTGCGGAATCTTGTAATCTCATTGGGTCAAGATGGCCCACATGACATTTATCTCCTTCGCTATTCGCTCTCATACTAGCACATGTTTTGTTTGAGGAAGAAGCTACAGACTACGGACGCTATAGACTCCGAGACAAGTTTGAGTAAACATTAATTTATTGGAAACATATGGATTAACACATGGCGAGGACGAGGAGTTTGCGGGTCGGTAGAAAGAGTTTCGACAATGCGGTGAGCACCTTATATATTGCATAATTGTACATGTTTGGAGCGGCAGCTCATTAATATAAGCGACATCTCTCTCTCTCTTTCTCACGACGTCTCTTGCTCTCTTTCTCACTCTCTCTCTCTCTCCCTCCCTCCCAGAGAGACGCAAGCGAAGCGAAGTTGCACAAAATAAGTTATACAGTACATATTTCCTTTTAATATTAACCTGAGTAAAATAAGCTGCATTGGGAGGTAAACGGGAGACACTTTATTGTGAATGTAAGACCAGAATAGATAGTTGTGTGTTGCTGGGTCCTAGTTGTCTCACAGTCACTGAATGTTATACTGTACCTCTGTCGCTGGCTTCATGATGGCTTTGGAATAGGGCACAGTTTAAGTTGCACGTGGAAGATGGACAGTCAAAGCTGTATTATTAGTTAGAGTATGTTACAGACACTTTGAAACAAGAGGGCACTTGTGTGAGTAAAGTTGGCTAAGTTGTCCAGCCACTGCACACGCATTTGAAGATGGAAAGAAATGGACTGGGCTGGGCTGTCCCACGTTAAAATGTCACCGTGGCTTGAGTGGAATATATCCGAGGAGGCACAAATGCTTATCAACTGAACTGTCCCAAACAGCTGTCCTAAACCAGATGCAGGGACGCCTTTATCTATTACAGTAGCTTGTGAGTAGCCTAAGCCTATATACTTTATTACCTTATGTCAGCTGAAAGCTGAGCCATATTTCAAAGGATTAATCTGAAATACATATTTCTGTGCAGCAGGCTATATGCTTTGTTTCTTATTATGAAGGAAATGTGTTCTCAAAGTAATGCAATGTTCAGGTTATTGAGCAACCATTTACGCACACCGATGCGCAAATGGTAACGTGGTTAATTAATGTATTTGTGCAAGATGGCCCTAACATTTGTGTACATACTTATGTTCAAACAGTACAATCCAACATGTACCGATGTCTCTGGTTCACATTGGCACATTTCACTCAGGTTTTTGGAGCTGTGTGGAGCTCCCTATACGTGGCCGTGTGTGTGGGTCTGTCTGTCTGTCTGTCTGTTTGTCTGTTTGTCTGTCTGTCTGTCTCCGGGTATGTAGCCTGCAGTAACCTTTTCTGGCCACACATGTTAAGGGAGGGGCGCTGTTGCACACACACACACACACACACACACACACACACACACACACACACACACACACACACACACACACACACACACACAGCTCCACTTCGAACAGAGGTTCGATTTTTTTTCATCTCACTAATGTCAATTTGTCTGCTGACCTCACTCAGCAACAACATAGCAGTGATCACCCCATGATGTGCACTGCAATGTAGTTTCAAATGCACTGCATGAGTAAAAAACTAAAAAAGAAGAAGAAGACACGTGTGGCATACATGATCTGGGCAGATTGCCCCAGGAAATGTGCCAATCTCAACCCAAAACAAATGTCATGCTTAGGGCTGTGTCTGTGTGCTGCATTTACCCGACCTGCTTGTCATTAATGCATACAAATATCTATGACCGATATTTTTATCAGATGTCTGGTAAATTTTAACCATGCCAGTTACAGTGATCAACAGTTTAAAACCCAGTTTAAAACCCTAGCACAATCTCTGAACGGTTATGCCGCCATGTAGAACCACTTTTAACAATTCTTTTACTTTGAAAATGAGTAATTTCCTGTGAAATACACGTTATTTCGGCCCGCGCTGCGCGCGGGCCAAAATACGAATACGGGCACGCGTGGAGGGGGGCCCGAGTGGAGGGGGGCCCCGGCCAGCTCTTTGATATTGACCCCCTTGCCAAAAATACTCTTGACGGCCCTGCACACACACACACACACACACACACACACACACACACAAAGTTAGGAATGCGGCTGGGGGTGGAGAAGTGAGTTTGCTATAGGGGGGAGAATGTTTATGACACACCAAGCAGCAGGGTGTAGGAACCTAAAAAAGCACATCGATGTTGTGTGGGGGAGTAGGCCTACACACACAAATGCAACACTTACACGAATGACAAACACTGCACACACACGGAGTGAAGTAACAGCACGCACACACGTGCGTGCACATTTGTTGTGGCACTGTTTCTGCCAAGCAGGATTTAGAAGCACGACACAGTATACACACGTGTGTTCGGCGCGGGTGTGTGCGTGCGTGCACAGTCATACAAATGAGAGTGAATAAAGCAAACACACATTTGACTTGTAGCAGTACTTTTACCTAAGTAGAAACATTGGCGTACTTTTCCACTCGGAGCATCAACGGACGTTGCCGTTGGTGTTATACACCGAATTGTGACCTATAGAAAACGGTGGCTGCGATGTTTTAAATAATGTTTATGTCATTTCTACACAGATGTTGTTAGGTAGTATCACGTGTGGTCGGCGGGCGCGCGTGCGTGTGTGCACAGTCATACAATTGAGGGTGAATAAAGCAACAAAAAAAAAACATCACAATGTGCCAGCAAGTATTGAAAGAAAGTGAACAAAATAGAAGCACGACACAGTACACAGACGTGTGTGGGCGGCGCGCGTGCGTGCGTGCGGAACAGTATTTCTACCTAAGTAGAAACATTTCTGTACTTTTCCACTCGGAGCATCAACGGACGTTGCCGTTGGTGTTATACACCGAAGCGTGACCTATAGAAAACGGTGGCTGCGCTGTTTTAATTAATGTTTATGTCATTTCTACACAGATGTTGTTTGTTTTAGGTAGTATACACACGTGTGGTCGGCGCGCGTGCAGTCATACAAATGAGGGTGAATAAAGCAACCAAAATAAACATCACAATCTGTCAGCAGCAAGTATTGAAAGAAAGTGAACAAAATAGAAGCACGACACAGTACACAGACGTGTGGTCAGCGCGCGGTGGTTGGCGCGCGTGCGTGCACAGTCATACAAATGAGAGTGAGTGAATCAAGCAAAAATCACAATCTGTCAGCAAACCTTTTAAAGAAAGAGAACAAAATGACGTAAATAATCACCTGTCGTTGATGCTTCTGCTGTTGTTGCTGCTGCTGCTGTTGCTTTAACCACGCGTAAATAGTGTTTGCGTTGATGACGGCCAAGGGATGTCTTTTTTTTTCGTCCCATGTTTTTCCACGGGAGGTGTAAAATTGAGTGTTTAATTTTAACAATAACAGGTCCTGTTTTGTTTGCTGGTTGTGTGACGATAACTCTGCGAGTACAACAGCTGTTGGCACATGCGCAGTTGGTAATGGGTGGTCCTAGCGGGCAAAATAGCTGGCTGAAAAGCGCCTGAATAATTTGGTTTTATATTAACTGTACGCTAATGTAAGTACATTGATGGTGGCAAGTTGTGCCTATAACGTGTGTGCACAGTCATACAATTGAGGGTGAATAAAGCAACAAAAAAAACATCACAATGTGCCAGCAAGTATTGAAAGAAAGTGAACAAAATAGAAGCACGACACAGTACACAGACGTGTGTGGGCGGCGCGCGTGCGTGCGTGCGGAACAGTATTTCTACCTAAGTAGAAACATTTCTGTACTTTTCCACTCGGAGCATCAACGGACGTTGCCGTTGGTGTTATACACCGAAGCGTGACCTATAGAAAACGGTGGCTGCGCTGTTTTAATTAATGTTTATGTCATTTCTACACAGATGTTGTTTGTTTTAGGTAGTATACACACGTGTGGTCGGCGCGCGTGCACAGTCATACAAATGAGGGTGAATAAAGCAACCAAAATAAACATCACAATCTGTCAGCAGCAAGTATTGAAAGAAAGTGAACAAAATAGAAGCACGACACAGTACACAGACGTGTGTGGTCGGCGCGCGTGCGTGCGTGCGTGCAGTCATACAAATGAGAGTGAGTGAATCAAGCAAAAATCACAATCTGTCAGCAAACCTTTTAAAGAAAGAGAACAAAATGAAGTAAATAATCACCTGTCGTTGATGCTTCTGCTGTTGTTGCTGCTGCTGCTGTTGCTTTAACCACGCGTAAATAGTGTTTGCGTTGATGACGGCCAAGGGATGTCTTTTTTTTTCGTCCCATGTTTTTCCACGGGAGGTGTAAAATTGAGTGTTTAATTTTAACAATAACAGGTCCTGTTTTGTTTGCTGGTTGTGTGACGATAACTCTGCGAGTACAACAGCTGTTGGCACATGCGCAGTTGGTAATGGGTGGTCCTAGCGGGCAAAATAGCTGGCTGAAAAGCGCCTGAATAATTTGGTTTTATATTAACTGTACGCTAATGTAAGTACATTGATGGTGGCAAGTTGTGCCTATAACGTTGGCAGAGTACTGATCAGTACATCTGCCAAGCGTGGAACTTGGTTTTATATTAACTGTACGCTAATGTAAGTACATTGATGGTGGCAAGTTGTGCCTATAACGTTGGCAGAGTACTGATCAGTACATCTGCCAAGCGTGGAACCTCTAGGATTAGTGGTTTTGATTGATTGAAGACTTTATTAGAAGTTTGCATAGGAAAAGGTACAGTTTCATGACGGTACAGTTCACTGGTACAAGGTCTACTAAAAGGAGATCCATGAAAAGACTAAGCTTATTTCCACTGGAAACCATTGAAGTATCTCATATAAAAATAGGAATAGGGAATAGGAATGGGAATAGGGAGCATAAGCCATTGCGGACTCCATGGACCCCTTCTCCAATTACTATATGTAAGATGTAAGATGTAAAGACTTCATTAGAGGTTTCGGTTTGCATAAGAAAAGGTAATTTCATGACAGTACAGTTCACTGGTACAAGGTCAACTAAAAGGATCGACACCTCAATTAACCTCGCCTACCAGGCTTTCTCCCGGGAGAGAGCCTGGTGTTCGTTCACAACAGACCGTTTGGTTTCCGCCTAAAGCGCGGAAACCACTAGAAGAAGCGGTGTGGGTCAAATATCTGCTCGCTCTGCCATCCTAGCGCGGGGGTCCTGCGACTGTTGATGACGTCACACAATAGGATCGGCTCTCTGTCTGAGCCTATTATTATAGCCAAAGATATTTAATTAATGAAGATAGCTCATCCTCATTGGATCCACTAGAGTGCGACATGGTACACAAATCCTACAAATAGACTCCTAAGTGGGCGCCGGCTCTGACACCAAATCTCGCGCACGTCCTGTTTACTGGTGCTATGGATCCCGTGAGAGTGTGTTGCTGGGACACTGTGGGACAGCTAAAGTGCAATAATAAAGCTGATTTTCTCAGTTGTTGTGTCGCTGAAAAAAGCCACTTTAGTATGACAATTTTGTTAATATTGTGTGGCTTGTGATGATCTGGTCCAATATTTAGTTCAGTGACTATAGCTTCTGAACTATTAGTTTGCTCTGTGTTCACGTTAGCTCTCCCATTGTAAATGAATAGACTCCAAACATGCTTCCGCCTCCTAAAAAGGTATCTACCTACGTCACACAGAAACGGGAAGTACGGGTCTTTTGCACCCTCTTGCTATCGCCCTCTTGGTTATAGCTCTATGGTCTGAGCTCCGTGAAGTGAGCTGCATTAGCGTTTCCGGCCTGGGAGTAGGCTACAATAAGCCAGGCTCCAGCCTTCAAAATAAAAGTGCACTAGCCTTCAAAATAAAAGTGCACTAGCCTTCAAAATAAAAGTTCACTAAATAATGTTTTTTAAAAGACACAAATGTATTTAAAAAATATGTGTATGATATATGTCTCTATACTAGTGTACTTCTAATTGTCCTAACACATTTTCCAGGTTCTTTCAGATTGAAATTCAGGATATGTGAGCTATTAAAGGCCACTTAACATGTTAATTCCATTCTTTCTATTGTAATCCATAGAAGAGCTATCAATTGGTTGTTGATACAAGTAGGCTACACCAGTAGGCCTACACCTAATTAGGTCCAGTTACTTAATTATCTATTTTACTTTATATGTTTATTTAGATTGGGCAGATGTAATGTAGGCTGGGCTATATTAATGTAAGAAATGAAAATACACCTTGTGTGCATCTACAGCAGGGGTCTTCAACAGGGGGTCCAGGGCCCCTAGGGGTCCTCAGAATTACTACAGGGGAAGACACCAAATCTATGTGTGATAGGACCATTCTTTTAGAATAAATGAACAATCCTCTCGTCCCTTTTCTGAGGAGAACTTTAGCCAAAAATAGCAGATCTACACGCTTGTAGATCAGCTATTTTTGGCAAATAGGTTTGGTTTTTTATGAATTTTTTTGGTTATATTTTTGGTTATATTGGTTTTTTATATTTATATATATAATATTTATATAATATATATATATATAATATATATATATTATATATAATATATATTATTAATATATATATATATATATATATATATATATATATATATATATTATATATATTATATATATATATAATATAATATATAATATAATATATAATATTATATAATATTATATAATATTATATAATTATATATTATATATTATATATTATATTATATTATATTATATATATATATAATATTATATTATATAATATTATATAATATTATATAATATAATATATATATATATATATATATATATTATATATAATATAATATATAATATATAATATTATATTATATAATATATTATATAATATTATATAATATATAATATATATATATTATATATATATAATATATAATATAATATATAATATTATATAATTATATAATATTATATAATTATATATTATATATTATATATATATAATATTATATTATATTATATTTTATATTGGTTTTTTATATTTTTTTATATTTTTGGTTATATTTTGGTTATATTATTTGGTTATATTTTTTTGGTTTTTTATTTTTTGTGAATGTCATGTTCCAGTGTTCAGTAAAGGTTAGAAGTGAAATTCACAATCATCATCTATCTATAAATGCGACAAATCTCTGTCTGTCTGTCTGTTTGTTTGTAATCCGCGTATCTCGAGAACCGTTCGTCCCACCGGCTTCAGACTCGGCACGCGCGTTCCCCGCCGCCGCGCGGAGTGCAGTGCTGGGCCTCGACCCGACCCGACTCGCGGTTTTCCCGAAGCGGCACGAAACGTTCGGAATCTCCTTACGCGGAGCTGATTGTTGACATCAGGCTGTTCCTGAGGAAATCGGCACAATCGCTGACTCATTGTGACATCACTTCACTCTGACATCACGTACGCCGCATGAGTCAACAAAAAATCTCTGTGAATGTGTATGTATGTATGTGAATCTCGAGAACCGTTCTTCCCACCGGCACGCGCGTTCTCCAGATATGGGCATAAAATGAATCCCCGAATGGGGAGCTGATGTCTGACATCAGAGTTTTCCGCAACCGGTACTGTGTGTGCAGAGATCTCCATATATGGTTCCCACCGGCACGCGCGTTCTCCAGATATGGGCATAAAATGAATCCCCGAATGGGGAGCTGATGTCTGACATCAGAGTTTTCCGCAACCGGTACTGTGTGTGCAGAGATCTCCATATATGGGCATAAGGGGACAAAGGCAAACAGATGGTCAAAACGGGTCCTATGACAACAGGTATATTGGGGTTTGCATTAAAGGGTGGGGACAAAGGCTAACAGATGGTCAACCGGTACTGTGTGTGCAGAGATCTCCATATATGGGCATAAGGGGACAAAGGCAAACAGATGGTCAAAACGGGTCCTATGACAACAGGTATATTGGGGTTTGCATCAAAGGGTGGGGACAAAGGCTAACAGATGGTCAAAACGGGTCCTATGACAACAGGTATATTGGGGTTTGCATTAAAGGGTGGGGACAAAGGCTAACAGATGGTCAACCGGTACTGTGTGTGCAGAGATCTCCATATATGGGCATAAGGGGACAAAGGCAAACAGATGGTCAAAACGGGTCCTATGACAACAGGTATATTGGGGTTTGCATCAAAGGGTGGGGACAAAGGCTAACAGATGGTCAAAACGGGTCCTATGACAACAGGTATATTGGGGTTTGCATTAAAGGGTGGGGCATTCATGGGTCCGCTCCAAAAAAGAAAATAAAAGAGACAAAGACAAACATAAGACAAGCGACAAAGCGTGGGACTGGGAGGATGACTTGAATGATGCAGATTTAAGCAGGCTGTGTATTCTGCTTAAAGAAGAAACAAACAAAAAGCGACAGAGATCTCATATATGGGCATAAAATGGACGCAGATAAACAGATATCTCCATATACGGGCATAAAGGGACACAGACAGACAGATACAGAGATCTCCATATATGGGCATAAATAAGCAGGCTGTGTATTCTGCTTAAAGAAGAAACAAACAAAAAGCGACAGAGATCTCATATATGGGCATAAAATGGACGCAGATAAACAGATATCTCCATATACGGGCATAAAGGGACACAGACAGACAGATACAGAGATCTCCATATATGGGCATAAAATGGACGCAAATAGACAGATATCTCCATATATGGGCATATGGGCATAAAATGGACTCAGAACTATATCTGCAGTGATCTCCATATATGGACATAAAATGGACGCCGACAGACAGACAGATACAGATATCTCCATATATGGGCATAAATGGACACAGGCAAACAGATGGTCAAAACGGGTCCTATGACAACAGGTATAATGGGGTTTGCATTAAAGGGCGGGGCATTCATTCCCTATTTACATCGTTCCCGAGTTGGCCAGGTCACCGACTAGACGCTGGGCCGCCCGAAGGGCGGCCCAGCTTCTAGTAATATTAATTATAAAAGAGAAGAATGAACACTGCTGTCTCTGTAGAATGGTGTTGCCATGCTGCGTGGTGGGGCGAAAATAGACGATCTACAAGCCTACAAAGCGTTGCGCTTGTTATGTGTTGTGAGCTAGTAGGTCTGCTGTGTTCGGCCATATTGTGTGACATTGTGTGACGTCATTCGCAAGCGAAGGACCCCTGCGCAGATATGGAGCCCGAGTGGATATGGTGGCGACAGCGGCGTCGCTTTGATTTGGTTCCCACCGTTTGTTTCCCCAATCCCTATTAAAATGCTCGAGTAGCCTAGTGTGGTTTTGCCGGTCGCTAAAAGTTGGACTAAAACATGCATATACCAAACTAATTTTTCAAAAACAAAACTACTCCGCATCGAGGAGTTTATTAGGTAGGCCATAAAAGTATGTCCTTGAGCGCAGGGGAATTATTTTGGGTTAAAACTGTTTCTGGTGGATATTTCCGGCCAAATTGTAGTCCTTGAGTACTACAACATGACGTTTTGTGGTTTCCGCTCCAGACCGGTTACAAACCCGAAAAGTGAAGTGATCCCAGACTACACCTCAATAGAAAAGTCAGGGGGAGGTAAGGATATGAACAGTTAACAGTTTCTAGTAGCTGCTAGTAGAAACTGTAAAATGAAAACAAAGGCAGCAGCCTTCTGCCTCGAGGTGGCTTTTCAGTGCGGAAGATATATATTTTCAGTGCGCAAACAACAAAGACAAAAACAACATACCTTCTCCAAGAATGTCTCCTGGTTGAAAACACTCTTTCACTTTTTACACAGACTGTTGTGCAACGACACTATCTCCGACACAAAGGGTTGTGAGTGAAAACCTCTATTATCGTATTTCTCTGTATCGTGTTCGTTCGCTCTCTGCTCTGTTTACGACTTGTTTCAACCCGGACGAGAGAGAAGACGGAAACGGTTCCTGTCCTTCCCTCTATCTTGTCCGGGTTGAAACACAGTACACTAATCCAAAGTTCCCCGTAGAAGTTGACCTACCAGAAATGCTGGTTTAGATCATAAACAATCAGGAAACATTATTTTCAACTAAACAAAAACAAACTCCCAATGAATTATAATGCAGGTAGACGTATACCATGAATATCACAGTTTATGTAAACTACAGGTAATAGCTTTCCATCAAGAAAGGCTATCATTAATGACTAGCCTATGATTATAATGATATAGCCTTTCTATCATGTATTATCTACATTGTATTTTAACTAAGTTAAACCTGGCCCAAACCTGTGCATCAACTGTGTGTCAAATTTCAAAACTACAATATTTCATATCTATGAACTAGGCGATTTAAGTAGGCATACAGTGCAACGGCCCACGTTGACCACTTGATGGCGCCATTTGACCAGAAGTTTGAATTCCACTGATAAATCTACGGTGAACAAACACAAGCTTATAAGATGCCTTAATGGTCCACGTCACATTGATATAAACCAGTATGCGCACGCCGGTCGGCACCAAATGAACCCCACCGGTCATAGGATGCGCATTCCATCAAACTTTCAGATGCCGTTTTTCTCCCAGTGTGGAGGAAGAATGCTTAGGATTTTTACTGTAAATTCTCACTCTTGAAATATATAATCCTTAGTTTCTGTTGATTGTAAACAATAATAGCGATTCAAAACAGTTGTCCTTCAAACCCCACCTCTTGCCCGATCCACTGGATCACCAGAGCGTCTACTGCTCGCCCAGCTGCAGTCCATGTGAAGCCTAATTATGCTCCGTCCTGCGACGGTGTCGCGCGCAGAGCCGCAGACCTCCAAGCTCAGAAGGGTTGCATTGGTGACGCGATGTGAGTTTGTATATCAGCTACTCTTGACGTGGAACACCGTTGCGCAATGAAGTATATGTCTCGATAAGGGCGCACCCATGGGAGTAGCTCTGGTCCATGAGTTTGATAGGTCGGTGGAGGAAGCGGTCGGAGAATTAGGGTTGCCACCCGTTCCGTATAATACGGAATCGTTCCGTATTGGACAATTAAAAGATGCGTTCCGTATTGAACCAATACGGAACGCGGTTTGTTCCGTATTTAACCAAATGCCCCATAAAGGTCTGTCACACAAACCTCAACACAGAATTTAACAATAATGAATGAAATAAAACACAGGAAAAGACAGCAAAAGGAGGGAGAGGGTGAGGCGGCTCGCCTCGCAGTCGCTCTCTCCTCTCCTCTCCTCTCCTCTCGCTAGCCCGGCCGGCCCCTGTCTGCATTATGCACTGCATGTCGCTGTCAATCACCGTTGCCTGGTTACAGTCAGCGCACACCGCGCGCTGAAGACAATACTCCACCGCATCAAAAAAGGACAGACGCCTACAAAGGTACAGACGCAAGTGGGAAGAAACAAACCCGTGGCTTGACAGCGTCAGTGAAGGTTGCTTGCCAAGCAACCTAGCCTACAGTAGCCTTGCGTAGCCAGGCTTACTCATCTCCGAAGAGAAAAGAGCCTACAGTGTGTGGAGAAAAATAACATGCAGTTGCCAGGTCTGATAATATAAGCCATGTTCAATCAAAGTCTTCAATCAATCAATCAAAGTTGGGCTAGGTTGGAAGAAATTCCATGCAGTGTTGCCAAATCTGACTATTATAAGTATTTTGGGCTCTTATTTCTGTAAAGTTGCTCAGGTGAAGCCTATAGTGAAGCCTATTCAGCCTAAAGTAAAACATTTGTAATCTTCGTTGCTAATAAAGCACTTTAAACTTTAAGTATATGACTTAATGGTTTCTTGACTACCTTCTCTTTACTGACCACCAAGTGACCCAATACAAGAGCCAGGTTCAAATCATTCATTGCTTTATTTCATACAAAATTAACTTATTCATATTTTAGAAACAATTGGCCACTTCAAACTGCAAAACAATATAGGTTATACCATGTTGTGTGTTATAGTTATAACTATTCTATGCATTTCATGGGTTTGGGACTGCATTTTTTCGCCGGCCGGCGGCTGTGCCACGCGCACGGAACGCACGCACCGCGTGCCCGGAAGAGGTGTTCCTTATTTCAATTTCTGAAAGGTGGCAACCCTACGGAGAATGCTTGCCGGCTACACGCCGTTTTCGGGATCAGAGGGAGAGATGGAGTCAGAAGATGAAAAGCAAGATGGTGATGGAAAGAACAAGAGCGAAAATAGAAAGAAAAGGAAGAAAGAATCGAAAAGTAATTCAGAAAGTGATCAAGAAGAAGAGTTTATTGTGGGAATGAGAGCGGAGTCGAAGGCGGACGGCATTTTCAGGGACCAACATGAAGTTGGAAAGTTTGTTGTTGGGGAAGTGGGACGAGTTAAATCTCTGAGGGTCACAAGGAGTGGTTTGGTAATATTTGAGTGTGCTAACGCTGAGCAGTTTGAGAAGGCCATGAGAGTAACCAGGTTTGGGAAGTGCCCTGTCAATACATTTCAAATGGGAGGAAAGCAGTGTAAGGGAGTCATAAGTGGTGTTCCACTGTATGTGAAGCCAGAAACGTTTTTGTCATTAGTGGATGGATTGCGGGATGCAAAGAGGTTGAAGTGTGTGAGGGAAGGGAAACAACAGGAGAGCAAGTCAGTGCTGGTGACATTTGTTGGAGAGGTACTACCTGAGAGAGTATACCTAAGTTATAGGGTCAGGCCCTATGAAAGGGCACCGCTCAGGTGCTATTGCTGCCAGGCCTACGGCCATGTAGCTGCTGTTTGCAGTAGAAACAGAGTGTGTGGGAGGTGTGGGGAGGAGAAGTGCAATAAGGAGTGTGAAGAAAGGCAAATAAAGGCTAAATGTGTTCATTGTGGAGGGGAACACCATGCTGGGTCAGCTCAGTGTCCAAGGAGAGAGAAGGAGGTGAAAGTGAACAGGATCAGGGTCGAAAGAAAGGACATTTCATATGCTGAAGCGGTGAAGAGAGTTGAGAAGGAGGACAACAAGAGCAGAGAAAGGGACGTAGGCCTACAGCAAGAGAGTGAGACAGTGAGGAAAACAAAGGAGTCTGTTGAAAACATTTGCATGGACAAGAAACGCTTTTTGGCTTTTATTGCCATGGTAATAAATTGTGCAGTGGACATTCAAACCAAGTCAGAGCGAATAAAGATGGTGCTGGAAGCTGCAAGAAGATTTTTGGATGTGCTGGATGTCACAGGAGAAGATTTGGACATTACTTTGAGAGAGGGGTTCGCACCATCTCAGACCTCAGGGCCTGGGGTGTAGATCAATAGGATGGAAATTATATTGTAGGGGAGCACTTTGGGTGGGCACTTAAGTTTACATAGGAAAGGTGATGTATATAGGCTAGTATCAGGCTAGCATCAAGTAGTGTGTGTGATCCATACTTGGATCAGAAGGTGGCGGTAATGCACCAAAAATTTGGATGCCAACCGCCGTAAAACCACAAGAAGAAGAAGAAGAAGCTCTGGTCCATAGCGTTAGTTAGGTCCGTGAAATGAGCAGAAAGAACGTTTCCGGTCTGGGCGCTAGCAGAAATAAGCCAGGCTCCAGCCTTCAAAATAAAAGTGCGGTAAATAATGTATATTTAAAAGACACAAATGTATTTAGAAGATGAGTTTATGATGAATGTCTCTATACTAGTGTACTTCTAATTGTCCCAACACATTTTCCAGGTTATTTCAGATTGAAATTCGTGGAATGCAAGCTAAAGGCCACTTAACACAATTCCATCCAATTCAATTCAACTCCTACCAATTGGCTGTAGGCCTACACAACACCTGGCCTATTTACTATTAATAACCTTGGGGTGGGGGGTCACCATAAAACTGCAATCTAAAAATACTTGTTGCAAGTAAAAGTTCCAGAATTCAAAATATGCTTGTGTAAAAGTATAAAGTATTGGTATTAAAATGTACTACTGCAGTATCAATATACAGATAGAATCCCAAAGTGCAGAATGTCCCATTTCAAGTTTTCAAATGTAGACTATAAATAAATATATTTTGAAAATAGAAGATCTACAAGCTCACAGGTACATAATGCAAATGTATTAACCTGTATGTGGATATATGAGGTTTATATTGTATTATTTCTACATTAATGTTCTGATTGGGGATAGGAGCTCAATGTACTAGTGCATTATATCTACATATCGTCACTGTCTAGCCAAAACCTCTTCCATTTAGAGGCTTTTTATTTTTTTGGCATACATCAGGGCTGTAAAGATCACATAACATAAAAACATGATAAATTGATAAATGCTGTTCACTGGAGTGCATAGCCTTTACATATTTGACTCTGGACAGCAGACGGCTCTTTGTGTCGCCACTTTGGAGACATGCAAGCGTGCGGGGAAACCTCCTCTATCACGTCACACTCTCCGCTAAGTGGGGGAGGCGTCCCCTCAATTTCTGCTGGCTTTCCAGTGCAGCCACCCGCTCAAAAAAGGGTCATTTTTGGACATTTTCAGACTCTAGTTGGCGCTGGAGAGCAGACGGCTCTTTGTGTCGCCACTTTGGAGACATGCACGCGTGCGGGGAAACCTCCTCTATCACGTCACACTCTCCGCTAAGTGGGGGAGGCGTCCCCTCAATTTCTGCTGGCTTTGCAGTGCAGCCACCCGCTCAAAAGAGTGAAAATTTCTGACATTTTCAGACTCTAGTTGGCGCTGGAGAGCAGACGGCTCTTTGTGTCGCCACTTTGGAGACATGCACGCGTGCGGGGAAACATCCTCTATCACGTCACACTCTCCGCTAAGCGGGGGAGGCGTCCCCTCAATTTCTGCTGGCTTTGCAGTGCAGCCACCCGCTCAAAAAAGTGAAATTTTCTGACATTTTCAGACTCTAGTTGGCGCTGGAGAGCAGACGGCTCTTTGTGTCGCCACTTTGGAGACATGCACGCGTGCGGGGAAACCTCCTCTATCACGTCACACTCTCCGCTAAGTGGGGGAGGCGTCCCCTCAATTTCTGCTGGCTTTCCAGTGCAGCCACCTGCTCAAAAAAGTCACATTTTCGGACATTTTCAGACTCTAGTTGGCGCTGGAGAGCAGACGGCTCTTTGTGTCGCCACTTTGGAGACATGCACGCGTGCGGGGAAACCTCCTCTATCACGTCACACTCTCCGCTAAGTGGGGGAGGCGTCCCCTCAATTTCTGCTGGCTTTGCAGTGCAGCCACCCGCTCAAAAGAGTGAAAATTTCTGACATTTTCAGACTCTAGTTGGCGCTGGAGAGCAGACGGCTCTTTGTGTCGCCACTTTGGAGACATGCACGCGTGCGGGGAAACATCCTCTATCACGTCACACTCTCCGCTAAGCGGGGGAGGCGTCCCCTCAATTTCTGCTGGCTTTGCAGTGCAGCCACCCGCTCAAAAAAGTGAAATTTTCTGACATTTTCAGACTCTAGTTGGCGCTGGAGAGCAGACGGCTCTTTGTGTCGCCACTTTGGAGACATGCACGCGTGCGGGGAAACCTCCTCTATCACGTCACACTCTCCGCTAAGTGGGGGAGGCGTCCCCTCAATTTCTGCTGGCTTTCCAGTGCAGCCACCTGCTCAAAAAAGTCACATTTTCGGACATTTTCAGACTCTAGTTGGCGCTGGAGAGCAGACGGCTCTTTGTGTCGCCACTTTGGAGACATGCACGCGTGCGGGGAAACCTCCTCTATCACGTCACACTCTCCGCTAAGTGGGGGAGGCGTCCCCTCAATTTCTGCTGGCTTTGCAGTGCAGCCACCCGCTCAAAAGAGTGAAAATTTCTGACATTTTCAGACTCTAGTTGGCGCTGGAGAGCAGACGGCTCTTTGTGTCGCCACTTTGGAGACATGCACGCGTGCGGGGAAACATCCTCTATCACGTCACACTCTCCGCTAAGCGGGGGAGGCGTCCCCTCAATTTCTGCTGGCTTTGCAGTGCAGCCACCCGCTCAAAAAAGTGAAATTTTCTGACATTTTCAGACTCTAGTTGGCGCTGGAGAGCAGACGGCTCTTTGTGTCGCCACTTTGGAGACATGCACGCGTGCGGGGAAACCTCCTCTATCACGTCACACTCTCCGCTAAGTGGGGGAGGCGTCCCCTCAATTTCTGCTGGCTTTCCAGTGCAGCCACCTGCTCAAAAAAGTCACATTTTCGGACATTTTCAGACTCTAGTTGGCGCTGGAGAGCAGACGGCTCTTTGTGTCGCCACTTTGGAGACATGCACGCGTGCGGGGAAACATCCTCTATCACGTCACACTCTCCGCTAAGCGGGGGAGGCGTCCCCTCAATTTCTGCTGGCTTTGCAGTGCAGCCACCCGCTCAAAAAAGTGAAATTTTCTGACATTTTCAGACTCTAGTTGGCGCTGGAGAGCAGACGGCTCTTTGTGTCGCCACTTTGGAGACATGCACGCGTGCGGGGAAACCTCCTCTATCACGTCACACTCTCCGCTAAGTGGGGGAGGCGTCCCCTCAATTTCTGCTGGCTTTCCAGTGCAGCCACCTGCTCAAAAAAGTCACATTTTCGGACATTTTCAGACTCTAGTTGGCGCTGGAGAGCAGACGGCTCTTTGTGTCGCCACTTTGGAGACATGCACGCGTGCGGGAAAACCTCCTCTATCACGCCACACTCTCCGCTAAGCGGGGGAGGCGTCCCCTCAATTTCTGCTGGCTTTCCAGTGCAGCCACCCGCTCAAAAAAGTGAAATTTTCTGACATTTTCAGACTCTAGTTGGCGCTGGAGAGCAGACGGCTCTTTGTGTCGCCACTTTGGAGGCATGCACGCGTGCGGGGAAACCTCCTCTATCACGTCACACTCTCCGCTAAGTGGGGGAGGCGTCCCCTCAATTTCTGCTGGCTTTCCAGTGCAGCCACCTGCTCAAAAAAGTGAAACAGAAACGCGCACACGGTGTGTTTATTTTTTTAACACAGTCCTTATATGCGGCAATCGCAAATTTCCCAATGGCGATTTGAATACAAAACAATACCAGCATGAACCCCCTAGAGGGCGTCATTACGCACAAATGACGACATGGCTTCGTTTCTCTATTACCCACATAATTAACCTTTCCATCGAACAGGGTCATGTCCCACAGGACTTCAAACTAGCAAAAGTAACCCCCCTGCATAAAAAAGGTAGCAAACTAGACCCTGGAAACTACCGTCCCGTTTCCATTCTTAGCTCCATATCCAAAGTCATGGAGAAAATAGTCTACGAACAGATAGCAAGATATCTCGATGAGAATAATCTGATTTACGAGTTCCAATCTGGATTCAGAAAATCTCATTCCACTGACACATGCCTTCTCTATTTGACTGACCAAATCAAACGCGAAGCGGATGACGGCAAATATAGCGGCATGGTCATGATGGACCTCCAGAAGGCATTTGACACCGTAAATCATTCTATTCTGATTGAGAAACTAAAAGCCATCGGTCTTGACAGCGCAGCAGTGAGTTGGATGCAGTCTTACCTGGTGGGGAGGGAACAGGTGTTGGAGATTAACGGTACCCTGCCCCCCCCCCCCCCCCTCCCAGTAAGCTGTGGTGTTCCTCAAGGTAGCATACTGGGACCTCTGTTGTTCCTAATATACGTGAACGACATGGCATCTGTTTGTGACTGCAACCTGTTCCTGTTCGCGGATGACTCGGCTCTCCTAGTCTCGGGGAAGGACCACTTGCAGGTTGAAAGGACACTTAACTCTAAACTAAGTAAGATCTGCACATGGCTTAATGACAACAAATTATCAATTCACCTGGGAAAAACTGAGTCCATCCTCATTGGATCAAATCATTACCTCAAAAAAGTCGATAACTTCACAATCAAAGTGGGTGACAAGGTCATAACACGAAAAAACGAAATCTCTTACTTAGGATGTATCCTTGAAGCTAATCTTTCCAGTGAAAAGATGACTTCTAAAGTAATAAATAAAATCAATCAACAAACTCGTTTCCTACAGAGGATCGCCCCAATGGTCAATTTCAACACGCTGAAGACCATAGCTGGTGCAATAATCCAGCCCCTCTTTAACTACGGAGTCCACGTATGCCCACTGAGCACGCCGTCTAAAAGTGGTCTAATAGTGGCAGTGGCGTAACAACATTGTGATAGGCCCTGGTGCAGATATTTGTTGTGGGCCCCCCAACCCAACCCACCCACCCCTATATACACAAGCGCAAGTGACATTTGAAATGTTTATTTATGTCCACATAAGCAGAAGTACAAGAATGTACAAAGGACATAAGCAGTAAGCACTGGTGCCTAACTCTGTCCCCACTAGGGGGAGCACAAAGCTAGGAGACATTTGGCGCCGCGTAGCGGCGCCGCGAAAAATTGTGTATTTCCGGTTATAAGGTCGGCCAAAATGGGTATTTTTGGGTATAAAGTCAACTAAAACGGGTTACCTTTATTAAGTCATTTTCGGGTGTCTTTGGGGCTTCAGGGGAGGACCTGGATATGTTGCTTGGTGCGCACCTTTTTTTTTAAATAGGCCTATAAACATGACCAGGGCTCTGACATGACCAAATAAATAGAACACTAGGTCTACAATGCAAGCCTTTCAGTGCTGCACATTAAATAGACACGACCCATCCTGACTGATTGACACACAGCTGACAGGTCTCAAAGGATGATTGGACAAATTATCATTCACTCGGCACTCCACCAGCTAGGGCCTAGCCTAGGCAGCTACTCAGCACCTAAACCCATTACCGTAATACTTGTTGCGGCCGCGCAGATGCATTCCACCGCCGAACGTCATTACCGTATTACCAAGTGTGGTCGCGCAGACAGATTTTTTTTTCTTTTTTTTTTCCCTCTTCCTTCATGGGCCCCTGTGTGTGTGGGCCCTGGTGCGGCTGTACCAGCTGCACC
Organism: Nannobrachium achirus; assembly: GCF_963921795.1. Classification (NCBI taxonomy): domain Eukaryota; kingdom Metazoa; phylum Chordata; class Actinopteri; order Myctophiformes; family Myctophidae; genus Nannobrachium; species Nannobrachium achirus. Next base: position 48,559,784 of record NC_137832.1, on the reverse strand, counting down.
TCCATATTTACGCCACTGAATGGTGGTATAGATTTGAAAGTTTTTTAGTTGTATAAAATTAGACTACACGACTAATAGACTTCTAATAGTCGTCTAAATATAGACCGTCTACATTTAGACGACTATTAGAAGTCTATTAGTCGTCTAGTCTAAGTTTAGACAACTAAAAAACTTTCAAATCTATACCACTATTAGACCACTTTTAGACGGCTTGCTTAGTGGGTGGTATCGTGACGCCCCACAAGCCCTGAAAACAAAACTCCAAACAGCCCAAAATAAACTAATTAGGGTCCTGCTTAACCTTCCCTATCAGACTCACCTCACCGCTACTCACCAGTTAAGAGTGGGGTGGCTCAGAGTAGATGACAGAGTACAGCAACTTGCAATGGGCCTGGTGTACAAGATACACTACACCACTATGATACCCAAGTACCTGTCAAAATACTTTATAAACATTAAGGATGTCCATAATTATAACACCAGAGGCAGCGCCACAGATCACTTCCAACCCAGAGTAAAAACCAACAAAGGGTCAAACTTGTTTTTCTGCTATACCACCAAAATGTGGAAAGCCTTACCGAAGGCCATAAAGGAGTGTGGATCACTAGCATCCTTTAAAATTGCCCTGAAAAACCACTTACAGGCAGCAGCCATTCGCAACTGGTAAAAAAAATGAACCTAGCCCAACCCTACCCTGCCCCTTCTTTGTATATACTGTTTGTTTAGACTTACTGTTTTCTTTTTCTTTACATATCTACTGCATAGTACTGTGTTCTATTTGTCTGTCATTCAATGTTATATGAGATACTTCAATGGTTTCCAGTGGAAATAAGCTTAGTCTTTTCATGGATCTCCTTTTAGTAGACCTTGTACCAGTGAACTGTACCGTCATGAAACTGTACCTTTTCCTATGCAAACTTCTAATAAAGTCTTCAATCAATCAATCAGTTGACCACTTGATGGCACCATTTGACCAGATGTTTGAATTCCACTGATCACAAGCTTATTGATTGATTAGTTCAGTTAAACTGGTGCTAACAACTATGACTGTCCCAGCGTTTTCCCCATAGAGTTAGGCTTTCACCCCTTGAAGACAGGACTATGGGGGGTTATATGGTAGGTTTCAAAGTAAACTTCCACTAGGCCACATTAGACTGTACTTTCTCTCAGTATTTGTTGTGATAAAATAACAATGAAGTCTGTAAAGTTATTCTCGCAGTAAACATTCAAGCACCTCTATTTGCGTAATTGCTGAAGCAGGTTTAAGGCCCATTCCCACTGGGCCAGATAAACAGATAGAAATATCTGTATCTCCATTCAAGTGGATGGCAAGATTCAGATTTAAAAAAAAAAGATCTGTGACAGATATGTTTTATCTGTATCTTACCTTCCACTTGAATGGAGAGACAAATATTTGATATTTGTATCTGTTTATCTGACCCAGTGGGAATGGGTCTTTACACACAAATATTGTTTAGGTGGAACTGTCAACAATGACACAAGGGATTCCAGAGGGTCCCCAGACAAATAGTTAGGAACCAAATGGACAATTTAGATCCAGTTAGAGGTTAAATGCTTGTGCAAGCTATTCAGTATTTTCACATTCATTGCTTGTATTGTGTATGATTACATGCAAATAGTTTCAGTCACTTTGTTTAAGGGCTTAAATACTTTTATAATACAGGTTGTAACGCTCTTTTAGATGAAAGGAAAATGATAAATATGACAGAATGTTGCAGCACGTTTCCTCTCCTCACCAGGACAGAGCAGAGAGAATGAAGAGTTTATTTCGAACATTAAAACATATAAAATAAAATACAATACAGAGCAAAAAAAAAAAAAAAACATTGACAATGTCCGAAAAGGAGTAGGATGAAGTGTAAAACTTATTAAGCTCCTACCCCCCTTTTGCAAAAATATCTTTACTGCATGTTCAAAGATAAAAGAAAAAAATATTTAAAATTAGAAAATAAAATGACTGCAGTAATGTTAGAATAAAATGATAAAAGAAACAATTCATTAATACCAACTGAAAACAGCTGTTTTGACTCAATTGTTCAACACAGCCCCTCCTCGTCCAAATACCTATTAAATATGTTTTTTTCTTTTTTTTTTTTTTTTAAAGGTTCATGTTTGGACTTCGCTGCACCTCCATACTTAGTCCATTCCATAAACTCACTCCACAAATTGAAATACACATGCTTTTCAATGTTGAACTTGCAAACTGCACCTTGAAATTAAGCTCTCGTCTCAAATTGTAACCCCCCTCTTTATCACTAAACATCTTTTGTATGTTGTCTGGCAATAGCCTGTTTCTGGCTCTAAACATAATAAGCACGGTTTTGTATTCGATAAGATCCATTAGCTTAATGACATGTAATTGCAAAAACAGTGCATTTGTGAGAGCACACCGGCCCTTTAAGATCTCTGCTTGGGCTACCTGTTACGCTTAGAATAGATTTTATTTGTTTGTAAATCACTTAATAGAGTAACTTATCATGAGATTGTGTGTGTCAAGATGCAGGGCCACAAGACACTATTTCATCAGTCCTGTCTGCAGATATGGCTATGTTGATATATTCTCTCTCTCTCTGTCTCTCACACACACACACACACACACACACACACACACACACACACACACACACACACACACACACACACACACACACACACACACACACACACACACACACACAGATTGTGTGAATAAACTGGTGTATTGTCTGTCAAAATGTGTACACTGGAAAGTTTATTTTTTCCACTGTGGTATATTGATACGCTGGTGACTTCAGACTACCTGACACTGAAAATCTTGTTACACTGGTGACATCAATCAGGTTTTTCTCCAGTGTGGACACGCTGGTGTTTCATCAGGTGACCTGACTGACAGAAACGCTTGTCACAATGTTTACAGTGAAAAGGTTTTTCTCCAGTGTGAACGCGCTGGTGGTTCTTCAGGTTAAATGAGACACTGAAACTCTTGTCACAATGTTTACATTGAAACGGCTTTTCTCTAGTGTGAACGCGCTGGTGTCTCTTCAGGTCAAATGACCGACTGAAACTCTTGTCACAATGTTTACAGAGAAAAGGTTTTTCTCCAGTGTGAACACGCTGGTGTGACTTCAGGGAAGATGACACACTGAAACTCTTGTCACAATGTTCACAGTGAAAAGCTTTTTCTCCAGTGTGAACACGCTGGTGGTTCTTCAGGTTAAATGAGACACTGAAACTCTTGTCACAATGTTTACATTGAAACGGCTTTTCTCTAGTGTGAACGCGCTGGTGTCTCTTCAGGTCAAATGACCGACTGAAACTCTTGTCACAATGTTTACAGAGAAAAGGTTTTTCTCCAGTGTGAACACGCTGGTGTGACTTCAGGGAAGATGACACACTGAAACTCTTGTCACAATGTTCACAGTGAAAAGCTTTTTCTCCAGTGTGAACACGCTGGTGTTTAGACAGGTGAGATGACTGTCTGAACCTCTTGTCACAATGGTTACAGTGAAACAGTTTTTCTCCAGTGTGAACATGCTGGTGTTTCTTCAGTTGAGAAGACTGAATGAAACTCTTATCACAATGTTTACAGTGAAAAGGTTTTTCTCCAGTGTGAACAAGCTGGTGTCTCTTCAGGTTAGACGACTGACTGAAACTCTTGTCACAATGTTTACAGTGAAAAGGTTTTTCTCCAGTGTGAACACGCTGGTGTTCCTTCAGGTTAGACGACTTTCTGAAACTCTTGTCACAATATTTACAGTGAAAACGTTTTTCTCCGGTGTTTCCTGAGAGAGAGAGAGAGAGAGAGAGAGAGAGAGAGAGAGAGAGAGAGAGGGTGGAGGGGAGTAGGGACAGAGGGGAGAGAGAGGCAGGTTAAAACGCATGATTCCGAAACCCACCAGGCTTGAGTTAAGACCCGCCTCGTGGAAACGCGAGGACTTCCAGGAGTGGCTGAAATCCCTGCCTGACACATGTGGAGGGTGGATAAAGTCAGAGGCATGAAGACTTGTACTTGAGAAAAGCCTGCATTTGCATGCTCAAAATAAACTGTGCTAAAAAAAAAACTTGAAACTGACTTAATTGTACTGTGCTTATTTAATAAAGGGAAAACTTTGTAACTTTGCTAAAAAACTCTTACTGATTATCAGTTAAATTGTTATGGTTTGGATATGGCTTTGGGCGTATTATGCTGCGTGTATTATTTTAATGGATCAGTAGGTAGGCCTAGTAGGTACTTTGCACTTGAGCAAGCAGCACTAACGTTCATGGGCACTTTCATACTTGAGATTATCGAGAGGAGGCGGGTCTTAACTCAATCCTGGTGGGTTTAGGAATCACGCGGTTAAAACTGGTGAGTAAAAACTGAGGAGCAATTATGGCTTCCCTGTTATTATTTCTGATTTAATTTTATTTTTCATCAACCTCTTTTATATTATAACAACTCTCAGTTTCTTTCCTCACACATTAAGTCCTGTCCCTGTGTTTAACACTGACTGACCTCCACTGGTCTCCTCCCAATCGTCACTGTCTTCAGTGACTTCAGAGTCAGATTCAAGCTCGACTTCAACTTCAAAACGATGTGAAGAGGTGTCTTCATCGTCGTCTTCGCTTTTCACTGCTGATAATGTCGACGTTGACCCATCAGGCTCTTCTGGTCTTTGAAGTAGATTCTCCTGTTCCTCCTTAATGTTTGGAGGCTCTGGTTCCTCCTGGAGCAGACTGAAGCTCCTCTCCCGTTCAGGAGAAACCTCCTCTTTACACACAACCATGTGCAGGATGTCTAGGAGCAGAAAAAAACAACATGATAGCTAACACTGGATTCCTTAACACATTTGCCGCCAAGGTTTCTTCCAAATCAGAAAAAGGTCCCTGCCACCATTCACTCCCATTCATTTTTAAAACAGCTGTAACTCTTTGTGTAGAAGTGCTATATGAACAACAAACACATCAGGATAAACTTTAGGGTTTATTCTTTCATATGTTGAAGAGCGTTGAGTCTAAAAAAAGGTTCCATGTAGAATTCCTTTGCTGTTGAATTGAGAGCGTCATCTGCTATATCTTCCCTTTCAAACTAGTTCTGAGATAATCGCATTTTTATGTTTGACAATGCGACAGAGCGGTCACTGTTGCCTCTATCTCAACATGGCCTATATGAAAAATAATCTTTAGGATGTTCACTTTACTGGTGAAGGGTTGAAAGTAAAAAATATTCATCATATTAGTCATATTTATAAAAAAAGATTATCAAAATAGTGCTTTGTTTTGTGGTAACTCTTAGCATTTCAAAGGCAAAAACTCCATGAAAGAATATGTTGTGAGTCATCATTTTTTTTTCAGAGAAACTAGACAGCTGCATCATTATTTTCTGAAATTTTGATGTTCACATCGTCAAAGTACAATATTCTATGTAATAGTGTTTCACAGAAATGGATGTCAGAGAAAAACACATGTTTTGTATATATTCTGCCAGTAAGTAATTTCAACCAGGACTATTTGGAAATGTGATACCGGTTTTGAAAGCCTGAGGATGTTCTTTATTCTACGAACAAAAATTCTAAGTTCATATGACATTTCCTTTCGAAGTTATGACCAAAAGGTTACAATATTTTCTGACCTAAATCACCTCTCAAGAGAAGAAAAATATTGCCAAATATTGTGAAATATTGCCAGACCAACATAAAATGCTCAACTTTTACAGCAAATATCTCAAACAACCCTTTGAATTGCTGTCTTTCATTATACATTTCAATAAAAGGTTGTCTTTTTGACATTTTCTGTAAATAGTAAGTGCCTGCATAGACTGCTGTGATGAAGGGAGGTTTAGCCCCCTCATGTGTCCATTCCATATCATTACACCCATCTCTGGCTACCATCATGAAATAGTGTACAAATAGAACCAAATGGACCCTTACGGGTCAATTTTTACTCTCTGAGTACTCTTAGAGGACCATGTAATGGTCAGTTAGGTAGCCAGGTATGTATGTGATGGACAATTACTTAGAAAGTAAGTACATTTACTGAATTATGGGAATGGAGAGATTTGATGCTTTTAGATTGCGTTTACAGTTTGAATTCTTGAAACTCATTGTACCCCACTTAGACAAATAACGTGAGTGTTTACCATTTACCACCTATACAGTATAGATAGTTGAAACAGGCTAGATCTACAGTATCAACACGTTTGATGAAAAGACAAGACATATGAAGGGAACCCAATTTACTATGACACATCAGAGCCTAGAAAACAAGCCATAATGAATGCACTCTACAACGTAACATGGAACCAAATGGACCCGTAAGGGCCCATGGGGTGTTCACCTACACTGCAGTTTGATAGTTGAAACAGGCTAGTTCTATCAACACATTTGATAAAAAGACAGACTGGTCATTTGATTTATTTTTATTACAAAAGACGTAACAATAAAGTACAACCTTGAACCTTTTTGACAACTGAGTGATAGAGGACCATGTAATCTGTGGCCCAGTAGCTCTCGAGGCTTGGTTTCCACACTAGGCCAGTGAGAAACTGTAGGCCCAGGAATGTCTTCAGTTCCTCCACTGTCACCTCCTTCCAAGCACGGACCCTTGAGAAAGGCAGCTCGGTCAGCATAGAGATTGGTCTGCTCTACGATATGCTGAAGCACCTCTTCGTTGAGGAACAGCTCTGCAAAGTCTACTGGGTTGTCTGAGGAGATATGCTGCTTTCCCACGAGGGCCCGGAAGTCCAGTGAACTGCCTGGGGCTCCATCTGCGTTCATCAACCCACTCGGAAGCATCCGTTCTTCTGCGCTGGCACCAACTGTAAATCATAGAAAAACATTTACCATAAAAAATATATATATATTGTTTTCATTCATGTGGTGTGTGTATTTCTCAAATATTTTGGCTCAGGGCAGCCCTGTAAATATCCTAATCATCCACGGCACCCCTGAATTTTGTTATTTTCTTTTAGAACTGTATGTCATTACTGTATGTACATATTATGTAAACATTTCCCCCTAAGATACAGTCTATGTCATGAGCAACACTTGTGAATATCATTAGACTGGACTGTTCTTATTCTGCATCCCTATTCTGGTAGAGAACATTCACCTACAATATCCGATCTACAAGTTCACACCACATCACATCACATTGTGCCATGTTGTGAGCTTGTAGATCGGCTATTGTTTGTGAACAGACGTGGTACACTGTAGACTTCAACTGTAAGTGATTCAACTGAAGTTACATTGACATATCAAAATGATTTTGACCTCTATGGCCTTGCCATGCTGCAAGTAAAGCCAGAATAAGGATGGACATATTGTGTGTGATGAGCAGAAACGGTTCTCACCTGAACAGTTTTCGTCTCATCCTGGTGGAAGGTGGATATCATGCGGACTATACGTTTGTCCCTCCAGGCCAGGACCATGACATCATCAGTGTGGCGAGACACCGTTTCCCCTACTTTCAGGTTAGACAGCTGCACTTCTCGGATGGATGGCGGTTCTCCCCTGTTCTGACGAAGCGTGCCACACGAGTGGATGCTGTGACTGAGGAGGAGCTGCGACATTTGAACACTGTTGTATAGATTGTACTGGAAGACACGATAGCCCTGTCCCTCCATCAGGAATGGACGGCTCACTGTGTCCATCAGGGAAGTCTTGATGCCGCAGTAGGGCTTCATGGTGTAGCAGTAACCATTTTTGGAGTCGGCCAGCACGTAGCTTTTTATGCCATACTTTATGGGTTTTGCTGGGTTGTACACTCTGAACTTCAGCCGCCCGCGCCATAGGAGTGTGCCCTCATCGATTCTGACGTTTTGGTGAGGTTTATACTTCTCCTTGAACTTTCTGAGCAGCATGTCCAGGATGGGGCGGATTTTATGAAGTCTGTCACTTGCATCAATCTCCATATTGCATAGTCTACAGGGTTGTCTGACAGGAGATCTGCTGCTCTCCCACGAGGGCCCGGAAGTCCGGAAACTGCCTGGGGCTCCATCTGCGTTCATCAACCCACTCTGGAGCATCCGTTCTTCTGCGCCTGCCACCAGCTGTAAATCATAGAAAAACATTTACCATAAAAAAAAAATATATATATATATATATATATTGTTTTCATTCATGTGGTGTGTGTATTTCTCAAACATTTTGGCTCAGGGCAGCCCTGTAAATATCCTAATCATCCTTCACCTACAATATCCGATCTACAAGTTCACACCACATCACATCACATTGTGCCATGTTGTGAGCTTGTAGATCGGCTATTGTTTGTGAACAGACATGGTACACTGTAGACTTCAACTGTAAGTGATTCAACTGAAGTTACATTGACATATCAAAATGATTTTGACCTCTATGGCCTTGCCATGCTGCAAGTAAAGCCAGAATAAGGATGGACATATGAGCAGAAACGTTTCTCACCACTTTTCTTCTTAGACTTGCGGTGAACGGATGGGCCAGCAGCAGCAGAAGGTGGTGGTCCTGGCTGGTCCTCCGTCAGTGTGTCTGAAACCCCAGTGAAATAAAATCATGGCTCTCCCTCCATCTCAGTGTCCCTCATCCCATCAGTGTCCCAGTGAAATAGTAAAAATCATGCACATCAAATCAACTTACTATTTAGACATCTAGCCATCATCTCACTACTGGGTCTGCAACCTGGGAGGGACAATTCCACTCCCCTCTGCGTCCTCTGTAATCACAAATCATTTCCCATTTAGCAAGAACGTATATACAGAATGTAAACTACATGAATGCAAGATTTCTTTTGTATTTACTGTATGTACGTACCTGCATGCCTGGACTGGGATTGTCCTCCGTGTTGAGTCAGGAAGATCTCTGCATCATCATCATCCACTGTAATCACAACATTTTCCATTGGTGACAAAGGGAAAATAAATTAGGAAAATAATATATATTCAACCCCAGCATCATACCCAGTCATGCATGCATCTGTGTGTTCCATGACTTTGATGTAAATTATACATACATTTGAACAACAGAAATGTGATTTTATCTAGTGACCTGAACTTGAAGAACTGGACTCAAGTCTTGCCCGGCGAGGCCCGCCTCTCCTCTTCTCCTCCTCCTCCTCCTCCTCAGAATCTGAATCTGCATCTGCAGCAGGAACGTGCAGAGAATGTTAGTTAGCGATTTCAAAAAGGGCCTTTTGGTGGAAATATCACAAATAGACCTCACACACCGAAAATAGACCTCCAAGCTCAAAATAGCTGACCTCCATGCTCACAACGTGTCGCTGTGCGGCGCGTTGTGAGCTTGGATGTCTGCTATTTTTTCAGTGTGTGACTGTGTGATACCACACTGAACTAAGCATGGTCTGGAGAGAGGGCACATACAGCGTTGTGAGCTTGGAGGTCTGCTATTTACGGTGTGTGATACCACACTGAACTAAGCATAATCAAGTCAATATTTGAGATGTGCCGTAACGGCATGGATTTTTACAGAGAGGGCACTTCTTTCAACATAAAATAATTCATTCACGTTCAGGAGAGTTTGGACAAGGCAATTCTCTTGATTGCTGCCTTCATGTATGGCATGGAAAGGGCACTTTTTTTACATAGATACAGCCCCCTTTGATGTCTATGTGTGCACGTGCCAGTTGTGCAGTGTTTTTATTTCTTGTTTTATGAATTGAATATAGGACACATATGGAAACAAGTCAGCATAGATGTTGAGCTTCCTTTAGGAAGTTTGTTTGACTGTAGTGCATTTCTGCAGCAGCAACATCAACAGACTGTACGTTTTGTGCATGTGTTGGCACCAGCAAAAAAAAAAGATGAATGATGAACACAAAACCCTACTTTAGGATCTAAGTGACTGATGTTATAATACACATTTGATTGTGTAGGCAGCAAAGACATTTTCTGTGCTTCCTTGACTTATTTGAGTGTTTGCATTTATGCCTAATAAAACACAATGTCATTTCACGTTTCAATTCTTACCAATGTCGTGCACGCACAGAGCCTGCTTGGCGCTGGGTTGCGGTCCTTCATCATCATCATCAGTATCCACGTCGGGGTTTACGCTTGCCGTCCTGCCACTACGGCGCCCAACTTGACTGAGAAACGGAATGGGCTCAGGTTCTAGCTCCTCATCTGTGACTGTCATTTTGTCAACATAGCGTTTCAACACTTGCAGTGTCGGCTTTGACTGTCCCTTGCTCGGCAGCGAACCCCGGCTACGCTTCATGCCTCCCCCCCCCAAAAAAAAACACGGATACTAAACTATACTAACTCCCCTCTCTCTCCCTCCCCCTCGCCCTCAAAACAGATATCACACAGAACAAAACGGACACACAACAGTACACAGTAAACAGACAGACAACAGACAACGTTTTTTTTTTCCCCCCAGACAACGTACAGACACAAAAACAGACAGATGAACACACGACAGACGAACAAACAATGAATAAACACTTATCTCTCCCTCTCCTCCTCTCCTCCACCACCTACACCTCCCTACCAGCTAACACGCTAACAGCTAACACGCTAACAAACACACACACACACACACACACAAACAAACACTTCCAGACAGTCAAATTCTCACCTTGCACTCCAAACACACTCGCACGCTCGCTCTCTCTCTCTCTCTCCTCTCTCTCTCAAACGTCACCAGTCAATCAATCACAAACACTATCAATTACTCTTACAATACAATGCTCTCTGTCTCTCTCTGTCTCTCAATTCCAACCTACACGCAACAACAGGCTGGGGGCGGAGTGCAGTATTTATAGGGCTGGGTAAAAAATAAAAAAATAAAATAAAAACTAGCTGGGCTGGGGTTGTGTGATTTCTGTTTACATGAAGTGACCTATAGAACACAGCCAAGTGTGTGTGTTTTCCTTACTGATCCTATAGAAAAGACTCACCACTGTTGTTTAGTTCATTTGGATCATGTGGTCTAGTGTGTACATTATGTTACAAGCACATGGACCCTCACTCATAGGTTGCACAGGAGCGCCATCTAGTGGATTCCAGTGGAAAGCTTATCTCGTTCAGGGACGAGTTAGATAACTCTGGCACACGTACATTATTTTTCTTAACTCGTTCAGGAACGAGTTTGGCACAGGATGTGTTAACGGGATATTTCACCCCAAATTACTTTGTTGTATTGATTGAAGATTTGAATTCATGGATATTTGTATGTTTTTGTCACATTCCTAAGCCAATAATTTGAGGAGACTCTTTGTGTCTCCATAGAGAACAACGCAGGCCCTTTGTGTCTCCATAGGGAACCACTGCTGGTCATATTGGCTTGCAGTATGCAACGAAAGATATCCATCAATTCAAGTGAGTAATCAATAGAAAAAGATATACTGTATATATTGTTTTGGGTGAACTATCACTTTAAGTATATATAAACATTTCCATCCTCGATGTACAAAATGAGGTATCATCTGCTTAACTCATTTACTTACAATCACATGTAATGTTTCATGTTTTTTTTTTACACAGGCTTCATAAACAACAAGAAGTCGCGGAGTGGAGTCGGGGACTGCCCGTAAGTCCTACATCTCATTAGTCCTAATTTGGTTAAGGTTAGGTTTAGGCATAGTTTTACTGAAATTAGGGTTAGGGTTTGGGTTAGGTTTAGGCATAGTTTTACTGAGGTTAGGGTTAGGTTTAGGCATTTTCACCAGGTTAAAATTCACCAGATTCGGAATAACAGGATTTCAATAGGAACAATGAAATGTCGGACCAATGCCATGGCACCGAGGAGCCACAACAACAGAACACCCATTCAATTCTTACCATCGTGGCTCCTATGACATGTGAAAAGGAGGGGTTTTAAAGTTTATTTCAAGTAACCTGTTACTCCTTGGTGGCTGATAAAATGCATGGCAGCAATGGTTCACTGAGGGGCGAACAGTCGCTGTGCAACTAGTGGGGTATTGAAATGTATGTACTGTGATATTTGTCTTGCCATTGCCGATGGTACACGTTGCGTGCGCAACACGTTTGAGCTTGTAGATCTGTGCCGTTTCGGGTTACTATGGTAATGTATGTGACTCAGACACTGTACACTCACTACACTGTGAACAAACCAGATGAGATGAGTAGTGATTGTGTACTGTGATTCTGTTAACTAACTCACGTCTCAAACGTCTCTCTGTTAGAAGTAAAAGGCGGCGCAATTCGAAGTATTAGAAGTAAAAGTTTTGACAATTGGAAAGCAAAAGTACCTCAATTGTGGGGCGCCCGCTGGCCTGGTGGTCAAGGCGCATACCACATACTAGGCTATGATGCCTGCTGGCGTCGCCGGTTCGATTCCCGATCCGGACGACCTTTGCCACATGTCATTCCCCATCTCTCTCCCCATTTCCTGTCAGCCTACTGTCCTATAAGATAAAGGCATAAAAAGCCCAAAAACAAATCTTTAAAAAAAAAAAAGTACCTCAATTGTATTATACATTACACCACTGGTCAGCTAGCCAACTTGCAGAAACTAGCGTCTAGCTAGTGTAGTCGTTTTTAGTCCTTACGCTCCGCTCGCATGCTCTGTTAAGCATATTTGGGCGATAAAAAAAATAAACTGCCACAAGATATTTATAAAGATCCTTGTGTGGATTATGGAGAAAGTTGAACGCTGCTGCTGTATGAGGCTACTGCTGAGTTGAGGATTTCTGTGCCTGTCCGTGAGACGGCCCGAGCTTACAAACACAAACATCATGAAACGTGGTAAATGTTTCAAGAGCAGAGCGACATGCGGTCCTCACTTCTCTGCCGTTTTAAAACTCGCTTGCATGCGCCGTATTATAGCCTAGATATTTTTTGGGAAGGGATTAAAAAAAATAGAATTGAAGTCTTTCAATATTAAACTTTGTTGCTTGTCGTTGCTTCATCTGGGGACCCCCCCAAAATAATTTGGAGACCCCCATGTGGGTCCCAACCCACAGGTTGAGAACCACTGGTGTAAAGTAACTTAAGTAGATTTATTAAGTACTACTTAAAGCTGTACTGTGGAAGCTGCTCAACTAGTGGTCAGTAGCGGTATTGCTTTTTTCGGCCGGAGTTGCCGCAGGGACCACCGCGGCCGCCGCGAGCACCTCTGCCTCGCCGATACGCATCTGTAGAGCCGTCTCCCGTCATTTTTAGACCAGGATTGAGGGAGTAGCAGGCAAGATTCCTTCACCAATGTAAACACAGTTGCTGAGGGAAGCTACTTCCTTTAGAGACAGCAAGACTCGCTGTGATTGGGCGGTGGTGTATGATCCGCGCTGTGATTGGCCAGTATAGTGTATCATGTGGGAGATGACATCATTTTGCCGGGAAATTCTACCCCCCTCACGACTCATAGAAAACATATAAAGAGAAGGCTTCAGAAGCTGAAAATAACAGAGTGGGTGTTCTAAAACTTTAGCAATTTAACAGTTAGAACAATTTTAAGATTTGTTTTATAAAAAAAGTTACATGGTATAACTTTAAGTACAATTTTGTGGTATTTGTACTTTACTTGAGTATTTTCAATATTTTCACTTCTACTCATCTTGGGTCCAAATAGCCTCTTGTACTTTTACTCCACTACATTTATTTTAGCTTTGCATATTTTGATATTTTCAAAAAGATTTTATACATTTGAAATGGGACATTCTGCACAGTACTTTCTACTTTTGGTACTTTGGTACCATAGAGAGACTAGGGTTAGTGTAACATAATAAACCCTATAGTAGAAAAGTATTTGCATATAAATGGCAGATCTGCGATGAATTGCCATTGTTAATCTCGGCAATGACAGTGACCCCTCACACATTCACAAACATACAATAGGAACTCCATTAACGACTTGATTAACATTATGCTTAATCTTCTATGGAAGTGTGGCAATATAACTCCAACTATGTGGTGTAAAAAGTACTCAAATGTTTTATGTAAAAGTATCAATACTGCAAGAAATAATCAGTTAGTATAGCGGATCTTGCGCGATCTTGCGCTATTTTCAAATAGCCACGGTATAAAAAATAGTGCTAAAGCTAAAGTTGTTCATGTATGTTTTATAATAGCGTCTAGTCGGCGCCCTGGCCAACTCGGGAACAATGTAAATAGGGGATGAATGCCCCGCCCTTTAATGCAAACCCCATTATACCTGTTGTCATAGGATCTGTTTTGACCACCTGTTTGCGTGTGTCCATTTATGCCCATATATGGGGATATCTATCTGTCCACGTCCATTTTATGTCCATATATGGAGATCTCTGTAGGACCTGTATTGACCATCTGTTTGCGTGTGTCCATTTATGCCCATATATGGGGATATCTATCTGTCCACGTCCATTTTATGTCCATATATGGAGATCTCTGTAGGACCTGTATTGACCATCTGTTTGCCTGTGTCCATTTCATATATGGAGATATCTGTATCTGTCTGTCTGCATCCATTTCATGCCCATATAACCCCATTATACCTGTTGTCATAGGATCTGTTTTGACCATCTGTTTGCGTGTGTCCATTTATGCCCATATATGGGGATATCTATCTGTCCACGTCCATTTTATGTCCATATATGGAGATCTCTGTAGGACCTGTATTGACCATCTGTTTGCGTGTGTCCATTTATGCCCATATATGGGGATATCTATCTGTCCACGTCCATTTTATGTCCATATATGGAGATCTCTGTAGGACCTGTATTGACCATCTGTTTGCCTGTGTCCATTTCATATATGGAGATATCTGTATCTGTCTGTCTGCATCCATTTCATGCCCATATAACCCCATTATACCTGTTGTCATAGGATCTGTTTTGACCATCTGTTTGCGTGTGTCCATTTATGCCCATATATGGGGATATCTATCTGTCCACGTCCATTTTATGTCCATATATGGAGATCTCTGTAGGACCTGTATTGACCATCTGTTTGCGTGTGTCCATTTATGCCCATATATGGGGATATCTATCTGTCCACGTCCATTTTATGTCCATATATGGAGATCTCTGTAGGACCTGTATTGATCATCTGTTTGCCTGTGTCCATTTATGCTCATATATGGAGATATCTGTATCTGTCTGTCTGCATCCATTTCATGCCCATATATGGAGATCTCTGTATCTGTTTGTCTGTGTCCCTTTATGCCCATTATGGAGATCTCTGTATCTGTCTGTGCCTCCGACTGTGTTGCAGACACAGTGCTGGTTCCCCCTTTAATGCAAACCCCATAATACCTGTTGTCATAGGACCCGTTTTGACCATCTGTTTGCCTGTGTCCATTTATGCCCATATATGGAGATATCTGTATCTGTATTTTTGCGTCCATTTTATGCCCATATATGGAGATCTTTGACCATCTGTTTGCCTGTGTCCATTTATGCTCATATATGGAGATATCCGTATCTGTCTGTCTGCATCCATTTTATGCCCATAAATGGAGATCTATGCAGACATAGTGCCGGTTCCGGAAAACCCTTTGAAATAGGGAATGAATGCCCCACCCTTTAATGCAAACCCCATTATACCTGTTGTCATAAGAGCCGTTTTGATTATGTTTGCCTGTGTCCTTTTATGCCCATATAGGAACATCAGAATACGTAACCATGGCATTTTTTGTTGACTCATGTGGCGTGCGTGATCTCAGAGCCTTTTATGATGTGATGTCACAATGACTCAGCGCTTGCGCCGATTTCCTCCGGAACAGCCGGATGTCAACAATCAGCCCCGCATAAGGAGATTCCGAACGTTTCGCGCCGGTTAGGGAAAACCGCGCGTCGGGTCGGGTCGAGGCCCGGCACTGCACTCCGTGCCGCGGCGGGGAGCGCGCGTGCCGAATCTGAAGCCGGTGGGACGAACGGTTCTCGAGATACGCGGATTACAGACACGCAGAGACTTCTCGCATTTATAGATAGATAATTTATATCTGCAAAGTAACTAGCGTGACATTGATTTCTAATTTAAATCAAAACTATTGGTTGTTATGTGTTGTTTCTCTTTCAGACAACATCCAGGAACTTCATCTTCATCAAGCAAGCTATGAGGGAAGATTTATTGCAATAAAGAAATTATACACTTTTCACTTCTATGTTATTGAGATGATGATAAGGCAATGTTCCAAATAATAACTGACGTAGAGGGCATAGCATACATTAAGCATATTCTGTCTGGACCGGGTTGTTTATAAATACAATGTTATGCATATCACACAAGCCAGAGATGATATCAGTAGCAGGGTCCCGATTTGGAACAGGTTTGTAATAGGCTAGATCGAAAAGTGGATGAATTGCTATTTCAGTGGCATTCTTAATAGACCTTTGTTTGTACCAAACAAAGGCCACTTCTTATATAAACGTAGTCTTCTATGGAAGACAAGATTCCATTTTGGGAGTTGAATCTGGAGATTTTATACATAAACACAACTATTGATTAACACGTTATCAATGACACGTGAATCGGACTCTTGTAGGCTTACATCTCAGCTGCCTAACCATGCCATGCTAAGCATGCACAGTTAACAGTCTCTACCAGTAGGCTCTGTTTGCATAATGTTTGTGGCTTCTAGTCTATGCAATACACAGACGTTCTAATCTGCATGATATAAAGTTATGTGTTTAAGTCATGAGGGCAATTCTACATACTGTATGTATTCTAAATGATAGGTTTTCTTGAAAAAACGAATGATTCATTGATCCGTCCGTTTTAGATTACCGCAAAAACGACAAATCATTCACTTAAATTTTAACAACAATAAAACAAACAGTGTCTCTACCAGGCGATTGAACACTGCTCGCATGCTCTGCATACATGCACTGCATACTGCAGTGCATATGCATTGCAAACGGGGAAATCCCGTTTTTACGACGTAGCGATAAGGCGAAGTGTACCAACAGGGGCAAATGTACTAACGGGGTCTCCTACCGTACTGATAGGGCGAAAAATGCAAATTTCCAGGCTTTTCTAGTGAAATGCATTCATAGTTATGACTGCATTCCAACAGTGTGGGGCACCCCCCCTCTCTCTCTCACACACACCCCATCTGCCGCAGCGCTGCTCACTTCATGCTGCCATGTAGTGCGGTCTCTCTCTCCCTCTGTGTCTGCCTGGACACCAGCGGCTTTTAACGCCGTGCCACCAATAACCAACCTATAAAACATCTAATTCCTTCCGCTCACACACATTCTGCTTCTTTTATCATAGGCCTACCTATCCATTTTATATAGGCCTACCTGTTTTGCGCGAGGCTTTTCTTTTCTTTTCTTTATTTTTTTTATATAGCGGCCCACGGCGCCTCCGCGTTAGTACATTTCGCCTTATCGGTACTACCAGAAACCCTGTTAGTACACTTGTATTTCGCCTTAGCGCTACGTCGGCAAAACGGGACGTGCCCTTGCAAACATGTTTTTGTAACACACAAAAAAACAGTGTTAATGGTAATAAAATAAACATTACAACAAGAAAAAATTATGATAAAGTCGCGGGAACAAAGAAAAATTTCACACGTTTCACATCCATGTTTTTTAACACACAAAATAAAACAGCCATTAATGGTAATAAAAATAAACATTACAACAAGACAAAATGATGATAAAGTCCCGGGAACAAATACAATTGTCACACGTTTTGCTTCCATCTCAGTATGTAAAATCCTCACCTACACACTAACAGAAGGCAGGAGGACTTGCCCAGTCAAATAGGCTAGTGTGGCGGAACACTGTATTCAAACCACATGTCCCCAAATAGCCATTAGTCAAACAGCACATCTAGTTTATCAGGAGGCGGGCTGCCTAAAAAGCTACTATAGCCCAGAAGCCCAGCAGAAGCGCTCGAATTCACCTACTTTGAACGCCGACGGCACCGTGCAATTGAAAGGAACGTGCTGTGAGCCTAGCTCTGCCTGCCCACAATGTCTCTGTCTCATTTTTCAAGCGCCATACGATGACGTCGCTTCAGGACTGTTTTGGAAATTGGGTATTGAACTTTGCTGTTTCACAACAAAGTAAAAAAAATATTTTTAGACCGAATCTAGATATTTGGATTTTAATCCATTATTCAATAAATATTGATGAATAAAACAACTGTACGTTACATATATGATCTCCAACTATTGGATTAAACTAATTAGAATTGCCACTGATCCATATACATACAGTATTTTTAGACGTCAATTTGATGTTTAATCAACATCTATAATTAGACCATGTTAGAAATATTTTAAATACTTGTTTTATTCGTTGTTTGAAGAAAAATTAAATAAAAAATAAAGGCGGAAACTACTCCTCGTGTGCCAACACACAACTAGCTGTGGGAGGCAGCACGTTCACGCTGGACAGATGCAAACACACCAGTTGTCTCCTCAACCGATGTCACTTAGTAATACGGCCAGACACCCTTCCCTTGTATCAGGTCCTGTGGCGAAGAGGTAGAATGCCTCAAGCACAAGAGATTGGGAGTTTAAACCCCACTCACTCCCCCAACTTTTCACTATACTTTTGCCGGCCGTTAACGTCTAAATATAAAAAAACGTTCAAATCAAATCTATACCTGTGGTAGAGCAATTTAGAAGTCTAAGTAGCATTTAGACGTATAATAGACGTATAATAGATGTAAAAATGCTCTGTGGAATATAATGTTACAGAAAATATTTAATTTCAATCCTGAATTTATGAAACAATAATAGTTGATAAGTTGTGAGCTTGTAGATCGACTACTCTGAGCACATGTCCCCCCCTGCATAGCGATGCTAGGGTTCAAGTGGTTAAACTTACTGAAGTGTGGCTGATCTTCAGGTTCCTCCTGTTTAATAGAAATGGCTCTGGCTGAGTCTGGAGAGTTCATCTTCACCTGCAGTTTGGACTCCACACACTGCTCTGAAATTAAGCAAGTCAACAAGGACTTTAATAACCTCAGACCTAGTGGTGTCAAGAACATGCAAATAATGGTCTAAAGTGAATAAGGTTAAAGTAGACAATCTTCCTTATATGCCTACCTCACCTCACCAACAATTATACCCCCCACCCATCAAATCCATGCAGAATTGATGTGTCATGTGTTATAGAAATGGTTTTATGTAAAACAGAGGAAGCATAGGATACAAGTAATTGTAGTTCAGACTGGGCTGTGATCCTAAATACATCCCCAAACTGAAGAATAAAACCATTCCATGTGTTTGTCAATTTTGGTTTCAAGGAGTAAATAATCTAAATCATATTGACCAAAAAGGAAAATAGGAAAAGAAAATGTTCAAGTTCACATAGCATAATAGTGAAATGCCCCTTTCTTCCACTCATTACATTCATAACATTTGAAGACTTCATTAGAGGTTTGCATAAGAAAAGGTAATTAGTGTCGGAATGGAGACATGTCGGAAAGGAGACATGTCGGAGTGGAGAGATGCACTCTTTCAGGACAGTACAGTTCACTGGTATAAGGTCAACTAAAAGGATCGACACCTCAAAATTTCAATTGAGATCTTTTTCTTCTTCTTTTAATAATGCATATTAGCCAACAATAGAAAGGTCAGGGGGAGGTAAGGATATGAACAGTTAACAGTTTCTAGTAGCTGCTAGTAGAAACTGTAAAATGAAAACAAAGGCAGCAGCCTTCTGCCTCGAGGTGGCTTTTCAGTGCCGAAGATACTGTTTATATTATTTTCAGTGCGCAAACAATGACAAAAACAACATACCTTCTCCAGACAAGAATGTCTCCTGGTTGAAAACACTCTTTCACTCTTTACACAGACTGTTGTGCAACGACACTATCTCCGACACAAAGGGTTGTGAGTGAAAACCTCTATTATTGTATTTATAAAGTATAACACAGACTTTCTCTGTATCGTGTTCGTTCGCTCTCTGCTCTGTTTACGACGTGTTTCAACCCGGACGAGAGAGAAGACGGAAACGGTCCCTGTCCTTCCCTCTATTTTGTCCCGGGTTGAAACACAGTACACTAATCCAAAGTTCCCCGTAGAAGTTGACCTACCAGAAATGCTGGTTTAGACCATAAACAAACAGGAAACATTATTTTCAACTAAACAAAAACAAACTCCCAATGAATTATAATACAGGTAGACCTACCATGAATATCAGTTTGTGTAAACTAATAGCTTTCCATCAAGAAAGGCTATCATTAATGATTAGCCTATGATAAATGATGATAGCCTTTCTATCATGTATTATCTACATTGTATTTTAACTAAGTTAAACCTGGCCCAAACCTGTGCATCAACTGTGTGTCATTATTCAAAACTACAATATTTCATATCTATGAACTAGGCGATTTAAGTAGGCATACAGTGCAACGGCCCACGTTGACCACTTGATGGCGCCATTTGACCAGAAAGCGTTTTCCCCATAGAGTTAGGCTTTCACCCCTTGAAGACAGGACTATGGGTTTATAAGGTAGGTTTAAAAGTAAACTTCCACTAGGCCACATTAGACTGTACGTTCTCTCAGTATTTGTAGTGATAAAATAACAATGAAGTCTGTAAAGTTATTCTAGCAGTAAACATTCAAGCACCTCTATTTGCATAATTGCTGAAG
The DNA here is from genome assembly GCF_963921795.1 of Nannobrachium achirus. Classification (NCBI taxonomy): domain Eukaryota; kingdom Metazoa; phylum Chordata; class Actinopteri; order Myctophiformes; family Myctophidae; genus Nannobrachium; species Nannobrachium achirus. The sequence continues at coordinate 48,539,321 of NC_137832.1, read as the reverse complement.
CAGGTTTAAGGCCATTCCCACTGGGCCAGATAAACAGTTACAAATATCTGTATCTCCATTCAAGTGTGTGGTAAGATTCAGATAAAAAAATTATCTGTGACAGATATGTTTTATCTGTATCTTACCATCCACTTGAATGGAGAGACAAATATTTGTATCTGTTTATCTGGCCCAGTGGGAATGGGCCTTTACACACAAATATTGTTTAGGTGGAACTGTCAACAATGACACAAGGGATTCCAGAGGGTCCCCAGACAAATAGTTAGGAACCAAATGGACCCTTATGGGTCTGTTACTCTGAGAGTGTACAAATGGAACAAAGCGGTCCAAGAACAGAGACAATTTAGATCCAGTTAGAGGTTAAATGCTTGTGCGAGCTATTCAGTATTTTCACATTTATTGCTTGTATTGTGTATGATTACATGCAAATAATTTCAGTCACTTTGTTTAAGGGCTTAAATACTTTTATTTTGAAGGTGTTGTGCATTATAATACAGGTTGTAACGCTCTTTTAGATGAAAGGAAAATGATAAACATGACAGAATGCTGCAGTGCGTGTCCTCTCCTCACCAGGACAGAGCAGAGAGCACACCGGCCCTTTAAGATCTCTGCTTTGGCTACCTGTTACGCTTAGAATAGATTTTATTTGTTTGTAAATCACTTAATAGAGTAACTTATCATGAGATTGTGTGTGTCAAGAAGATGCAGGGCCACAAGACACTATTTCATCAGTCCTGTCTGCAGATATGGCTACGTTGATATATTCTCTCTCTCTCTCTCTCTCACACACACACACACACACACACACACACACACACACACACACACACACACACACACACACACACACACACACACACACACACACAGAGAGAGATGGTGTGAATAAACTGGTGTATTTTCTGTCAAAATGTGTACACTGGAAAGGTTTTTTTCTCCACTGTGGTATATTGATACGCTGGTGCCTTCAGACTACCTGACACTGAAACACTTGTTACACTGGTGACATCACTCAGGTTTTTCTCCAGTGTGAACACACTGGTGTTTCATCAGGTGACCTGACTGACAGAAACGCTTGTCACAATGTTTACAGTGAAACGGCTTTTCTCCAGTGTGAACACGCTGGTGTCTCTTCAGGTCAGATGACCGACTGAAACTCTTGTCGTTTTTCTCCAGTATGTACACTCTGATGGTCCTTCAGGCTAGATGAATGACTGAAACTCTTGTCACAATTATTACAGTGAAAAGGTTTTTCTCCAGTGTGAACACGCTGGTGTGACTTCAGGTTATTTGACATAGTGAAACTCTTTTCACAATGTTCACAGTGAAAAGGTTTTTCTCCAGTGTGAACACGCTGGTGTGACTTTAGGTTAGATGACACAGTGAAACGCTTGTCACAATGTTCACAGTGAAAAGGTTTTTCTCCAGTGTGAACACGCTGGTGTGTCTTCAGGGTAGATGACACACTGAAACTCTTGTCACAAAATGCACAGTGAAAAGGTTTTTCTCCAGTGTGAACACGCTGGTGTTTATACAGGTGAGATGAATGTCTGAAACTCTTGTCACAATGTTTACAGTGAAAAGGTTTTTCTCCAGTGTGAACACGCTGGTGTGACTTCAGGGAAGATGACACACTGAAACTTTTGTCACAAAATGAACAGTGAAAAGGTTTTTCTCCAGTGTGAACATGCTGGTGTGACTTCAGGCTAGATGAATCTTTGAAACTCTTGTCACAATGTTCACAGTGAAAAGGTTTTTCTCCAGTGTGAACACGCTGGTGTGACTTCAGGCTAGATGAATCTCTGAAACTCTTGTCACAAAATGCACAGTGAAAAGGTTTTTCTTCAGTGTGAACAAGCTGGTGTCTCTTCAGGGTAGACGAGTCAATGAAACTCTTGTCACAATGTTCACAGTGAAAAGGTTTTTCTCCAGTGTGAACATGCTGGTGTGTCTTCAGTTGACATGACTGAATGAAACTCTTGTCACAATATTTACAGTGAAAAGGTTTTTCTCCAGTGTGAACACGCTGGTGTGTCTTCAGAATAGATGAGTCCCCGAAACTCTTGTCACAATGTTTACATTGAAAAGGTTTTTCTCCAGTGTGAACACGCTGGTGTCTCTTCAGGTTACATGACTGATTGTAACTCTTGTCACAATGTTTACAGTGAAAGAGATTTTCTCCAGTGTGAACAAGCTGGTGTTTCTTCAAGTTAGATGACTTATTGAAACTCTTGTCACAATATTTACAGTGAAAACGTTTTTCTCCGGTGTTTCCTGAGGAGAGAGAGAGAGAGAGAGAGAGAGAGAGAGAGAGAGAGAGAGAGAGAGAGAGAGAGAGAGAGAGAGAGGGGAGTAGGGACAGAGGGGAGCGAGAGGCAGGTTAAAACTGGTGAGTAAAAACTGAGGAGCAATTATGGCTTCCCTGTTAATATTTCTGATTTAATTGTATTTTTCATCAACCTCTTTTATATTATAACAACTCTCAGTTTCTTTCCTCACACATTAAGTCCTGTCCCTGTGTTTAACACTGACTGACCTCCACTGGTCTCCTCCCAATCGTCACTGTCTTCAGTGGTCTCCTCCCAATCGTCACTGTCTTCAGTGACTTCAGAGTCAGATTCAAGCTCGACTTCAACTTCAAAACGGTGTGAAGAGGTGTCTTCATCGTCGTCTTCGCTTTTCACTGCTGGTAATGTCGACGTTGACCCATCAGGCTCTTCTGGTCTTTGAAGTAGATTCTCCTGTTCCTCCCTAATGTTTGGAGGCTCTGGTTCCTCCTGGAGCAGGCTGGAGCTCCTCTCCCGTTCAGGAGAAACCTCCTCTTTACACACAACCATGTGCAGGATGTCTAGGAGCAGAAAAAACAACATGATAGCTAACACTGGATTCCTTAACGGGATATTTCACCCCAAATTACTTTGTTGTATTGATTGAAGATTTGAATTCATGGATATGTGTATGTTTTTGTCACATTCCTAAGCCAATAATTTGAGGAGACTCTTTGTGTCTCCATAGAGAACAACGCAGGCCCTTTGTGTCTCCATAGGGCACCACTGCTGGTCATATTGGCTTGCAGTATGCAACGAAAGATATCCATCAATTCAAGTGAGTAATCAATAGAAAAAAATATACTGTATATATCGAGGAGCCACAACAACAGAACACCCATTCAATTCTTACCATCGTGGCTCCTATGACATGTGAAAAGGAGGGGTTTTAAAGTTTATTTTAAGTAACCTGTTACTCCTTGGTGGCTGATAAAATGCATGGCAGCAATGGTGCACTGAGGGGCGAACAGTCGCTGTGCAACTAGTGGGGTATTGAAATGTGTGTACTGTGATATTTGTCTTGCCATTACCGATGGTACACGTTGCGTGCGCAACACGTTTGAGCTTGTAGATCTGTGCCGTTTCGGGTTACTATAGTAATGTATGTGACTCAGACACTGTACACTCACTACACTGTGAACAAACCAGATGAGATGAGTAGTGATTGTGTACTGTGATTCTGTTAACTAACTCACGTCTCAAACGTCTCTCTGTTAGAAGTAAAAGGCGGCGCGATTCGACCCGCTGTGAGCTTGTACTGTAGATTGGCCATGTAGTGGAGTAGAAGTAAAAGTTTTGACAATTGGAAAGCAAAAGTACCTCAATTGTATTTGAGTAAATGTACTTAGTTACATTACACCACTGGTCAGCTAGCCAACTTGCAGAAACTAGCGTCTAGCTAGTGTAGTCGTTTTTAGTCCTTACGCTCCGCTCGCATGCTCTGTTAAGCATATTTGGGCGATAAAAAAAATAAACTGCCACAAGATATTTATAAAGATCCTCGTGTGGATTATGGAGAAAGTTGAACGCTGCTGCTGTATGAGGCTACTGCTGAGTTGAGGATTTCTGTGCCTGTCCGTGAGACGGCCCGAGCTTACAAACACAAACATCATGAAACGTGGTAAATGTTTCAAGAGCAGAGCGACATGCGGTCCTCACTTCTCTGCCGTTTTAAAACTCACTTGCATGCTCCGTATTATAGCCTAGATATTTTTTGGGAAGGGATTAAAAAAAATAGAATTGAAATCTTTCAATATTAAACTTTGTTGCTTGTCGTTGCTTCATCTGGGGACCCCCCCAAAATAATTTGGAGACCCCCATGTGGGTCCCAACCCACAGGTTGAGAACCACTGGTGTAAAGTAACTAAGTAGATTTATTAAGTACTACTTAAGTACAATTTTGCGATATTTGTACTTAACTTGAGCATTTTCAATATTTTCACTTCTACTCATCTTGGGTCCAAATAGCCTCTTGTACTTTTACTCCACTACATTTATTTTAGCTTTGCATATTTTTATATTTTCAAAAAGATTTTTATACATTTGAAATGTATGGACATTCTGCACAATGAGTACTTTCTACTTTTTGTACTTTGGTTAGAGACATAATAAACCCTATGTTCGCCAAATATTTACGTTCGGGGTAATTCTTATTGTTAATCTCGGCAATGACAGTGACCCCTCACACATTCACAAACATACAATAGGAACTCCATTAACGACTTGATTAACATTATGCTTAATCTTCTATGGAAGTGTGGCAATATAACTCCAACTATGTGGTGTAACAAGTACTCAAACGTTTTATGTAAAAGTATCAATACTGCAAGAAATAATCGGTTAGTATGGCGGATCTTGCGCGATCTTGCGCTATTTTCAAATTGCCACGGTATAAAAATAGTGCTAAAGCTAAAGTTGTTCATGTATGTTTTATAATATAATTTATATCTGCAAAGTAACTAGCGTGACATTGATTTCTAATTTAAATAAAATTGGCTGTTATGTGTTGTTTCTCTCTTTCAGACAACATCCAGGAACTTCATCTTCATCAAGCAAGCTATGAGGGAATATTTATTGCAATAAAGAAATTATACACTTTTCACTTCTATGTTATTGAGATGATGATAAGGCAATGTTCCAAATAATAACTGACGTAGAGGGCATAGCATACTTTAAGCATATTCTGTCTGGACCGGATTGTTTATAAATACAATTTTATGCATATCACACAAGCCAGAGATGATATCAGTTGCAGGGTCCCGATTTGGAACAGGTTTGTAATAGGCTAGATGGAAAAGTGGATGAATTGCTATTTCAGTGGCATTCTTAATAGACCTTTGTTTGTACCAAACAAAGGCCACTTCTTATATAAACGTAGTCTTCTATGGAAGACAAGATTCCATTTTGGGAGTTGAATCTGGAGATTTTAATGCATACACAACTATTGATTAAAACGTTATCAATGACACGTGAATCGGACTCTTGTAGGCTTACATCTCAGCTGCCTAACCATGCCATGCTAAGCATCCACAGTTAACAGTCTCTACCAGTAGGCTCCGTTTGCATAATGTTCGTGGCTTCTAGTCTATGCAATACACAGACGTTCTAATCTGCATGATATAAAGTTATGTGTTTAACTCATGAGGGCAATTCTACATATGTATTCTAAATGATAGGTTTTCTTGAAAAAACGAATGATTCATTGATTCGTCCGTTTTAGATTACCGCAAAAACGACAAATCATTCACTTCAATTTTTAACAACAATAAAACAAACAGTGTCTCTACCAGGCGATTGAACACTGCAGTGCATATGCATTGCAAACGGGGAAATCCCGTTTTTCCGACGTAGCGATAAGGCGAAGTGTACCAACAGGGGCAAATGTACTAACAGGGTCTCCTACCGTACTCATAGGGTGACATGCAAATTTCCAGGCTTTTCTAGTGAAATGCATTCATAGTTATGACTGCATTCCAACAGTGTGGGGCATCCCCCCACCTCTCTCTCTCACACAAACCCCATCTGCCGCAGCACTGCTCGCTTCATGCTGCCATGTAGTGCGGTCTCTCTCTCCCTCTGTGTCTGCCTGGACACCAGCGGCTTTTAACGCTGTGCCACCAATAACCAACCTATAAAACATCTAATTCCTTCCGCTCACACACATTCTGCTTCTTTTATCATATGCCTACCTATCCATTTTATATAGGCCTACCTGTTTTGTGCGAGGCTTTTCTTTTCTTCATTTTTTTATATAGTTGCCCAGAATGCCCACGGCGCCTCCGCGTTAGTACATTTCGCCTTATCGGTACTACCAGAAACCCTGTTAGTACACTTGTATTTCGCCTTATCGCTACGTCTACGAAACGGGAAGTGCCCTTGCAAACATGTTTTTTTAACACACAAAAAAACAGTGTTAATGGTAATAAAATAAACAACAAGAAAAAATTATGATAAAGTCGCAGGAACAAAGAATTTTCACACGTTTCACATCCATGTTTTTGTAACAAACAAAATAAAACAGCATTAATGGTAATAAAAATAAACATTACAACAAGACAAAATGATGATAAAGTCCCGGGAACAAATACAATTGTCACACGTTTTGCTTCCATCTCAGTATGTAAAATCCTCACCTACACACTAACAGAAGGCAGGAGGACTTGCCCAGTCAAATAGGCTAGTGTGGCGGAACACTGTATTCAAACCACATGTCCCCAAATAGCCAATAGTCAAACAGCACATCTAGTTGATCAGGAGGTGGGGCTGCCTAAAAAGCTACTATAGCCCAGAAGCCCAGCAGAAGCGCTCGAATTCACCTACTTTGAACGCCGACGGCACCGTGCAATTGAAAGGAACGTGCTGTGAGCCTAGATCTGCCTGCCCACAATGTCTCCGTCTCATTTTTCAAGCGCCATACGATGACATCGCTTCAGGACTGTTTTGGAAATTGGGTATTGAACTTTGCTGTTTCACAACAAAGTAAAAAAAAAAAAAAAATTTACACCGAATCTAGATATTTGGATTTTAATCCATTATTCAATAAATATTGATTAATAAAACAACTGTACGTTACATATATGATCTCCAACTATTGGATTAAACTAATTAGAATTGCCACTGATCCATATACATACGGTATATTTTTAGACGTTAAATCAACATCTATAATTAGACCATGTTAGAAATATTTTAAATACTTTTTTTATTCGTTGTTTGAAGAAAAATGAAATAAAAAATAAAGGCGGAAACTACTCCTCGTGTGCCAACACACAACTAGCTGTGGGAGGCAGCACGTTCACGCTGGACGTTCATGCAGAGACAGATGCAAACACACCAGTTGTCTCCTCAACCGATGTCACTTAGTAATACGGCCAGACACCCTTCCCTTGTATCAGGTCCTGTGGCAGAGAGGTAGAATGCCTCAAGCACAAGAGATTGGGAGTTTAAACCCCACTCACTCCCCCAACTTTTCACTATACTTTTGCCGGCCGTTAACGTCTAAATATAAAAATTTAGAAGTCTAAGTAGCATTTAGACGTATAATAGACGTATAATAGATGTAAAAATACTCGGTGGAATATAATGTTACAGAAAATATTTAATTTCAATCCTGAATTTATGAAACAATAATAGTTGATAAGTTGTGAGCTTGTAGATCGACTACTCTGAGCACATGTCCCCCCCTGCATAGCGATGCTAGGGTTCAAGTGGTTAAACTTACTGAAGTGTGGCTGATCTTCAGGTTCCTCCTGTTTAATAGAAATGGCTCTGGCTGAGTCTGGAGAGTTCATCTTCACCTGCAGTCTGGACTCCACACACTGGTCTGAAATGAAGCAATTCAACAAGGACTTTAATAACCTCAGACCTAGTGGTGTCAAGAACATGCAAATAATGGTCTAACGTGAATACGGTTAAAGTAGACAATCTTCCTTATATGCCTACCTCACCTCACCAACAATTATACCCCCCACCCATCAAATCCATGCAGAATTGATGTGTCATGTGTTATAGAAATGGTTTTATGAAAAACAGAGGAAGCATAGGATACAAGTAATTGTAGTTCAGACTGGGCTGTGATCCTAAATACATCTCCAAACTGAAGATATAAAACCATTCCATGTGTTTGTCAATATTTGGTTTCAAGGAGTAAATAATCTAAATCATATTGACCAAAAATAATAATCGAGCAGCCCAACCCTTGTATGAAACTTTGTTATTTTGACCTGATGGTGGCGCTAGAAGATCAAGGTCATTTGAACACCAGTTGGTTAGTGTAAGTGGGGTTGTTTTAAGGACAGTAATGGTCCCCAGTCCCCAGACTTTGCCTGGGTTTTGGGCTGGTGACTGCTGCGTGCTGCCTGTGCCCTGGGACAGTGACAGAAGACCCCAAAGAAAAATTGGACATTTGCCCAGGACCCATACTAGTGAAAATAGCCAATCTACAAGCTCACAAAGTGGCACGAAGCGACGCCTTGTGAGCGTGTAGTTCTGCTATTTTCACTACTTCTTAATTATATCTTTTTAAGATGTTTACTTTGTTAGTTTGTTTTTTCTTCTAAAAGGTAGGAAAAGAAAATGTTCAAGTTCACATAGCATAATAGTGAAATGCCCCTTTCTTCCATTCATTACATTCATAACATTTGAAGACTTCATTAGAGGTTTGCATAAGAAAAGGTAATTTCATGACAGTACAGTTCACTGGTACAAGGTCAACTAAAAGGATCGACACCTCAAAATTTCAATTGAGATCTTTTTCTTCTTTTAATAACGCATATTAGCCAACAATAGAAAGGTCAGGGCGAGGTTAGGATATGAACAGTTAACAGTTTCTGCTGCCTTTGTTTTCGAGGCAGCTGCCTCGGAGGTGGCTTTTCAGTGCCGAAGATATGTGCGCAAACAACAAAGACAAAAACAACGTACCTTCTCCAAGAATGTCTCCTGGTTGAAAACACTCTTTCACTCTTTACACAGACTGTTGTGCAACGACACTATCTCCGACACAAAGGGTTGTGGGTGAAAACCTCTATTATTGTATTTATAAAGTACAACACAGACCTTCTCTGTATCGTGTTCGTTCGCTCTCTGCTCTGTTTACGGTGTCTGTTTCAATTTCAACCCGGACGAGAGAGAAGACGGAAACGGTTCCTGTCCTTCCCTCTATCTTGTCCCCACCTGGTTGAAACACAGTACACTAATCCAAAGTTCCCCGTAGAAGTTGACCTACCAGAAATGCTGGTTTTAGATCATAAATAAACAGGAAACATTATTTTCAGCGAAACAAAAACAAATTCCCAATGAATTATAATGCAGGTAGACCTACCAGGAATATCACCGTTTATGTGAACTAATAGCTTTGCATCAAGAAAGGCTATCGTCAAAGTCTATCATAAATCATGATATCCTTTCTATCATGTATTATTTATATTGTATTTTAACTAAGTTAAATCTGGCCCAAACCTGTGCATCAACTGTGTTGTCATTATTCAAAACTACAATATTTCATATCTAAAACTATTAAAAAGCGATTTAAGTAGGCATACTGTGCAACGGCCCACGTCGACCACATGATGGCGCCATTTGACCAGAAGTTTGATTTCCACTGATGAATCTATGGTGAACGAACAATTTGCTTATTGATTGATTAGTTCAGTTAAACTGGTGCTAACAGCTATGAATGTCCCAGCGTTTTCCCCATAGAGTTAGGCTTTCACCCCTTGAAGACAGGACTATGGGTTTATAAGGTATTTAAAAGTAAAGTTCCACTATAGGCCACATTAGACTGTACTTTCTCTCAGTATTTGTGGTGATAAAATAACAATGAAGTCTGTAAAGTCGTTATTCTAGCAGTAAACATTCATGCACCTCTATTAGCATAATTGCTGAAGCAGGTTTAAGGCCCATTCCCACTGGGCCAGATAAACAGATATGTTTTATCTGTATCTTACCATCCACTTGAATGGAGAGACAAATATTTACACACGAATATTGTTTAGGTGGAACTGTCAACAATGACACAAGGGATTCCAGAGGGTCCCCAGACAAATAGTTAGGAACCAAATGGACCCTTATGGGTCTGTAACTCTGAGTGTACAAATGGAACAAAGCGGTCCAAGAACAGAGACAATTTAGATCCAGTTAGCGCACAAATGCTTGTGCGAGGCTGCAAGCTATTCAGTATTTTCACATTTGTTTGTATTGTGTATGATTACATGCAAATAATTTCAGTCACTTTGTTTGGGCTTAAATAGTTTTATTTTGAAGGTGTTGTGCATTATAATACAGGTTGTAACACTCTTTTAGATGAAAGGAAAATGATAATGACAGAATGCTGCAGCACGTGTCCTCTCCTCACCAGGACAAAGCAGAGAGCACACCGGCCCTTTAAGATCTCTGCTTTGGCTACCTGTTACGCTTAGAATAGATTGTATTTGTTTGTAAATCACTTCATGAGATTGTGTGTGTCAAGAAGATGCAGGGCCACAAGACACTATTTCATCAGTCCTGTCTGCAGATATGGCTACGTTGATATATTCTCTCTCTCTCCCACACACACACACACACACACACACACACACACACACACACACACACACACACACACACACACACACACACACACACACACACACACACACACACACACACACAAACACGGTGTGAATAAACTGGTGTATTTTCTGTCAAAATGTGTACACTGGAAAGGTTTTTTTCTCCACTGTGGTATATTGATATGCTGGTGCCTACTTGACACACTGAAAATCTTGTTACACTGGTGACATCAATCAGGTTTTTTTCCAGTGTGGACACGCTGGTGTTTCATCAGGTGACCTGACTGAGTGAAACTCTTGTCACAATGTTTACATTGAAAAGGTTTTTCTCCAGTGTGAACACGCTGGTGTGTCTTCAGGTTAGATGAGTCCCTGAAACTCTTGTCACAATGTTTACATTGAAACAGCTTTTCTCTAGTGTGGACATGCTGGTGTTTCTTCAGGATAGATGACTGACTGAAACTCTTGAAACAATGTTTACAGTGAAAAGGTTTTTCTCCAGTGTGAACACGCTGGTGTGTCTTCAGGATAGATGACTGACTGAAACTCTTGTCACAATGTTTACAGTGAAAAGGTTTTTCTCCAGTGTGAACACGCTGGTGGTCCTTCAGGTTAGATGACTGACTGAAACTCTTGTCACAATGTTTACAGTGAAAAGGTTTTTCTCCAGTGTGAACACGTTGGTGGTCCTTCAGGTTAGATGACTTATTGAAACTCTTGTCACAATATTTACAGTGAAAATATTTTTCTCCAGTTTTTCCTGGGGGAGAGAGAGAGAGAGAGAGAAGGGGGGGGGGGGGGGGGGGGAGTAGGGACAGAGGGGAGAGAGAGGCAGGTTAAAACTGGTGAGTAAAAACTGAGGAGCAATTATGGCTTCCCTGTTAATATTTCTGATTTAATTGTATTTTTCATCAACCTCTTTTATATTATAACAACTCTCAGTTTCACTGACTGACCTCCACTGGTCTCCTCCCAATCGTCACTGTCTTCAGTGACTTCAAAGTCAGATTCAAGCTCGACTTCAACTTCAGAACGGTGCGAAGCGGTGTCTTCATCGTCGTCTTCACTTTTCACTGCTGGTAAAGTCGACGTTGACCCATCAGGCTCCTCTGGTCTTTGAAGTAGATTCTCCTGTTCCTCCTTAATGTGTGGAGGCTCTGGTTCCTCCTTAATGTGTGTAGGCTCTGGTTCCTCCTTAATGTGTGGAGGCTCTGGTTCCTCCTTAATGTGTGGATGCTCTGGTTCCTCCTGTTCCTCCTTAATGTGTGGAGAATTTGGTTCCTCCTGGAGCAGGCTGGATCTCTTCTCCCGTTCAGGAGAAACCCCCTCTTTACACACAACCATGTGCAGGATGTCTAGGAGCAGAAAAACAACATGATAGCTAACACTGGATTCCTTAAAGGGATATTATTTGTATGTTTTTGTCACATTCCTAAGCCAATAATTCGAGGAGACTCTTTGTGTCTCCATCGAGAACCATGCAGGCCCTTTGTGTCTCCATAAGGAACCACTGCTGGTCATATTGGCTTGCAGTAGCTCTAGAAACAGGCAGATACACAAATACCCCAGCAGATAGTCGTTTCTGTACACTATGTAACACCGGTTCTGTTGAATCTGAGGCCCATGTCCTATTACACTGTGATCTATACAAGGATATCCGGTCAGAACTATTCCTTTCATTATCTCAACAGGTAGAACTTTTTAATGGTCTTGATGATTACAATAAATTGAATGTAATTTTAGCTGGTAAATACTGCACAAATGAATGTGCCAAAGCCTGCCATCTCATTTTAAAAAGAAGATTACCTGTAGCTTTTCTAAGTATACTAGGTTCATAAGCTGCCCCAACGACTTATTTTGTTTACTTTATGCATTTGTATTTTTCTATTTTATTTTTGTTTTGTACTGTCCGATTCTCTTTATTTTTCGTTTTTAAATGTGTAACTGTTTATATGTATGTACTTTAATGTACGTTTTAATTCTTGTCTATTTTATGGTGTCTCACAACTCCAAGTGAGTGGTCCTCAAACTGCTAAATGAAATGTTGTCTGCTTGTAACTGTACAGTCTGAGGAGTGACACCTAAATAAAGTTTTCTATCTATCTAACGAAAGATATCCATGAATTCAAGTCTCCATGTGGTGAGTAATCAATAGAAAAAATATACTGTATATATTTTTTGGGGTGAACTATCGCTTTAAGTGCATATAAACATTTCCCTCCTCCATGTACAAAATGAGGTATCATCTGCTCAACTTTCAAAGAAAAATAACGCACATCCTCCGTTCTTCAGGTGCCGAGCTAAAACTGCCAACGCAGTAATACTAGGAACAAAGAAAGTAGCTTGCACTCACTTTTTTAGTCGCTCCAAACATTTATTGACAAGCACATAGACGTTTCGACCCGCTAGGGTCTTCTTCAGTATAATATCCATATACTGAAGAAGACCCTGGCGGGTCGAAACGTCTATGTGCTTGTCAATAAATGTTTGGAGCGACTAAAAAAGTGGGTGCGAGCTACTTTCTTTGTTCATCTGCTCAACTCTCATCTGCTTAAGGCCCACACCAGCAAAAAAATATTTTCATGTTTTTTCATTGTCTCCACCAGCCGAAGGCATGGGGGAGAGTATGTTTTCCCCTTCGTGCGTCCGTCCGTGCGTGCGTCCGTCCGTCCGTCCGTGCGTCCTCGCAGTTTGTGTGCAGCTAATCTCAGTCGCCGTTGGCCCGGTCGCTGCCAAAGTGGCAGCGACCGGAAAGTTTCAAATGGGCCTTTTCTAGCGCCACCTAGTGGCCGATGTTTGTAAAACACATTTCTGTGCACTACTAATTTTGCTAGCATCGCTGTTGTTGTTGACTGAGTGGCAACGCAGTTGTCCTCCGATTGTGTGTGCGCTTGTGTGTATGTGTGTTGGAGGAATACAAGAGCCGCTTCCCAATTCAGAGTGTGCACCGTTCGTAGTGTAGCCCGTGTAACCTGCCTTACGCTAAGTAACTAACCTGCCTTACGCTAAGTAACTAACCTGCCGACGCTAAGTAACTAACCTGCCGACCATGTCGGAACAGCGGATAGTCGGGATAGTGAGCGGACCCCAGCCCGTGTAGGGCTTGTCCTGTGAAGTGCACGTAATGTAATGTAACGTCTAGGAACCGATAAGCGGTACCGAAAGTAAATATTATTTTTGGGTACCCAGGAACCGTCATGTCCTTATCGGTTCTGTCCCGGTACCGAATTTCGGTACCCAACCCTTGTATCAGGTCCTGTGGCGGAGAGGTAGAATGCCTTAAGCACAAGAGACTGGGAGTTTAAACCCCACTCACTCCCCCAACTTTTCACTATACTTTTGCCAGCCGTTAACGTCTAAATATAAAAAACTTTCAAATCTATACCTGTGGTAGAGCAATTTAGTAGTCTAAGTAGCATTTAGACGTATAATAGATGTAAAAATGCTCGGTGGAATATAATGTTACAGAAAATATTTAATTTCAATCCTGAATTTATGAAACAATAATAGTTGATAAAAGTTGTGAGCTTGTAGATCGACTACTCTGAGCACATGTCCCCCCCTGCATAGCGATGCTAGGGTTCAAGTGGTTAAACTTACTTAAGTGTGGCTGATCTTCAGGTTCCTCCTGTTTAATAGAAATGGCTCTGGCTGAGTCTGGAGAGTCCATCTTCACCTGCAGTCTGGACTCCACACACTGGTCTGAAATGAAGCAATTCAACAAGGACTTTAATAACCTCAGACCTAGTGGTGTCAAGAACATGCAAATAATGGTCTAAAGTGAATAAGGTTAAAGTAGACAATCTTCCTTATATGCCTACCTCACCTCACCAACAATTATACCCCCCACCCATCAAATCCATGCAGAATTGATGTGCCATGTGTTATAGAAATGGTTTAATGTAAAACAGAGGAAGCATAGGATACAAGTAATTGTAGTTCAGACTGGGCTGTGATCCTAAATACATCCCCAAACTGAAGATATGAAACCATTCCATGTGTTTGTCAATATTTGGTTTCAAGGAGCAAATAATCAAAATCATATTGACCAAAAATAATAATTGAGCAGCCCAACCCTTGTATGAAACTTTGTTATTTTGACCTGATGGTGGCGCTAGAAGATCAAGTTAATTTTAACACCAGTTGGTTAGTGTAAGTGGGGTTGTTTTAAGGACAGTAATGGTCCCCAGACTTTGCCTGGGTTTTGGGCTGGTGACGGCTGCGTGCTGCCTGTGACCTGGGACAGTGACAGAAGACCCCAAAGAAAAATTGGACATTTGCCCAGGACCCATACTAGTGAAAATAGCCAATCTACAAGCTCACAAAGTGGCACGAAGCGACACCTTGTGAGCGTGTAGTTCTGCTATTTTCACTACTTCTTAATTATATCTTTTTAAGATGTTTACTTTGCTAGTTTGTTTTTTCTTCTCAAAGGTAGGAAAAGAAAATGTTCAAGTTCACATAGCATAATAGTGAAATGCCCCTTTCTTCCATTCATAACATTTGAAGACTTCATTAGAGGTTTGCATAAGAAAAGGTAATTTCATGACAGTACAGTTCACTGGTACAAGGTCAACTAAAAGGATCTACACCTCAAAATTTCAATTGAGATCTTTTTCTTCTTCTTTTAATAACGCATATTAGCCAACAATAGAAAGGTCAGGGGGGGGTTAGGATATGAACAGTTAACAGTTTCTAGTAGCTGCTAGTAGAAACTGTAAAATGAAAATAAAGGCAGCAGCCTTCTGCCTCGAGGTGGCTTTTCAGTGCCAAAGATATCTATATTTTCAGTGCGCAAACAACAGACAAAAACAACATACCTTCTCCAAGAATGTCTCCTGGTTGAAAACACTCTTTCACTCTTTACACAGACTGTTGTGCAACGACACTATCTCCGACACAAAGGGTTGTGAGTGAAAACCTCTATTATTTTATTTATAAATTATAACACAGACTTTATCTGTATCGTGTTCGTTCGCTCTCTGCTCTGTTTACGGCGTGTTTCAACCCGGACGAGAGAGAGGGACGGAAAGGTTCCTGTCCTTCCATTTATCTTTACCGGGTTGAAACACAGTACACTAATCTAAAGTTCCCTATAGAAATAGACCTACCAGAAATGCTGGTTTAGATCATAAACAAACAGGAAACATTATTTTCAACGAAACAAAAACAAATTCCCAATGAATTATAATGCAGGTAGACCTACCACGAATACCAGTTTATCTTTATGTGAACTAATAGCTTTGCATCAAGAAAGGCAGACTATCATAAATTATGATATCCTTTCTATTATCTATATTGTATTTTAACTAAGTTAAACCTGGCCCAAACCTGTGCATCAACTGTGTGTCATTATTCAAAACTACAATATTTCATATCTATGAACTAAGCGATAGGCATGCTGTGCAACGGCCCACGTAGTCTGCCTTTTCAGCTAAACTCAGAGACAAAAAGTACGATGAAAAACGAAAGTGCTGCAAAAAGCTTAGAAAAAAATTCAACGCTGACCTCAATATCCAAATCAAACATCTTACTGCTCAGTGCAAGAAACTTAGAAACCAGACGACCGCCCTAATTAGATCCGCCAAAAAAAACTACATCGACGACAAAATCGACGAATACAAAAACAAACCACGAGACCTATGGAAGTTGCTTAACAACCAATTAGGCTTAAAACCTAAAACCATATGCCACAGCATAAACATCAAAACGGACGCTGCTCTCATTTCTGACAAATGTGAAGTGGCTACCCATCTTAACAAAACCTTTACCACCATGGCCCGTTCACTGGTTGAAAGACTGGTCGCCCCATCTGGGCGGTATGGTGTAAAATTTGTTAAAGTGATCCCTGATTAATACGACAAATATGTCTTAATACATTATAATTGTCCTCTATAACTACAATGTAAAATTAAAAACACCTTAAATATTTTATTTCTTCTAGAAATAGCTAATCTTTCACTAAGTAGGGGAAATGCCTGTCGCAAGTTGATGATGTCATAAATGTCATGTGTCATTTTTATGGCATGCATGTGCAAAAAAACAAAACACAAACACATTCGAAATATTGATTTGATGTTCATATTAACCATAGGAAGTATTACGTTTTTTTTTATTTTCACATGCATGCCATACATTCCATAGGGATAGATCACCCTTGACATTTATGACATCATCAACTTGCGACGGGCATTTCCCCTATTGAGTGAAAGATTAGCTATTTCTAGAATAAATAAAATAATTGAGGTGTTTTTAATTTTACATTGTAGTTATAGAGGACAATTATAATGTATTAAGGCATATTTGTCGTATTAGTCAGGGATCACGTAAAGACAGTTTTAAACTTGCCACAGTGACAACTGATGAAGTGTTTAAAAAAACTGAGCGCCCTACCTCAACACAAGGCCACTGGCCTTGATAAAATTCCAGCTAGATTTCTCAGAGATTCAGCCGCCACCATTGCTCCAATCATTACCCACATAATTAACCTTTCCATCGAACAGGGTCATGTCCCACAGGACTTCAAACTAGCAAAAGTAACCCCCCTGCATAAAAAAGGTAGCAAACTAGACCCTGGAAACTACCGTCCCGTTTCCATTCTTAGCTCCATATCCAAAGTCATGGAGAAAATAGTCTACGAACAGATAGCAAGATATCTCGATGAGAATAATCTGATTTACGAGTTCCAATCTGGATTCAGAAAATCTCATTCCACTGACACATGCCTTCTCTATTTGACTGACCAAATCAAACGCGAAGCGGATGACGGCAAATATAGCGGCATGGTCATGATGGACCTCCAGAAGGCATTTGACACCGTAAATCATTCTATTCTGATTGAGAAACTAAAAGCCATCGGTCTTGACAGCGCAGCAGTGAGTTGGATGCAGTCTTACCTGGTGGGGAGGGAACAGGTGGTGGAGATTAACGGTACCCTGCCCCCCCCCCCCCTCCCAGTAAGCTGTGGTGTTCCTCAAGGTAGCATACTGGGACCTCTGTTGTTCCTAATATACGTGAACGACATGGCATCTGTTTGTGACTGCAACCTGTTCCTGTTCGCGGATGACTCGGCTCTCCTAGTCTCGGGGAAGGACCACTTGCAGGTTGAAAGGACACTTAACTCTAAACTAAGTAAGATCTGCACATGGCTTAATGACAACAAATTATCAATTCACCTGGGAAAAACTGAGTCCATCCTCTTTGGATCAAATCATTACCTCAAAAAAGTCGATAACTTCACAATCAAAGCTGGGTGACAAGGTCATAACACGAAAAAACGAAATCTCTTACTTAGGATGTATCCTTGAAGCTAATCTTTCCAGTGAAAAGATGACTTCTAAAGTAATAAATAAAATCAATCAACGAACTCGTTTCCTACAGAGGATCGCCCCAATGGTCAATTTCAACACGCTGAAGACCATAGCTGGTGCAATAATCCAGCCCCTCTTTGACTACGGAGTCCACGTATGGTATCGTGACGCCCCACAAGCCCTGAAAACAAAACTCCAAACAGCCCAAAATAAACTAATTAGGGTCCTGCTTAACCTTCCCTATCAGACTCACCTCACCGCTACTCACCAGTTAAGAGTGGGGTGGCTCAGAGTAGATGACAGAGTACAGCAACTTGCAATGGGCCTGGTGTACAAGATACACTACACCACTATGATACCCAAGTACCTGTCAAAATACTTTATAAACATTAAGGATGTCCATAATTATAACACCAGAGGCAGCGCCACAGATCACTTCCAACCCAGAGTAAAAACCAACAAAGGGTCAAACTTGTTTTTCTGCTATACCACCAAAATGTGGAAAGCCTTACCTAAGGCCATAAAGGAGTGTGGATCACTAGCATCCTTTAAAATTGCCCTGAAAAACCACTTACAGGCAGCAGCCATTCGCAACTGGTAAAAAAATGAACCTAGCCCAACCCTACCCTCCCCTGCCCCTTCTTTGTATATACTGTTTGTTTAGACTTACTGTTTTCTTTTTCTTTACATATCTACTGCATAGTACTGTGTTCTATTTGTCTGTCATTCAATGTTATATGAGATACTTCAATGGTTTCCAGTGGAAATAAGCTTAGTCTTTTCATGGATCTCCTTTTAGTAGACCTTGTACCAGTGAACTGTACCGTCATGAAACTGTACCTTTTCCTATGCAAACTTCTAATAAAGTCTTCAATCAATCAATCAGTTGACCACTTGATGGCACCATTTGACCAGATGTTTGAATTCCACTGATCACAAGCTTATTGATTGATTAGTTCAGTTAAACTGGTGCTAACAACTATGACTGTCCCAGCGTTTTCCCCATAGAGTTAGGCTTTCACCCCTTGAAGACAGGACTATGGGGGGTTATATGGTAGGTTTAAAAGTAAACTTCCACTAGGCCACATTAGACTGTACTTTCTCTCAGTATTTGTAGTGATAAAATAACAATGAAGTCTGTAAAGTTATTCTAGCAGTAAACATTCAAGCACCTCTATTTGCGTAATTGCTGAAGCAGGTTTAAGGCCCATTCCCACTGGGCCAGATAGAAATATCTGTATCTCCATTCTAGTGGATGGCAAGATTCAGATTTAAACAAAAAGATCTGTGACAGATATGTTTTATCTGTATCTTACCTTCCACTTGAATGGAGAGACAAATATTTGATATTTGTATCCGTTTATCTGACCCAGTGGGAATGGGTCTTTAGACACAAATATTGTTTAGGTGGAACTGTCAACAATGACACAAGGGATTCCAGAGGGTCCCCAGACAAATAGTTAGGAACCAAATGGACAATTTAGATCCAGTTAGAGGTTAAATGCTTGTGCAAGCTATTCAGTATTTTCACATTCATTGCTTGTATTGTGTATGATTACATGCAAATAGTTTCAGTCACTTTGTTTAAGGGCTTAAATACTTTTATAATACAGGTTGTAACGCTCTTTTAGATGAAAGGAAAATGATAAATATGACAGAATGTTGCAGCACGTTTCCTCTCCTCACCAGGACAGAGCAGAGAGAATGAAGAGTTTATTTCGAACATTAAAACATATAAAATAAAATACAATACAGAGCAAAAAAAAAAAAACATTGACAATGTCCGAAAAAGAGTAGGATGAAGTGTAAAACTTATTAAGCTCCTACCCCCCTTTTGCAAAAATATCTTTACTGCATGTTCAAAGATAAAAGAAAAAAATATTTAAAATTAGAAAATAAAATGACTGCAGTAATGTTAGAATAAAATGATAAAGGAAACAATTCATTAATACTAACTGAAAACAGCTGTTTTGACTCAGTTGTTCAACACAGCCCCTCCTCGTCCAAATACCTATTAAATATGTTTTGTTTTTTTTTTGTTTTTTTTAAAGGTTCATGTTTGGACCTCGCTGCACCTCCATACTTAGTCCATTCCATAAACTCACTCCACAAACTGAAATACACATGCTTTTCAATGTTGAACTTGCAAACTGCACCTTGAAATTAAGCTCTCGTCTCAAATTGTAACCCCCCTCATCACTAAACATCTTTTGTATGTTGTCTGGCAATAGCCTGTTTCTGGCTCTAAACATAATAAGCACAGTTTTGTATTCGATAAGATCCATTAGCTTAATGACATGTAATTGCAAAAACAGTGCATTTGTGAGAGCACACCGGCCCTTTAAGATCTCTGCTTGGGCTACCTGTTACGCTTAGAATAGATTTTATTTGTTTGTAAATCACTTAATAGAGTAACTTATCATGAGATTGTGTGTGTCAAGATGCAGGGCCACAAGACACTATTTCATCAGTCCTGTCTGCAGATATGGCTATGTTGATATATTCTCTCTCTCTCTCTGTCTGTCTGTCTCTCACACACACACACACACACACACACACACACACACACACACACACACACACACACACACACACACACACACACACACACACACAGATTGTGTGAATAAACTGGTGTATTGTCTGTCAAAATGTGTACACTGGAAAGTTTTTTTCCCCACTGTGGTATATTGATACGCTGGTGACTTCAGACTACCTGACACTGAAAATCTTGTTACACTGGTGACATCAATCAGGTTTTTCTCCAGTGTGGACACGCTGGTGTTTCATCAGGTGACCTGACTGACAGAAACGCTTGTCACAATGTTTACAGTGAAAAGGTTTTTCTCCAGTGTGAACGCGCTGGTGGTTCTTCAGGTTAAATGAGACACTGAAACTCTTGTCACAATGTTTACAGTGAAAAGGTTTTTCTCCAGTGTGGACACGCTGGTGTCTCTTCAGGTCAAATGACCGAATGAAACTCTTGTCACAATGTTTACAGTGAAAAGGTTTTTCTCCAGTGTGAACATGCTGGTGTTTCTTCAGGTTAGAGGAGTCACTGAAACTCTTGTCACAATGTTCACAGTGAAAAGCTTTTTCTCCAGTGTGAACACGCTGGTGTTTAGACAGGTGAGATGACTGTCTGAACCTCTTGTCACAATGGTTACAGTGAAACAGTTTTTCTCCAGTGTGAACATGCTGGTGTTTCTTCAGTTGAGAAGACTGAATGAAACTCTTATCACAATGTTTACAGTGAAAAGGTTTTTCTCCAGTGTGAACACGCTGGTGTTTCTTCAGGTTAGAGGAGTCACTGAAACTCTTGTCACAATGTTCACAGTGAAAAGCTTTTTCTCCAGTGTGAACACGCTGGTGTTTAGACAGGTGAGATGACTGTCTGAACCTCTTGTCACAATGGTTACAGTGAAACAGTTTTTCTCCAGTGTGAACATGCTGGTGTTTCTTCAGTTGAGAAGACTGAATGAAACTCTTATCACAATGTTTACAGTGAAAAGGTTTTTCTCCAGTGTGAACAAGCTGGTGTCTCTTCAGGTTAGACGTCTGACTGAAACTCTTGTCACAATGTTTACAGTGAAAAGGTTTTTCTCCAGTGTGAACACGCTGGTGTTCCTTCAGGTTAGACGACTTTCTGAAACTCTTGTCACAATATTTACAGTGAAAACGTTTTTCTCCGGTGTTTCCTGAGAGAGAGAGAGAGAGAGAGAGAGAGAGAGGGTGGAGGGGAGTAGGGACAGAGGGGAGAGAGAGGCAGGTTAAAACTATGAGAAGCCGTTTGAGCCGAAATTGCATAGTCAACTCGCACATACATGTATACTTCACTTGCACATACATACATAATGGTCCTTCACTTGCACATACATACATACTTCACTTGCATGTACATACATACTTCACTTGCACATACATACATATCGGTACTTCACTTGCACATACATACATACTTCACTTGCACATACATACATACTTCACTTGCACATACATACATACTTCACTTGCACATACATACATACTTCATTCGCACATACATACATACTTCACTTGCACATACATACATACTTCATTCACACATACATACATACTTCATTCACACATACATACATACTTCATTCACACATACATACATACTTCCCTTGCACATACATACATACTTCACTTGCACATGCATACATACTTCATTCACACATACATACATACTTCATTCACACATACATACATACTTCATTCACACATACATACATACATACTTCACTTGCACATACATACATACTTCATTCGCACATACATACATACTTCACTTGCACATACATAAATACTTCATTCGCACATACATACATACTTCACTTGCACATACATACATACTTCACTTGCACATACATACATACTTCACTTGCACATACATACATACTTCATTCGCACATACATACATACTTCACTTGCACATACATACATACTTCATTCACACATACATACATACTTCATTCACACATACATACATACTTCATTCACACATACATACATACTTCCCTTGCACATACATACATACTTCACTTGCACATGCATACATACTTCATTCACACATACATACATACTTCATTCACACATACATACATACTTCATTCACACATACATACATACTTCACTTGCACATACATACATACTTCACTTGCACATGCATACGTACTTTACTTGCGCATACATACAGTGTTGAAAATGTATATAGGCCTATGTGCATGTTGAGTTTGTTTAAATGTGCGCAAAAGTATGTATATATGTGTGTGCAAAAGTATGTATGTGTGTGTGCCTGAGTATGTATATAACAGGAAGGCACAATGATATATCCGGAAGGGAACCTACAGTTAGATTTCAAATTAAAAGCTTTTGGAAAATATATATAAATGTAATAGTAAATTTGAAATAGATGCTTGTTCGATGCTTACCCACCCTGGGGTGAAATAGTATTAAAATAATACGATGCAGAGGTTAGTTGGGCTGACATATAATACCTTCTAAGATTAGGCAGTTAAAACAATAAAAAACTTACAAAAATCCTTTCCTAAAAAATACAATCTCAGTTTGGTTTGCAGCTCATAAACATATGAGAGATATGCCTATACTATCTCAATTTTCTATATGGGGTAATGAATAGTTTATTCCGGCCAGAAACGGACAGTGATGGACAAGCTACTTGGAAAATGTAGTACGCTAAGCTACAAGCTACTCTTGATGAAATATAGCTTAAGCTACAACGAAGCTACCCACAGAAAATGTAGCAAAGCAAGCTACAAGCTACACGGCAAACGTAGCTTACTACAACAAAGCTACTTTTTTTTTTTTTTATCAACTTCATGATCAAGTACAACTTTCCACCAAACAAATAGGCAGGCAAAAAATGCTCAGTTCGATTGATTATTATAAAACTGGAAACAAGCCCTCATGTCTGGCTTTTTGTGTCATCCTTTCATTTACTTTTTAAATTAAATGTGTACCTTTTCAGGCTGTGACCCCCCCAAAAAATCCTATTTGAACTGGGGACCCCACCCTGACAAGCAATTGGAATTAGGAGTTGAGGCATTATATTTAGTTTCACATTTCTGTTCCACCAATACATTTTGTGAAAATAGCAGATCTACAAGCTCACAAGGCCTCGGAACACAAGCTTGTAGATCTGCCATTTTCACAATTTGTGCCTCTTTTACTATATTGTCAATTTGGCCAATGTTTGACCAGTTTTTTATAGTTGATAACTTTTGATGCAGTTTTGTTCTTTTATTTATATTTTTTTAGATATTAAAAATGTCTAAAAGGTCCTTAAATTGCCACTTCACTGTCATTAGTTAGCTTTAAAGGTGAGAATATGTTGGCTGTCGAAACAGCTGATAAGCTGCAGCCAGCGGTGGACAGTAACTGAGTAAATGTACTTGAGTACTTTTACTTTTATTTGTACTTCAAGTAGCTTAAAAAAGCATGTACCGGTATGTAGGCTACTCTTGAATACATACGTTTATTTAAAAGCAAGTACTTTTTTACTCTTACTTGTAACATTTTGACTGAGTGTACTATGGATTGGAGTAAATGTGACCAGGAGTACTCTGTACTCTTACTCAAGTAGGCTACTCGGGTCAAGTACTGTCCATCTCTGGCTGCAGCGCAGCGCCTCAAGCCTGATTTATGCTCCCCCCGTTGATCTACAAGCTCACAATGTTGGCATTAGCAACGCGATGTGAGCTTGTATGTCAGTTCTCACTCAGACGCTCTCTGAACACTTCACCGTGTCGTTGCAGGGAGAGGTGGGACGTCCGCGAACAAATCGAATCTTTTGAACGGCTCTTTGAAGTGAACGATGGGATCCGGTTCGCGCAGTAGAGAGCGCGAAGTAGAGAGCGCATAGTGAGACAGATCCTTGGCTCGGTCTCACTTCAAAGAGCCATAAATCCCTTGCTTTAGTCTCTTCTCGCTACACAGAGGAGGACAGGAGGTTCGTTGAATTAAGTGAAAGCAAAGCTGCGCTGCGCAGAACAACACGTTTGGGGATCTGTTGGGAATTATTTTCCTCACAAACTTTATTTAGCAGTCAAATTTTGCCGGGATAGTAACGTTTAGCGTTTGTTGGACGCTACGGCACTAGGGGTCTAAAAATACCTGCGCTATTTGCGAACAAATCAAAACAAAACAAATCAAATGGACTGTCTTCATTTTTGCATTCTGCTGCTGCTTTCATCAGTTGTGCAGTAGGGCTGTTGCTTTTCCAAAAGCTTTTAATTTGAAATCTAACTGTAGGGTCCCTTCCGGATATATCATTGTGCCTTCCTGTTATATACATACTTTAGCACACACACGCATACATACTTTTGCACACACATATATACATACTTTTGCACACACACATACATACATACTTTTGCGCACATTTAAACAAACTCAACATGCACATATATACATTTTCAACACTGTATGTATGCGCAAGTGAAGTATGTATGTATGTGCAAGTGAAGTATATATGTATGTGCAAGTGAAGTATGTATGTATGTGCAAGTGAAGTATGTATGTATGTGCAAGTGAAGTATGTATGTATGTGCAAGTGAAGTATGTATGTATGTGCAAGTGAAGTATATATGTATGTGCAAGTGAAGTATGTATGTATGTGCAAGTGAAGTATGTATGTATGTGCAAGTGAAGTATGTATGTATGTATGCGCAAGTGAAGTATGTATGTATGCGCAAGTGAAGTATATATGTATGTGCAAGTGAAGTATGTATGTATATGCAAGTGAAGTATGTATGGATGTGCAAGTGAAGTGTGTATGTATGTCCAAGTGAAGTATGTATGTATGTGCGAATGAAGTACAGATATGTATGTATGTGCAAGTGAAGTATGTATGTACATGTAAGTGAAGTATGTATGTATGTGCAAGTGAAGGACCATTATGTATGTATGTGCAAGTGAAGTATACATGTATGTGCGAGTTGACTATGCTATATCGGCCTAAACGGCTTCTCATATAAAACGCGTGATTCCGAAACCCACCAGGCTTGAGTTAAGACCCGCCTCGTGGAAACGCGAGGACTTCCAGGAGTGGCTGAAATCCCTGCCTGACACATGTGGAGGGTGGATAAAGTCAGAGGCATGAAGACTTGTACTTGAGAAAAGCCTGCATTTGCATGCTCAAAATAAACTGTGCTAAAAAAAAAACTTGAAACTGACTTAATTGTACTGTGCTTATTTAATAAAGGGAAAACTTTGTAACTTTGTTAAAGAGAAAAACGTACTGAGAAAGCTATTAATTAACCCTAACCCTCAAAATAAAAACTGTTACTGATTATCAGTTAAATTGTTATGGTTTGGATATGGCTTTGGGCGTATTATGCTGTGTGTATTATTTTAATGGATCAGTAGGTAGGCCTAGTAGGTACTTTGCACTTGAGCAAGCAGCACTAACGTTCATGGGCACTTTCATACTTGAGATTATCGAGAGGAGGCGGGTCTTAACTCAATCCTGGTGGGTTTAGGAATCACGCGGTTAAAACTGGTGAGTAAAAACTGAGGAGCAATTATGGCTTCCCTGTTATTATTTCTGATTTAATTTTATTTTTCATCAACCTCTTTTATATTATAACAACTCTCAGTTTCTTTCCTCACACATTAAGTCCTGTCCCTGTGTTTAACACTGACTGACCTCCACTGGTCTCCTCCCAATCGTCACTGTCTTCAGTGACTTCAGAGTCAGATTCAAGCTCGACTTCAACTTCAAAACGATGTGAAGAGGTGTCTTCATCGTCGTCTTCGCTTTTCACTGCTGGTAATGTCGACGTTGACCCATCAGGCTCTTCTGGTCTTTGAAGTAGATTCTCCTGTTCCTCCTTAATGTTTGGAGGCTCTGGTTCCTCCTGGAGCAGACTGGAGCTCCTCTCCCGTTCAGGAGAAACCTCCTCTTTACACACAACCATGTGCAGGATGTCTAGGAGCAGAAAAAAACAACATGATAGCTAACACTGGATTCCTTAACGGGATATTTCACCCCAAATTACTTTGTTGTATTGATTGAAGATTTGAATTCATGGATATTTGTATGTTTTTGTCACATTCCTAAGCCAATAATTTGAGGAGACTCTTTGTGTCTCCATAGAGAACAACGCAGGCCCTTTGTGTCTCCATAGGGAACCACTGCTGGTCATATTGGCTTGCAGTATGCAACGAAAGATATCCATCAATTCAAGTGAGTAATCAATAGAAAAAGATATACTGTATATATTGTTTTGTGTGAACTATCACTTTAAGTATATATAAACATTTCCATCCTCGATGTACAAAATGAGGTATCATCTGCTTAACTCATTTACTTACAATCACATGTCATGTTTCATGTTTTTTTTTTACACAGGCTTCATAAACAACAAGAAGTCGCGGAGTGGAGTCGGGGACTGCCCGTAAGTCCTACATCTCATTAGTCCTAATTTGGTTAGGGTTAGGTTTAGGCATAGCTTTACTGAAATTAGGGTTAGGGTTTGGGTTAGGTTTAGGCATAGTTTTACTGAGGTTAGGGTTAGGTTTAGGCATTTTCACCAGGTTAAAATTCACCAGATTCGGACTAACAGGATTTCAATAGGAACAATGAAATGTCGGACCAATGCCATGGCACCGAGGAGCCACAACAACAGAACACCCATTCAATTCTTACCATCGTGGCTCCTATGACATGTGAAAAGGAGGGTTTTTAAAGTTTATTTCAAGTAACCTGTTACTCCTTGGTGGCTGATAAAATGCATGGCAGCAATGGTGCACTGAGGGGCGAACAGTCGCTGTGCAACTAGTGGGGTATTGAAATATATGTACTGTGATATTTGTCTTGCCATTACCGATGGTACACGTCGCGTGCGCAACACGTTTGAGCTTGTAGATCTGTGCCGTTTCGGGTTACTATAGTAATGTGACTCAGACACTGTACACTCACTACACTGTGAACAAACCAGATGAGACGAGTAGTGATTGTGTACTGTGATTCTGTTAACTCACGTCTCAAATCGCATTGATTGAGTGGTGATATAAACATATTGTAGACTAAAGTTTTAGTTAACAAACTTGAGTTGACAGAAAAGGTTGTAAGACGGAGCACACGCGTTGCTGCAGCAGCACTAGCCTGCAAATGCAGTCAGCGACAGTGGTGGAAAAGTACTTGAGTAAAAGTAGCAATACCACAACATAAAAATACTCTGTTAGAAGTAAAAGGCGGCGCGATTCGACCCGCTGTGAGCTTGTACTGTAGATTGGCCATGTAGTGGAGTAGAAGTAGAAGTAAAAGTATTGACAATTGGAAAGCAAAAGTACCTCAAAATTGTATTTGAGTAAATGTACTTAGTTACATTACACCACTGGTCAGCTAGCCAACTTGCAGAAACGAGCGTTTAGCTAGTGTAGTCGTTTTTAGTCCTTACGCTCCACTCGCATACTCTGTTAAGCATATTTAGGCGATAAAAAAAATAAACTGCCACAAGATATTTATAAAGATCCTCGTGTGGATTATGGAGAAATTTGAACGCTGCTGCTGTATGAGGCTACTGCTGAGTTGAGGATTTCTGTGTCTGTCCCTGAGACGGCCCGAGCTTACAAACACAAACATCATGAAATGTGGTAAATGTTTCAAGAGCAGAGCGACATGCGGTCCTCACTTCTCTGCCGTTTTAAAACTCGCTTGCATGCTCCGTATTATAGCCTAGATATTTTTGGGGAAGGGATTAAATAAAATAGAATTGAAATCTTTCAATATTAAACTTTGTTGCTTGTCGTTGCTTCATCTGGGGACCCCCCCAAAATAATTTGGAGACCCCCATGTGGGTCCCAACCCACAGGTTGAGAACCACTGGTGTAAAGTAACTTAAGTAGATTTATTAAGTACTACTTAAGTACAATTTTGCGATATTTGTACTTTACTTGAGCATTTTCAATATTTTCACTTCTACTCATCTTGGGTCCAAATAGCCTCTTGTACTTTTACTCCACTACATTTATTTTAGCTTTGCATATTTTTATATTTTCAAAAAGATTTTTATACATTTGAAATGTATGGACATTCTGCACAATGAGTACTTTCTACTTTTTGTACTTTGGTACCATAGAGAGACATAATAAACCCTATGTTCGCCAAATATTTACGTTCGGGGTAATTCTCATGGTGGAATGTTTTACTTAAGTAAAAGTATCAATACTGCGTTATAGAAGTACTCGGTTGCATCCGGAATTCTAAATGTACTTGAGTAGAAAAGTATTTGCATATAAATGGCAGATCTGCGATGAATTGCCATTGTTAATCTCGGCAATGACAGTGACCCCTCACACATTCACAAATATACAATAGGAACTCCATTAACGACTTGATTAACATTATGCTTAATCTTCTATGGAAGTGTGGCAATATAACTCCAACTATGTGGTGTAAAAAGTACTCAAATGTTTTATGTAAAAGTATCAATACTGCAAGAAATAATCGGTTAGTATAGCGGATCTTGCGCGATCTTGCGCTATTTTCAAATAGCCACGGTATAAAAAATAGTGCTAAAGCTAAAGTTGTTCATGTATGTTTTATAATATAATTTATATCTGCAAAGTAACTAGTGTGACATTGATTTCTAATTTAAATAAAAACTATTGGTTGTTATGTGTTGTTTCTCTCTTTCAGACAACATCCAGGAACTTCATCTTCATCAAGCAAGCTATGAGGGAAGATTTATTGCAATAAAGAAATTATACACTTTTCACTTCTATGTTGTGAAAAGGAAAGAGCAGCAGCAAGCAGCAGAGCAGCAGCAAGCAGCAGAGCAGCAGCAAGCAGCAGAGCAGCAGCAGCAAGCTGTGCCCAAACAAATGGGTCTTAAATGACTGCTCTAGCTTTTAACATTTTATGATTTTAAGCAAGTATCATTGGCTTTTAACTGCTTTTCGTGTTTTTTAAGCAATTCTGAACACTTGAGAATTGTAGTGACAGCACAGTGACAGCATAGCAGTGACAGCAAAGCAGCCCTAGCCTACAGGCTATGGAACATCAACCCATGATGAACCACCTCTAAACGCACATACTGAACGCTGTTCCAACTCAACAGGCCCAGTCTTTGGGCCTTTGTTGGTAAGTCCCGTTTCTACCTGGACCCTCAGTGTGTGTCGTGTATTGTCGTGTACTGTCTTGGCTCCTAACCCGGTTTCTGACGCTTGGCCTACTCTACGCTGTGGGCACCATTGAGGTGCCCTCGCCTGTATGTATTGCCCTGAGTCACTACCAGTCTAGCCCGCCACATCACTGCTGCTGCTAAATCCTTCCCCAACAAAATACACTTGTACTGGCCATAGTCTTTTTTCTTCCCCCAGCTACCACCACCACCATGTCGGCACTTACCTCACCATCCGGCTGCAACAGTTGTCTTCACCTAACGCAGAAGGTGTCCGACCTAGAAGGAAGACTCTCCCTGCTTTCCCAGATCAAGGACGCCGAGATGTTCCTCGACTCGGCCGCCGCTTCATTCCTCGCCCCCCGTCACCCGACGCCGAGATATCCACTGGTCCCCATGCAGCTGGCCTTCCTACGGCCGGTGATCTGGACGTGACTGTCCCCGCCGTAGCGATGAGCCCAGCCCCGTATATCCCTGTCACAAGGAGGGACCTGGACGTGACCGTCCCCGCCGTGGAAGGCTGGGTGCCTCCAGCTGCCCCCGTCACGGCCAAACCCGCTGCGGTCGGCCCGGTGGCGATGAACGAGCCGCCGGCATCTGCCCCAGGGTTGGATGACTCTATCCGCTGGGACTCCGAGGGTGCCAGGCCCAAGCTGGGTCCCTCGTCCAGTTCCACTCCGCTCCCCTGGATTGACAGTTCTCGCACCAGACACAATCGAAAATCCCGAATATTCACTCCACCCCAACCCTCCCCACTCACTACAAGCAATAGATTCCTTGTTTTGGACAATTTAAATTTCCCTCCGCTCAGTATCCATGGTCCACCACAGGGTGGTTTGTCGTCATCCAGCCCCACAGCCACGGTCCATGCTACCCCCCGATGTGCGCTGGCAAGCCGAAGCTGGCTCCCTCTGTCCAGAGATCCGACCGCCGCAAAATATTGAAAGCGGCTGTCCAACGCCGTTCAGGTCCCATCAAGCCACAGGCAAAGCAAACCCCCATTACACAGACCAGCAGTACTCCATCCGAATCCCCCCCTACTGTGTCCAGTCCATTGTCCCACAGTGGTCCCTCTGTAGCTATCATTGGGGACAGTATAATAAAACATGTCCGCTTTCCTGGCGCAATAGTGCATTGTTTTCCTGGAGTAACGACGGCTCTTCTGTTAGAAAAGGTCCCTGGAATCCTCGCCGCGCTCCCGTTGTCCATAACAAAACTTGTTATCCACTCTGGAGCCAACGACAGGTTTTCTGAAATCTCAAGGGCGAGCTTTAAATGCCTCCTTGATCTCCTAAGTGGCTGTGGGAAGACCGTCTACATCAGCGGTCCTCTGCCCACCATGCCCCACGGAAACGTGCGCTTTAGTCGTTTACTGTCGCTGCATTATTGGCTTCAGTCCGTATGTCACACGCACTCCCATAATATCAGCTACGTTGCTAATTTTTTATTATTTTGGTCCCGTCCCTCTTTCTATATGCCAGACGGCCTGCATCCTAGTAAACATGGTACACAAATGCTTTCACATAATCTACGTCGCGCTGTGGCTGCTCAATCGCAACCACGTGAATGACTGTTTATTCCAGCATCCAACGCATCCATCCCATCTAACCACGTTCACTTTGTTTACGCTGCAGATATGATTACTTCCGGTAACTCTCCAATTCATTCCGGTTCACAGCAAACAACTAGTTTTACCCATAATGACGCCATCTCCCCCTGGTGGCCTGATGGACTCACAACACCCACCACCTATTATATTCCCACTATAATTTCTGATAGACACTATTTTCAACATAGAACTCGTTCTGTTACACCCCTGAATCTAATTTCAATTCCACTACAACCTAGCATTATTCCCCCTAGCCCTATGTTATCTGGCAGTCAAATAAAAATAAAATTGGCTTTGTTAAATATAAGATCACTCAACAACAAATCAAATCTCTGTAATGATTTTATCACATCTAATCATATTGATATCCTTATCCTTACTGAAACATGGCTGAAAAGTGATGACTTCGCTCTCCTCAATGCAGCCGCCCCCCCACCTATTCTTATTTACAAAAACCCAGGCTCTCAGCCCGTACTGGTGGTGGTTTA
Organism: Nannobrachium achirus; assembly: GCF_963921795.1. Lineage (NCBI taxonomy): Eukaryota > Metazoa > Chordata > Actinopteri > Myctophiformes > Myctophidae > Nannobrachium > Nannobrachium achirus. Next base: position 48,507,867 of record NC_137832.1, on the reverse strand, counting down.
GCTGTAATTTTTAAAGTTGATTATATTTGTTCTCCCATCCTGTTTGGTGATTTTTCATCTTTTGAATACTTGGCCTTCACCATTAACAAACAACATCCCACCCTGTTTATTGCAGTATACCGTCCCCCAAAACATAATGGTTCCTTTATCCCTGAATTTTCCGAATTACTATCTTTAGCCATGGCAAAATACAGCAAAATATCCCTTCTTGGCGACTTCAACGTCCATGTTTGCTGTCCTAATAATCCGTTAGCCAAGGAATTCCGGAATATTATTGATTCTTTTGATTTTGTTCTCCATGCCACTGGTTCAACTCATGACAAAGGTCATATACTTGATTTAGTCCTGTCCTCAGGTGTGAACATTTCTGAATTAGAAACCTTTGAGTTTAAGTTATCCGATCACAAAAGCGTTGTTTTCAGTCTACTGACTGCTCCTCCTCCCAGTAAAACACCCATTTCCATTTGCTCACGCATCTTGACTCCCTTAACTGCCAGCAAATTTACCACTGTTTTTGATTCAACTGTAACTTCCCCAGCTCCTCACCTCCCCATACACGATCAGCTTACCTATTTTAATAAGATCTGCCAGGTAACTTTAGACCTTGTGGCCCCCTTAAAAACCAGAATTAAACTGACCAACAAAGCCTCACCGTGGCTAACTGACCACACCAGAGCTCTCAAAAGAGAGCTAAGGAAAATAGAAAGAAAATGGAAATCCTCCAAATTAACTGTTTTTAATGAATTGCTCAAAGACCTCATGCGAAATTATAACGCTTCTGTAAAAGATGCAAGAAACAAATATTTTTCAACTTTGATTTCTAATAATCACCTCAATCCCAGAACTCTGTTTAAAACCATAGAGCGTGTGGTTGGTGCTCCCCAAAACCTCGACATGCCTGCATCCTCTGAGCACTGTGAAACATTTTTAACCTTTTTTACTGATAAGATTCATTTAATCAGAACACAGATGGCCATTATCCAACCCCCTACAACTACCCCCAACTCTCATGATCCCCTCATCAGCTCCTTCTCCTCCTTTGTAACAGTATCCATAGAAACACTTGTCAAAACCATCTCCCATATGAAGTCCACCTCCTGTAAATTAGACATTGTCCCCACTCAACTTTTAAAGGAAATACTGCCCTCTGTTGGTCCCCATATTCTTTCACTAATCAATAGCTCCCTGGTTTCTGGTACTGTTCCTGCCTTCTTTAAAACTGCCATAGTCACCCCCCTGCTTAAAAAAACAAACCTAGATCCATCCATTACAAATAACTACAGGCCTATCTCAAAACTACCCTTTTTATCAAAGGTTCTCGAAAAGATAGTTTTTAATCAATTAATAACCCACCTGAGTGCAAACTCAATTATTGAAACGTTCCAGTCAGGTTTTCGCTCCATGCATAGCACGGAAACAGCGCTCCTAAAGGTGTCCAATGATCTGCTATTATCCACTGGGTCTGGCAATTGCTCTATCCTGGTCCTGCTCGACCTAACGGCCGCGTTCGACACCATCGACCATGCGGTCCTCATCAGTCGATTGGAGACTGTTGTGGGCATTTCGGGTATGGCCCTCAAATGGTTTAGATCATATTTAAGTGGCAGATGTTTCTCCGTCGCTATCGGTGATGCATCTTCATCCGTAGCCCCTTTACATTGTGGTGTCCCGCAGGGCTCGATCCTCGGCCCTATCCTGTTTTCTTTGTATATGCTCCCACTGGGGGACATAATCCGTAGCCATAACATTCAATTTCATTGTTACGCAGACGACACTCAACTTTACTTACCAATAACCCCGGACAATACAGACAGACTAGCCACCCTCCATAACTGCATAACCGACATAAAAAACTGGATGCATAACAATTTCCTCCAATTAAATGAAAACAAATCAGAAGTTTTGGTGTTTGGCCCCCCCCTCGCCAGAGCCCAGATCGAATTAAACCTCGGCCCATTACTTCCCAACCTTAAAACCACAGTTAGAAACCTCGGTGTAACTTTCGACCCAGAACTCAGCCTACAACAACACATAAAAAAGGTCATTCAATCTTCATTTTTTCACTTAAGAAATATTTCTCAAATCAAATCATTCCTAACCCCTTCCGATCTGTCAAAAGTAGTCCATGCCTTCATTTTCTCCCGTCTCGATTACTGTAACTCATTATATACATGTCTTTCAAAAAAATCTATCCATAGTCTCCAATTAGTTCAAAATGCAGCAGCCCGTCTTTTAACTGGTACCAGAAAATATGATCACATTACACCCATTCTAGCATCTCTGCATTGGCTCCCAGTTGAGTTCAGAATCAATTTTAAAATCCTCCTTATTACTTGTAAGGCCAGGATGGGCCTTACCCCAGCATATATTTCAGATCTTGTGACGGATTACGTGCCCTCACGTTCACTAAGATCCGCTAATAAAGCACTCCTGGACACTCCTACAGGTCATTATACCACCAAAGGACATATGGCCTTTGTTTTTAGAGCCCCCTCCCTTTGGAATGCCCTGCCCCTCGAGATTCGCCTCGCTGAGTCAGTCCCCCGTTTTAAATGTCTCCTTAAAACACATTTTTATAGACTAGCTTTTAATCCCTAATTCCACTTTTATGTATTTGTATCCTACCTTACGCAAGCTTTGTAATTATTTCCATGCATTAATTTTCTGCATTGTTTTTAATCCTTATAACCTCTTGTGTGTATGTTTTGTTTTTTTGTTTTTTGTCCTTTGATGTTCTATGTTCCTCTTGTAAAGCACTTTGTAACTTGATTTTGAAAGGTGCTATAGAAATAAAGGTTTATTATTAAAGGTTTATATGTTATTGAGATGATGATAAGGCAATGTTCCAAATAATAACTGACGTAGAGGGCATAGCATACACCAGTAAGACTCCCTAATCGGGAGATAAGCGACCGTAGGTGGCTTATCTCCACAAATAGGGCAAAAATTTGTTTTTCCAAAATCTTCCTGATCCATGTTGATGACATGAGTGTAGACATGCTGTGTAGTGATATTCGTGATTTTAGGGCAAAAACTGTAGGAGCAGTGTCCAAAAATGTGTTTTAAAAATCGGCCTGAAGGTGGCGCTAGAATAGGGCCATGTGAGAAATGAGGGGTGGGGTCTCCGCGTTGCCTTGTATTCTGTCTGGACCGGGTTGTTTATAAATACAATGTTATGCATATCACACAAGCCAGAGATGATATCAGTAGCAGGGTCCCGATTTGGAACAGGTTTGTAATAGGCTAGATCGAAAAGTGGATGAATTGCTATTTCAGTGGCATTCTTAATAGACCTTTGTTTGTACCAAACAAAGGCCACTTCTTATATAAACGTAGTCTTCTATGGAAGACAAGATTCCATTTTGGGAGTTGAATCTGGAGATTTTATACATAAACACAACTATTGATTAACACGTTATCAATGACACGTGAATCGGACTCTTGTAGGCTTACATCTCAGCTGCCTAACCATGCCATGCTAAGCATCCACAGTTAACAGTCTCTACCAGTAGGCTCCGTTTGCATAATGTTCGTGGCTTCTAGTCTATGCAATACACAGACGTTCTAATCTGCATGATATAAAGTTATGTGTTTAAGTCATGAGGGCAATTCTACATACGTATTCTAAATGATAGGTTTTCTTGAAAAAACGAATGATTCATTGATCCGTCCGTTTTAGATTACCGCAAAAACGACAAATAATTCACTTCAATTTTAACAACTATAAAACAAACAGTGTTTCTACCAGGCGATTGAACACTGCAGTGCATGCATTGCAAACGGGGAAATCCCGTTTTTACGACGTAGCGATAAGGCGAAGTGTACCAACAGGGGCAAATGTACTAACGGGGTCTCCTACCGTACTGATAGGGCGACATGCAAATTTCCATTCAGGCTTTTCTGCCGTGCCGATAAGGCAAAATGCAAATTTCCAGGCTTTTCTAGTGAAATGCATTCATAGTTATGACTGCATTCCAACAGTGTGGGGCATCCCCCCTCTCTCTCTCTCTCACACACACCCCATCTGCCGCAGCGCTGCTCACTTCATGCTGCCATGTAGTGCGGTCTCTCTCTCCCTCTGTCTGCCTGGACACCATCGGCTTTTAACGCTGTGCCACCAATAACCAACCTATAAAACATCTAATTCCTTCCACTCACACACATTCTGCTTATTTTATCATAGGCCTACCTATCCATTTTATATAGGCCTACCTGTTTTGCGCGAGGCTTTTCTTTTCTTTTCTTTATTTTTTTTATATAGCGGCCCACGGCGCCTCCGCGTTAGTACATTTCGCCTTATCGGTACTACCAGAAACCCTGTTAGTACACTTGTATTTCGCCTTAGCGCTACGTCGGCAAAACGGGACGTGCCCTTGCAAACATGTTTTTGTAACACACAAAAAAACAGTGTTAATGGTAATAAAATAAACATTACAACAAGAAAAAATTATGATAAAGTCGCGGGAACAAAGAAAAATTTCACATGTTTCACATCCATGTTTTTTAACAGACAAAATAAAACAGCCATTAATGGTAATAAAAATAAACGTTACAACAAGACAAAATGATGATAGTCCCGGGAACAAATACAATTGTCAAACGTTTTGCTTCCATCTCAGTATGTAAAATCCTCACCTACACATTAACAGAAGGCAGGAGGACTTGCCCAGTCAAATAGGCTAGTGTGGCGGAACACTGTATTCAAACCACATGTCCCCAAATAGCCAATAGTCAAACAGCACATCTAGTTGATCAGGAGGCGGGGCTGCCTAAAAAGCTACTATAGCCCAGAAGCCCAGCTGAAGCGCTCGAATTCACCTACCTGCAATTCAGGCTTTTGCAAATCCCGCCCCATTCTGCCCTGTTACTATGGTGGGACATTAACCCTGGGCAGATTGTTTTTATAGTGGCAGTGAATGGGATTTTTTTTTTTTCATAGCCTCATTATTGCAATTTAAAGTACCAAAGGAAAAACATCTAGGTGATATTAATAAAAAGGGAAGACAAAGGTACAGTAGTTACATTGCAAAACAGGGGGTTTCCCCGAAAATATATGTTTTAATTTGTTTAATCCCAGTGGGACAGAATCACTATTGCAGATTCTTTTATAGTGGAAGTGGATGGGATTTCTTTTTTCTTCATAGCTTCATTACAGCTATATAAAGTACCAAAAAAAACACATCTACGTGATATTAATAAAAAGGGAAGAAAAAGGTACAGTAATTACATAGCAAAACAGTAATTTTCCCCCGAAAATATATGTTTTAATTAGTTTAATCCTCTGGATCAGAGAGAGAATAGAAATAGAAGGAGAAAGCGCATTGCATCTTGGGTAGGAAGAGGAGAACTATAATCTGTTCTCCTCACATAATAGGCTGGCTTTTCGTAATTCTGCCCATTTAAAATATATGTACCCAATCGTAACAAGTTAGACCATTGATAAGGTCCATGTGAACTACGGTAGTCTGTTGAAGCTTATTCATTACAATGATCGCAAACGCTATGGTCGCGAGCGGCCTGGCCGTGCTCCGCAGTGCGGACAGCCGGTGAAAGACGGCTGCCACTTTCTCCGACTGCAGAACTCCACCCCCGCTTGCAAAAAGTGAATGTATTTTTCTGGTTGGCCAGTCAGGGAGTCTCAGGGACCAATCAGAAGGCTGACAAACGGTGAATTGAAAGGAACGTGCTGTGAGCCTAGCTCTGCCTGCCCACAATGTCTCATTTTTCAAGCGCCATACGATGACGTCGCTTCAGGACTGTTTTGGAAATTGGGTATTGAACTTTGCTGTTTCACAACAAAGTAAAAAAAAAACAATTTTTAGACCGAATCTAGATATTTGGATTTTAATCCATTATTCAATAAATATTGATGAATAAAACAACTGTACGTTACATATATGATCTCCAACTATTGGATTAAACTAATTACAATTGCCACTGATCCATATACATACAGTATTTTTTAGACGTCAATTAGACGTTTAATCAACATCTATAATTAGACCATGTTTTAAATACTTTTTTTATTCGTTGTTTGAAGAAAAATGAAATAAAAAATAAAGGCGGAAACTACTCCTTGTGCGCCAACACACAACTAGCTGTGGGAGGCAGCACGTTCACGCTGGACATTCATGCAGAGACAGATACAAACACACCAGTTGTCTCCTCAACCGATGTCACTTAGTAATATGGCCAGACACCCTTCCCTTGTATCAGGTCCTGTGGCGGAGAGGTAGAATGCCTCAAGCACAAGAGATTGGGAGTTTAAACCCCACTCACTCCCCCAACTTTTCACTATACTTTTGCCGGCCGTTAACGTCTAAATATAAAAAAACGTTCAAATCAAATCTATACCTGTGGTAGAGCAATTTAGAAGTCTAAGTAGCATTTAGACGTATAATAGATGTAAAAATGCTCGGTGGAATATAATGTTACAGAAAATATTTAATTTCAATCCTGAATTTATGAAACAATAATAGTTGATAAGTTGTGAGCTTGTAGATCGACTACTCTGAGCACATGTCCCCCCCTGCATAGCGATGCTAGGGTTCAAGTGGTTAAACTTACTGAAATGTGGCTGATCTTCAGGTTCCTCCTGTTTAATAGAAATGGCTCTGGCTGAGTCTGGAGAGTTCATCTTCACCTGCAGTCTGGACTCCACACACTGGTCTGAAATGAAGCAATTCAACAAGGACTTTAACCTCAGACCTAGTGGTGTCAAGAACATGCAAATAAGGGTCTAAAGTGAATAAGGTTAAAGTAGACAATCTTCCTTATATGCCTACCTCACCTCACCAACAATTATACCCCCCACCCATCAAATCCATGCAGAATGGATGTGTCATGTGTTATAGAAATGGTTTTATGAAAAACAGAGGAAGCATAGGATACAAGTAATTGTAGTTCAGACTGGGCTGTGATCCTAAATACATCTCCAAACTGAAGATATAAAACCATTCCATGTGTTTGTCAATATTTGGTTTCAAGGAGTAAATAATCTAAATCATATTGACCAAAAATAATAATCGAGCAGCCCAACCCTTGTATGAAACTTTGTTATTTTGACCTGATGGTGGCGCTAGAAGATCAAGGTCATTTGAACACCAGTTGGTTAGTGTAAGTGGGGTTGTTTTAAGGACAGTAATGGTCCCCATACTTTGCCTGGGTTTTGGGCTGGTGACGGCTGCGTGCTGCCTGTGACCTGGGACAGTGACAGAAGACCCCAAAGAAAAATTGGACATTGAGCGTGTAGTTCTGCTATTTTCACTACTTCTTAATTATATCTTTTTAAGATGTTTACTTTGTTAGTTTGTTTTTTCTTCTAAAAGGTAGGAAAAGAAAATGTTCAAGTTCACATAGCATAATAGTGAAATGCCCCTTTCTTCCATTCATTACATTCATAACATTTGAAGACTTCATTAGAGCCATTAGAGGTTTGCATAAGAAAAGGTAATTTCATGACAGTACAGTTCACTGGTACAAGGTCTACTAAAAGGATCGACACCTCAACATTTCAATTGAGATTATTCTTTTTCTTCTTCTTTTAATAACGCATATTAGCCAACAATAGAAAGGTCAGGGGGAGGTTAGGATATGAACAGTTAACAGTTTCTAGTAGCTGCTAGTAGAAACTGTAAAATGAAAACAAAGGCAGCAGCCTTCTGCCTCGAGGTGGCTTTTCAGTGCCGAAGATATGTGCGCAAACAAAGACAAAAACAACATACCTTCTCCAAGAATGTCTCCTGGTTGAAAACACTCTTTCACTCTTTACACAGACTGTTGTGCAACGACACTATCTCCGACACAAAGGGTTGTGAGTGAAAACCTCTATTATTGTATTTATAAAGTATAACACAGACTTTCTCTGTATCGTGTTCGTTCGCTCTCTGCTCTGTTTACGGTGTGTTTCAACCCGGACGAGAGAGAAGACGGAAACGGTTCCTGTCCTTCCCTCTATCTTGTCCCGGGTTGAAACACAGTACACTAATCCAAAGTTCCCCGTAGAAGTTGACCTACCAGAAATGCTGGTTTAGATCATAAACAAACAGGAAACGTTATTTTCAACGAAATAAAAACAAATTCCCAATGAATTAAAATCTAATATACCATGAATATCACCGTTTATGTGAACTAAATAGCTTTGCATCAAGAAAGGCTATCGTCAAATAGCTCTGGTCCATCGCGTCACCTCCCGCATCGGGAGCGATGCGGGAGGTGACACGATGGACCAGAGCTAATCGTCAAAGTCTATCATAAATTATGATATCCTTTCTATCGTATATTATCTATATTGTATTTTAACTAAGTTAAATCTGGCCCAAACCTGTGCATTAACTGTGTGTCATTATTCAAAACTACAATATTTCATATCTAAAACTATTAAAGCGATTTAAGTAGGCATACTGTGCAACGGCCCACGTTGACCACATGATGGCGCCATTTGACCAGAAGTTTGATTTCCACTGATGAATCTATGGTGAACAAACAATTTACTTATTGATTGATTAGTTCAGTTAAACTCGTGCTAACAGCTATGACTGTCCCAGCGTTTTCCCCATAGAGTTAGGCTTTCACCCCTTGAAGACAGGACTATGGGTTTATAAGGTAGGTTTAAAAGTAAACGTCCACTAGGCCACATTAGACTGTACTTTCTCTCAGTATTTGTGGTGATAAAATAACAATGAAGTCTGTAAAGTTGTTATTCTAGCAGAAAACATTCATGCACCTCTATTTGCATAATTGCTGAAGCAGGTTTAAGGCCATTCCCACTGGGCCAGATAAACAGTTACAAATATCTGTATCTCCATTCAAGTGGATGGTAAGATTCAGATAAAAAAATTATCTGTGACAGATGTGTTTTATCTGTATCTTACCTTCCACTTGAATGGAGAGACAAATATTTGTATCTGTTTATCTGGCCCAGTGGGAATGGGCCTTTACACACGAATATTGTTTAGGTGGAACTGTCAACAATGACACAAGGGATTCCAGAGGGTCCCCAGACAAATAGTTAGGAACCAAATGGACCCTTATGGGTCTGTTACTCTGAGTGTACAAATGGAACAAAGCGGTCCAAGAACAGAGACAATTTAGATCCAGTTAGCGCAGATATATACTCATTCTACTGCATAGTAGGCCCTACTGTGTTCTGTCTGCCTTTCAATGGAAATAAGCCGCAAGGCTTACCTGAGTTTCCTTTTAGTTGACCATGTACCATGAACTGTACTGTCACAAAACTATACATTTTCCTATGCAAACCTCTAATAAATACTCTGCTCTGTTTTGGGGGTGGCATAGCTGAACGGTTAGGGAGCCTGCTGGGGAACCAGAGCCCGAGGTTCCATTCCAGCCAGGCCAGGGTAGCAATGTCGATGCGTGTCCCTGAGCAAGACTCTTAACCCCTAATTGCTCACACACTCCTTGTGGGTAGCGAATCAGCTGGGTTGGGCTGAAAATACTGAATTTCCATCACAGGAGGAAATAGATATCTATTATTACGATGTGTTTCAACCCGGACGAGAGAGAGGGACGGAAACGGTCCCCTCTATCTTGTCAAGTTCGAAGCATGCACAATACTCCAAGTTCAGGGCCCCGCAGAAATACCAAAAATTCATTTTTTTAATTGATTGATTGAATTTTATCACAGGACAGTTCAGATACAAGGTCTACAAATAGGATTTAAACCAAGCACAATGGCTTGTTTTACATTGGGGTCCTTTCTTTATACTCAATTCATTCACATTAGGCTTGGAATGACTGCTGGACTGAATATATCAAAACTTCATTTGGGAAGCACAAACGTTTTTATCTTTATACATGTTTATAATAAACTAAAACAAATACAAAAATAAATTTGTTCCATTTAAAAAAAGGTTTTTAAGACACATGCCCATAGTCTGTGCAGGTCAAGGACCACTATATAAAGACAGACTAAAAAACTTAGAAGTAGAAAAATAGAAAAATGTAAACTTAAAAACACACTGTTTTTTCATATCCCACACTATCCACAGAGAGAGGCTTTAATTAATGAAGAGTGTCACACAGGTTCATAAGTATCAGGAGTTTAGGAATTTAAGAAATTTAAACCTTGTAAACTTCACAAAAAACATCCCAATAGCAGCTCTTCATTCAACCCTTTCGGGTGCTCAGTTTGAAGGGTGTGAATCCACCATGCCTCTCTCTGACATGAAGAATGCAGTAATGGGAGACCCCCATTTTTGCGCACAAACATGCGAAAAGTGTAAGAGACTCCCTAGTAAGAGCAGATGTATATGGAATCTATTCCGATCCCCTCCTCTTCTAAGGGGGTGAACCACCTCTATACCCTGGAACCTTAAGTCGCAGAATTTTATGTCCCACAGAGTTGAAATGCCTAGCTACAGGCGATTTCACATCATTGTTCCTAATATTACTTTTATGTTCTGAAATCCTGATCTTAAGTTCCCTTTTGGTTTTCCCCAACATAACACAGGCCACACAGGCATTTTAGTAAGTATACCACAAACTTAGTTTTACAAGAGATAATGCTTTTTACATTTCCTTGCCAAGGAAAGTTACCAGTAGTTAAATCTGACATTAAGTGTTTAGGTGGAACATATACATCTGCTCTTGCTAGGGAGTCTCTTACACTTTTCGCACGTTTGTGCGCAAAAATGGGGGTCTCCCATTACTGCATTATTCATGTCAGTGCATAAAGGGGAGAAAGTTGTTGCCAAAACCAATTTCGACTAAAAAATCAGTTGGAGGGGTTTGCGCCTCTCTGGCTTAGGAAATAAGCCAGGGCATCCAGGCCTTCTCTGTGTGGAACATTTGTATACAGGCTTGTCACGTCCATAGTGCACAGAAAATCTGAGTTGCCAGTATCTCGAACAGTTTCTAATTTATTTAAAAAATCTGTAGTGTCTTTGACAAAAGATGGCAACTTGAAAACCAGTTCTTTTATAAGTAAATCTATATATTTCGACAAAGCTTCTGTCAAGAATTGAGTACCAGCAACTATGGGCCTCCCTAGGCTCCACTAGAGTTTTATGTATTTTAGGTAGAGTGTAGAAAATCGGTCTAACTGGATGCTTTTGGAAGATAAAGTCAAATTCGTTTTTAGAAATCAATTTATTATCCAGTGCCTTCGTCAGGCATGGATTTCTTGAGAGAATTCGCTGTAGGATCAGAGTTCAAAGGAGTGTAAAATACATCATTACTCAACTGTCTCATAATTTCAGCCCTGTAAGAGGTTTTATTCAACAACACAATAGCTCTGCCTTTGTCTGTATTGCGTATAACGACAGTGTCATCTATAGCTAACTCAGTCAAAGCTTGTCTTTCTGCAACAGATATATTCGAATGCATATTATTACATTTGTTAGAATTCAACACAGAAAAAACATCATGCTCAACAAGTCTGCAAAAAGTAGCTACTGAGTGGTTAAAGGTCGGAGGAACAAAGGTGCTTTTCGGTCTCAGTTAGACCTAAAACATTTTAACAGTTCTACTCTTGTCTGGAACGAGTCAGCCTTCTTAAAAGGGACAAATGACAGGCCTTTCGATAGAATGGATGTTTCATCTTCAGTCAGTTGTCTGTTCGGCAAGTTAACTATGTTGCTCTCCCCCTGACTGTTACTTGCCGCGTCGTTGGAACTCGGAATACAATTCGCTGGAGGAGTAGTCATCCTCTGTTGAGAATAGTGTGGCACCTTCAATCCCGACAGCCACGGGTAGACTTTGTCTCTTGTAGTCAAGGGTGTCTCTGCGGCACTTCGAGAGGTTGTACACTCGTCTTCGATTTCTTTTACTTGTTGCGTGTTAAGAAATCCTTTCATTTCAGTTCTCAGTGCTGTTATTTCGGTGCCCTTGGCCTGCAGTTCATTATTGGAGAACTCTATCAGTAGTAGCATCAAGTCTAACAAGCATTTGCTTAACACCTCACACCACTTCTTACAGAGCTGCTCGTTTGGTCTGCCCAGCGTAGGTTCTTTGATGATCCAAAGACCTCTCTGTATACTTTGTTTCTCCAGCACTGTGATAACATTGAGCCGTGCAGGTTCAAACTGGTTTCTATCTGTTGGAGTTGTTTCAGGCGTCTCGACGCCAACGCCGCTGAATCCGCTCTGAGAAGATGGCCACAAGACCCACCCACAATCCTATTTCATCAGTCCTGTCTGCTGCAGATATGGCTATGTTGATATACACTCTCTGACTCACACTCACACTCACACACACACACACACACACACACACACACACACACTGTGTACACTGGAAAGGTTTTTTTTCTCCACTGTGGTATATTGATACACTGGTGCTTCAGACTAACTTGTTACACTGGTGACATCACTCAGGTTTTTCTACAGTGTGGACACGCTGGTGTGTCCTCAGATGAGATGACTGACAGAAAGAAACGTTTGTCACAATATTTACAATTAAAAGGTTTTTCTCCAGTGTGAACACGCTGGTGTGTCTTCAGATGAGATGAGTGACCAAAACGCTTGGCACAATGTTACAGTGAAAAGGTTTTACTCCAGTGTGAACACGCTGGTGTGTCTTCAGATGAGATGAGTGACCAAAACGCTTGGCACAATGTTACAGTGAAAAGGTTTTTCTCAAGTGTGAACACGTTGGTGTGTCTTCAGGATAGATGATCCAGTGAAACTCTTGTCACAATGTTTATATTGAAACAGCTTTTCTCCAGTGTGGACACACTGGTGTATCCTCAGGCTAGATGACTGACTGAAACTCTTGTCACAATGTTTACATTGAAACGGCTTTTCTCCAGTGTGAACACGCTGGTGTAACCTCAGGCTAGATGACTCAGTGAAACTCTTGTCACAATGTTTACATTGAAGCGTTTTTTCTCCAGTGTGAACACGCTCGTGGTTCTTCAGGTTAGATGACTGACTGAAACTCTTGTCACAATGTTTACATTGAAATGGCTTTTCTCCAGTGTGGACACGCTGGTGTCTCCTCAGGCTAGATGACTGACTGAAACTCTTGTCACAATTTTTACATTGAAAAGGTTTTTCTCCAGTGTGAACACGCTGGTGGTTCTTCAGTTTTTCTCCAGTGTGAACACCCTGGTGGTACTTCAGGTGAGATGACTGACTGAAACTCTTGTCACAATGTTTACATTGAAACGGCTTTTCTCCAGTGTGAACACGCTGGTGTAACCTCAGGCTAGATGACTCAGTGAAACTCTTGTCACAATGTTTACATTGAAACGTTTTTTCTCCAGTGTGAACACGCTCGTGGTTCTTCAGGTTAGATGACCGACTGAAACTCTTGTCACAATGTTTACATTGAAATGGCTTTTCTCCAGTGTGAACACGCTGGTGGTTCTTCAGGTGAGATGACTGACTGAAACTCTTGTCACAATATTTACATTGAAAAGATTTTCCTCCAGTGTGAACACGCTGGTGGTTCTTCAGGTTAGATGAGAACCTGAAACTCTTGTCACAATGTTTACATTGAAAAGGTTTTTCTCCAGTGTGAACAAACTGGTGTCTCTTCAGGTTAGATGAATGACTGAAACTCTTGTCACAATGTTTACAGTGAAAAGGTTTTTCTCCAGTGTGAACACGCTGGTGTATCTTCAATTGACATGAATCACTGAAACTCTTGTCACAATATACACAGTGAAAAGGTTTTTCTCCAGTGTGAACACGCTGGTGGTGATTCAGGTTAGATGACTGACTGAAACTCTTGTCACAATGTTCACAGTGAAAATGTTTTTCTCCAGTGTGTACACTCTGGTGGTACTTCAGGCCAAATGAGTGCCTGGAACTCTTGTCACAATGTTTACAGTGAAAAGGTTTTTCTCCAGTGTGAACACGCTGGTGTGACTTCAGGCTAGATGAATCATTGAAACTCTTGTCACAATGTTCACAGTGAAAAGGTTTTTCTCCAGTGTGAACACGCTGGTGGTTCTTCAGGTTAGATGAGAACCTGAAACTCTTGTCACAATGTTTACATTGAAAAGGTTTTTCTCCAGTGTGAACAAACTGGTGTCTCTTCAGGTTAGATGAATGACTGAAACTCTTGTCACAATGTTTACAGTGAAAAGGTTTTTCTCCAGTGTGAACACGCTGGTGGTGATTCAGGTTAGATGACTGACTGAAACTCTTGTCACAATGTTCACAGTGAAAATGTTTTTCTCCAGTGTGTACACGCTGGTGTGACTTCAGGCTAGATGAATCATTGAAACTCTTGTCACAATGTTCACAGTGAAAAGGTTTTTCTCCAGTGTTTCCTGAGAGAGAGAGAGAGAGAGAGAGAGAGAGAGAGAGAGAGAGAGAGAGAGAGAGAAAGAGAGAGAGAGAGAGAGGGAGGGGAGTAGGGACAGAGGGGAGAGAGAGAGGAGGGAGAGGCAGATTAAAACTGGTGAGTAAAAACTGAGGAGCAATTATGGCTTCCCCGTTAATATTTCTGATTTAATTGTATTTTTCATCAACCTCTTTTATATTATAACAACTCTGTTTCTTTCCCCACACATTAAAACACACTGAATGCCACCCGTTATTAAAAATCTACAAAACTGGTGCCATCCATTTTGTTTAATTTTACCTTTTTATAGGGGCCAAAATCATATTTTGTACTTAAATTACATATATAAATCTATGCTTCTATCGAAAGCCACACTACCCCTCTTACAAAGGAAAGAATGTATATTTATATATATATATATATATATTATATATATATATATATATATCCTATCATTAGATTTGGGCTTCAATAGAACATGTGTAAGATGTCTTGATCATTATGATATGTTTATGCTGTCATTGGGACTCTGTGTTCTCTAGAGTGCAATGGCCTTTGAAAACCACCAGGTGGTGTTCTCCTACTATCAAATCGACAAATAGAAGAAGAAAGAGACACTTCCATTTTGTTTTGATCGGGGCCTATCTGTATGGATGGCACGGTTAGAATCGCGTTATTTTTTCCATTCGAATGAGTACTTATACTTCGTCTGGGAAGCACGGTAAAAGGCCCCACAGACGAGATGCGATATTGCATAAGATCAGAACTCTTTGCCGGGGGTTTATCGGTGGTCATTTCAAACGACAGCGATCCTCTGTCTTGAATTCGGGCCCGGTATATCCCGCTGTGCCAGTGAAATATCTGATACCTTTTCAATTGAGCCAGATATCCTGGTTGACCACCCCTAGCGATCTCGGGCCAGAGATGAGTGGGGAAAAAGTTTTATTTTATTTTTTCTGGCAGTTGATTGAATAAAGAAACAAGGCTCCAGCCTCCACGGAAAGACAAAGTGGCAGTTCTCAAACTATGTGTCCCGACCCAAGTTGGGGTCGCGGAAGGTGCCATGGGCTTGGGCTCGCACATTGCCAACCATACTACTGTGTATAACGTGTATTTGCCCTTCAACTAAAAAATATATATTGTTTTTTATGAGACGTGCATTGTAATTAGGCTATGCTCCCAAATCCATATTATTACCTTCTGTTCGCATTCGCATATGCAATGAGTACCGCAGTGCTGCCAATCTGTTGAATCTGTTTTTCCTTTTCTTTTTTTGCGCACCCTCTTAACCCATCTGCCGCCGTTGACGGTGAGGATTGTCATTGAAAGGGTTAATACCATGGCGCCGTTGACGGTGAGGACTGTGAATCTTACTGTATATACAGTAAAGATATTATTACTTACTTAATGTCGCTCCGGTCCCGCTCGCATCGGTAATGTCGGCGATTTGTTTACAACGCACGTTGGGCGTGCACGCGAAGTGAAGCTCCTCAATGTTAAGTCAATGGCGAGGCCCATAAAGAAACTTCATTTAAACAAAATAGCCATTTTGAGACATTTTGCAGCAGATCTAAATGTAAACAAGGCAAAAGGCAGGGCGCAGCCATCTTCATCTTCTTGTCGCACACTGTCATGTGACTAGATGACGTAATCGTTGCCGTCAAGTGATAATCCAAAAAAACAAAAACAACCCCCTTCCGGCCCTTCAAAATAATAGCGGCGGCCGACGGAGGAAACGACGTGGCGCCGAGGCACCAAGCAACCTTCAGATTAAGAGGCAGTAGATGTGTTAACAATTAAGGCACTGCTTTCATCAGTGCTACTAATTAATTAAAACGGCGAAATTAAACAAATACATTCGCTATAGTTTATAATAAAGAGTCTCTCTCTCTCTCTCTCTCCCTCTCTCTCTCTGTCTGTGACATATTTGTAGCTAATAATGCAGTATTGATAGTACTTTTACTTAAGTAAAGAATGGGAGTAGTCTACTTTTGTTTTAATGCTTTCAGGTGTGTATGTGTAGCCTATCTGATAAATATAGGAAATTGCCCATTACATTCTGCATGACATCAAAGCGACATGTTGTGTGAACGTCTTGTGAGCATGAGAGAGTTTGAACTTGAACGATGTAGTGCGAGTACATCGTGAAAAAAGTATTAAGAGTAGACCTAGGCCTATAAAAGCCTTTTAAAATGTTATATCTTGCTCACATTAATCATTACATCATTGCGCGAAACTAGGCCAGATCAATAATTAGCGCATCAGTTCCAGGTGGTGGTCGCTGATACGCGAAGCGCAAATCAGGCTTGTCACTCACTCAACAGCTGCTGAGCTGCCTATACCCTGTGTTTTAGACTTTGTTTGGTGTTATTACTGTTATGTTGATATGATTGATCTGAACCAAGCTGGACCCAGTGGATTATGTAGTCTACAAGGAAGCACGTTGGCTGTCTCAGCCTGTCTGTCACAGCAATGGATTAATTGGTAGAAGTTGGTGTTACATTCTTCTTCTTTCGTGTATCATCGTCCTTTGCACACAAGTGATAACTGCGCCATCATGACAAAACATTATAAAAACAAAGGTAGTTGGTAAAACCCAAAACCTAGCCTATATGCCTTTTGTCTTCTAGGTACTGTGCGCACACTGGCCGCTGCCCACTTTATAGATATTATAATTATATTCAGTTATTTTTTGGCAAGCGAGACATCTGGCTCTGCATGACTAGCCTAGTAGATATTAAAACTATAAAAATAAGAACAGATATTGCATCTGTGATAAAGTGGAAAGGATCCCAGCGCGCGTCTCGCTCCTCTGGTAGGTGTAAATTGTATACCTTTTACGCATAGTTAAGAAGGGCATAATAATGCAGTCATTCAATATGATTTCATTCACTATACATATTTTAAAAGATTACAGTCTCCATCACTGCCACTCTTCTGGAATGTTTGTACCCAAACGTTCGCAGTGTGCAATGTGATGCGCATCCAGCAAGACACGGCTGAGAGTGTCGCATCTCCAATATCATTGATTTAATAAAATCCATTGCCTCATCCAAGCCTTCAACCAACTGTCGAAAAAGGAACATTTACCTGTAGGGTTCACTTGGTTCCATACACTGTCAAGTCGCACTAGGTCAATTTAAACCCCTTAATACACGGGTGCCTCGCATACATGTGATTTGATTAGATGTTAGAAGAGAGGCATGCAACAGCCAACTCCGAGATGTATTATTATCTTATATATATATATATATATATATATATATATATATCCAAATATATTATTAGCCTATCTTATATAAATATAATACAGATATTATCCCCACGTGTTGTCGTGGGGAAATACCTTTTTTTGTGAGGAGATAGAATAGCCTTCACTCTGCCCGGCCAAAAAAAAAGGGAGGAGGAGCTGGCTTGATATAATCTGAAGCAATCCCGTGTGCTCATTCAGACGACAATAATTGTAAAGGATTTCTACCCGATGACCCGAGAATATCAAGCTTTTTTGATATTCTCGGAAGAGCTACCGAGGCCATAAAAATCCCATTAACATAATCCAATCGTGTCGGGGTACCGTACAAACTCAAGACCGAGTCCGGGGCCGACAGAACGATTTTCCTGGGGGGTCATCCCGACATCTGATCGGGATGACTCGGTCCCGGGATCGGTCCAATGTGAATGGGCCTTAAGTGTATAAACGAACGTTTATTATTAACGTTAAGGTGGCCGGAACCAATGTTCGGTTTTAACTTCCGGTCTGTGTTTCCCGTCGGACTGTGTTCACCGGTGCTACAGTCAAATCGGTCGTGGAGGCTAACGGCTAACGTTTAGAGCGATTTTTTTTAAATTACAATTATGTTATGAAAGATAAAACTTTTGATTAATTAAAAAGACGTAAAGTGCGTATATGGCACTACAGATCAAAGACATATAGTACGTTTTTGGCATAATATGAGTTAAGTCCTGTCCCTGTGTTTAACACTGACTGACCTCCACTGGTCTCCTCCCAATCGTCACTGTCTTCAGTGGTCTCCTCCCAATCGTCACTGTCTTCAGTGACTTCAGAGTCAGCTTCAAGCTCGACTTCAACTTCAGGACGGTACGAAGAGGTGTCTTCATTGTCGTCTTCGCTTTTCACTGCTGGTAATGTCGACGTTGACCCATCAGGTTCTTCTGGTCTTTGAAGTAGCTCCTCCTGTTCCTCCTTAATGTTTGGAGGTTCCTCCTTAATGTTTGGAGGTTCCTCCTTAATGTGTGGAGGCTCTGGTTCCTCCTGGAGCAGACTGGAGCTCCTCTCCTGTTCAGGAGAAACCTCCTCTTTACACACAACCATGTGCAGGATGTCTAGGAGCAGAAAAAACAACATGATAGCTAACACTGGATTCCTTAACGGGATATTTCAACCCAAAATGACTTTGTTGTATTGATTGAAGATTTGAATTCATGGATATTTGTATATTTTCGTCACATTACTAAGCCAATAATTTGAGGAGACTCTTTGTGTCTCCATAGAGAACAACACAGGCCCTTTGTGTCTCCATAGGGAACCACTGCTGGTCATATTGGCTTGCAGTATGCAACGAAAGATATCCATCAATTCAAGTCTCGATGTGGTGAGTAATCAATAGAAAAAATGTGTATATTGTTTGGGGTGAACTATCACTTTAAGTGTATATAAACATTTCCATCCTCCATGTACAAAATGAGGTATCATCTGCTTAACTCATTTACTTACAATCACATGTCATGTTTCATGTTTTTTTTTAACACAGGCTCCATAAACAACAAGAAGTCGCGGAGAGGAGTCGGGACTGCCCGTAAGTCCTACATCTCATTAGTCCTAATTTGTTTAGGGTTAGGTTTAGGCATAGTTTTACTGAGATTAGGGTTAGGGTTTGGGTTAGGTTTAGGCATTTATTTCAAGTAACCTGTTACTCCTTGGTGGCTGATAAAATGCATGGCAGCAATGGTGCACTGAGGGGCGAACAGTCGCTGTGCAACTAGTGGGGTATTGAAATGTATGTACTGTGATATTTGTCTTGCCATTACCGATGGTACACGTTGCGTGCGCAACACCTTTGAGCTTGTAGATCTGTGCCGTTTCGGGTTACTATAGTAATGTGACTAAGACACTGTACACTCACTACACTGTGAACAAACCAGATGAGATGAGTAGTGATTGTGTACTGTGATTCTGTTAGCAGCACTAGCCTGCAAATGCAGTCAGCGACAGTGGTGGGAAAAAGTACTTGAGTAAAAGTAGCAATACCACAACATAAAAATACTCTGTTAGAAGTAAAAGACGGCGCGATTCGACCCGCTGTGAGCTTGTACTGTAGATTGGCCATGTAGTGGAGTAGAAGTAGAAGTAAAAGTATTGACAATTGGAAAGCTAAAGTACCTCAAAATTGTATTTGAGTAAATGTACTTAGTTACATTATAAATAATTTGGAGACCCCCATGTGGGTCCCAACCCACAGGTTGAGAACCACTGGTGTAAAGTAACTAAGTAGATTTATTAAGTACTACTTAAGTACAATTTTGCGATATTTGTACTTTACTTGAGTATTTTCAATATTTTCACTTCTACTCATCTTGGGTCCAAATAGCCTCTTGTACTTTTACTCCACTACATTTATTTTAGCATTGCATATTTTTAGATTTTTAGATTTTTATACATTTGAATTGGGACATTCTGCGCAATGAGTACTTTCTACTTGTTGTACTTTGGTACCATAGAGAGACATAATAAACCCTATGTTCGCCAAATATTAACGTTCGGGGTAATTCTCATGGGTGGAATGTTTTACTTAAGTAAAAGTATCAATACTGCGTTATAGAAGTACTTGGTTGCATCCGGAATTCTAAATGTACATGAGTAGAAAAGTATTTGCATATAAATGGCAGATCTGCGATGAATTGCCATTGTTAATCTCGGCAATGACAGTGACAGTGAGGATGATCAAATAAACTAAACTAAACTAAAACTAAACTAATGACAGTGACCCCTCACACATTCTCACACATTCACAAACATACAATAGGAACTCCATTAACGACTTGATTAACATTATTCTTAATATTCTATGGAAGTGTGGCAATATAACTCCAACTATGTGGTGTAACAAGTACTCAAACGTTTTATGTAAAAGTATCAATACTGCAAGAAATAATCGGTTAGTATGGCGGATCTTGCACGATCTTGAGCTATTTTCAAATAGCCACGGTATAAAAATAGTGCTAAAGCTAAAGTTGTTCATGTATGTTTTATAATATAATTTATATCTGCAAAGTAACTAGCGTGACATTGATTTCTAATTTAAATAAAACATATTGGCTGTTATGTGTTGTTTCTCTCTTTAAGAAAACATCCAGGAACTTCATCTTCATCAAGCAAGCTATGAGGGAAGATATATTGCAATAAAGAAATTATACACTTTTCACTTCTATGTTATTGAGATGATGATATGGCAATGTTCCAAATAATAACTGACGTAGAGGGCATAGCATACATTAAGCATATTCTGTCTGGACCGGGTTGTTTATAAATACAATGTTATGCATATCACACAAGCCAGAGATGATATCAGTAACAGGGTCCCGATTTGGAACAGGTTTGTAATAGGCTAGATGGAAAAGTGGATGAATTGCTATTTCAGTGGCATTCTTAATAGACCTTTGTTTGTACCAAACAAAGGCCACTTCTTATATAAACGTAGTCTTCTATGGAAGACAAGATTCCATTTGGGGAGTTGAATCTGGAGATTTTAATGTATACACAACTATTGATTAACACGTTATCAATGACACGTGAATCGGACTCTTGTAGGCTTACATCTCAGCTGCCTAACCATGCCATGCTAAGCATCCACAGTTAACAGTCTCTACCAGTAGGCTCCGTTTGCATAATGTTCGTGGCTTCTAGTCTATGCAATACACAGACGTTCTAATCTGCATGATATAAAGTTATGTGTTTAAGTCATGAGGGCAATTCTACATATGTATTCTAAATTATAGGTTTTCTTGAAAAAACGAATGATTCATTGATTCGTCCTCAAAAACGACAAATCATTCACTTACATTTTTAACAACAATAAAACAAACAGTGTCTCTACCAGGCGATTGAACACTGCAGTGCATATGCATTGCAAGCGGGGAAATCCCGTTTTTCCAACGTAGCGATAAGGCGAAGTGTACCAACAGGGGCAAATGTACTAACAGGGTACCGTAGTACTGATAGGGTGACATGCAAATTTCCATTCAGGCTTTTCTGCCGTGCCGATAAGGCGAAATGCAAATTTCCAGGCATTTCTAGTGAAATGCATTCATAGTTATGACTGCATTCCAACAGTGTGGGGCACCCCCCCCCCCTCTCTCTCTCTCACACACACCCCATCTGCCGCAGCGCTGCTCGCTTCATGCTGCCATGTAGTGCGGTCTCTCTCTCCCTCTGTGTCTGCCTGGACACCAGCGGCTTTTAACGCTGTGCCACCAATAACCAACCTATAAAACATCTAATTCCTTCCGCTCACACACATTCTGCTTCTTTTATCATAGGCCTACTTATCCATTTTATATAGGCCTACCTGTTTTGAGCAAGGCTTTTTTTTCTTTATTTTTTTATATATATATATCATAATTTTCCTCAAAATTATGATAAAGTCCCAGGAACAAATACAATAAACCCTTTTGCAAATCCCGCCCCATTCTGCCCTGTTACTATGATGGGACATTAACCCTGGGCAGATTGTTTTTATAGTGGAAGTGGATGGGATTTTTTTTCCCTTCATAGCCTCATTACAGCTATATAAAGTACCAAAGGAAAAACACCTAGGTGATATTAATAAAAAGGGAAGACAAAGGTACAGTAGTTACATTGCAAAACAGGGGATTTACCCGAAAATATATGTTTTAATTTGTTTAATCCCAGTGGGACAGAATCCTCTTTGCAGATTCTTTTATAGTGGTAGTGGATGGGATTTTTTTCCCCTTCATAGCCTCATTACAGCTATATAAAGTACCACAAAAAACACATCTACGTGATATTAATAAAAAGGGAAGAAAAAGGTACAGTAATTACATAGCAAAACAGTAGTTTTCCCCCGAAAAATAAATGTTTTAATTAGTTTAATCCTCTGGATCAGAGATAGAAAGAGAAGCGCATTGCATCTTGGGTACTAGGAAGAGGACAGAGAGAATGTTTCTCCTCACATAATAGGCTGGCTTTTCGTAATTCTGCCCATTTAAATTATATGTACCCAATCGTGACTCTTAGACCATTGATAAGGTACATGTGAACTAGTTTGTTGAAGCTTATTCGTTATGATGAGCGAGATCGCTTGACGCTTGCCGTCGCTATCACCGTACCGGCCGATCTCCGTGTCGCGCACTGCGGACAGTTGTTGAAAGCCACATTCAATATTCTCCACTGCACAAACTCCACCCCCGATAGCAAAAAGTGAATGTTTTTTTCTGGTTGGCCAGTCAGGGAGTCTCAGGGACCAATCAGAAGGCTGACAAACGGTCTATTGTCACACGTTTTGCTTCCATCTCAGTATGTCAAATCCTCACCTACACACTAACAGAAGGCAGGAGGACTTGCCCAGTCAAATAGGCTAGTGTGGCGGAACACTGTATTCAAACCACATGTCCCCAAATAGCCAATAGTCAAAGAGCACATCTAGTTGATCAGGAGGCGGGGCTGCCTAAAAAGCTACTATAGCCCAGAAGCCCAGCAGAAGCCCTCGAATTCACCTACTTTGAACGCCGACGGCACCGTGCAATTGAAAGGAACGTGCTGTGAGCCTAGCTCTGCCTGCCCACAATGTCTCTGTCTCATTTTTCAAGCGCCATACGATGACGTCGCTTCAGGACTGTTTGGGAAATTGGGTATTGAACTTTGCTGTTTCACAACAAAGTACCAGTAAGACTCCCTAATCGGGAGATAAGCGACCGTCAGGTCGCAGCGTGATTTTAGGGCAAAATGTGTAGGAGCAGTGTCCAAAAATGTGGTTAAAAAAATCGGCCTGATGGTGGCGCTATATGGGACATCCATATTGATGAGATGAGTGTAGACATACTGTGTACCGATTTGCGTGATTTTAGGGCAAAATCTGTAGGAGCAGTGTCCAAAAATGTGTTTGAAAAAATCGGCCTGATGGTGGCGCTATATGGGACAGATCCATGTTGATGACATGAGTGTAGACATAGTGTGTACCGATTTGTGTGATTTTAGGGCAAAATCTGTAGGAGCAGTGTCCAAAAATGTGTTTTGCAAGAATCTGCCTCATGGTGGCGCTAGAAGAGGGCCATGTGAGAAAGGAGGGGTGGGGTCTCCGCGTTGCCTTGGCGGACGAATAGGTACTGGCCCCGGCTCTCCCGGACGCTCCTAGCCCGAGTTACGGCATTTTATGTGAGCTGCAGTGGAGGGGGTCCTCCACAGGGGGCGCTACCACTTTGGCATCCGTTCTGGAGCACCAGGAGTCGGTGGTCCCCGGGAATTCCCCGTAAGCAGCCCCGTTGGGGTGTTCATTTGGTCATTTGGCATCCGTTCTGGAGCACCAGGAGTCGGTGGTCCCCGGGAATTCCCCGTAAGCAGCCCCGTTGGGGTGTTCATTTGGTCATTTTTGCACATTTGGTAATTTTTTACATCTGGGGGTCCCCCAGGGACCTGGGGGTCCCTGGAGCTCCGGGGGTCCATGGAGGTTGTAGTTTGGCAGGTAAGGAGTGTGTGTGCAAAATTTGGCATGGATCGGGGCAACGGTTGCGGAGATATGAGCAGGGCAAAAGTGTGACGTGTGAGGTGTGACAGACAGACTGACGCACAGTTTGTGGAGGTTTTGATAGTAAGTGCGACCTGACGGTCGCAATTAAAAAAAAACTATTTTTAGACCGAATCTAGATATTTGGATTTTAATCCATTATTCAATAAATATTGATTAATAAAACAACTGTACGTTACATATATGATCTCCAACTATTGGATTAAACTAATTAGAATTGCCACTGATCCATATACATACGAAAAATGAAATAAAAAATAAAGGCGGAAACTACTCCTCGTGTGCCAACACTAGGGTTGGACACGGTAACCGCCGTACCGCGGTAAACCGAGGTCTACCGCGGTGTCAGTGTGCTTACCGCGGTAAAAGAAGACAAAAAAAAAGTATATTTTTTATTGGAAAACAAGCGAGTTTTAAAACGGGAGAAGCGAGGACCGCATGCGCTCCATGCCGCTCTGCTCTGGGCCGTGTACCACATGTTTGGAAGCCACACTGGAGCAGACAGTCAGACCTACACAGGGCAGCACAGCAGCACAGAGCAGCGTAAACTTTCTCTGTAATCCACACGACACAAGGATGTTAATACATACCTTGTGTTGTGGCATATCTTTTTTTATTCATACGGATTTCTGGCGGAGCGCGGGCCGCGTGGACTAAAACCGAAAATGAAACTATTTAACTTTTTCCACCGCGTTGCGCGTTGCGCCCCGTCCGGCGGTGCGTCGGTGATTTTATAACCTTTTCTGTCAAGTCTTGTAACTAAAACCTGTATATAGCAGCACTCAATCACTGCGATTTGAGAGTTGAGACGTGACGTGAGTTTACAGAATCACTGTACATGATCTGACTACCCGTCCTCTTCTGGTTTGTTCACACAGCTGTTTGTGTCTGAAAAGCTAAGTAGCTAGCCTACGTTACTATAGTAACCCGACCTAAAATCTAAAAAGCTCTAAAAGCTCAGAACGCGTCGCGGATGCATGTGTTGTGAGCTTGTAGATCTGCTCCTTTCAAAGCCAGAGACCCGCTGTGCTGTACGGAGAAGTATAACTCGGGCAGTCAGGCTGTGGAGAGGCGACTTTTGGGAAGATGATTGCAATATTTTGGCTTATCGCCGAACCTTAATTAATAGATACGGGGGTGCGGTAATTACCGCAGTACCGGCGGTAAATGGGAAGACGGTAATCGCGGTAACAAAATGCCGATACCGCCCCAGGCCTAGCCAACACACAACTAGCTGTGGGAGGCAGCATGTTCACGCTGGACGTTCATGCAGAGACAGATACAAACAAACACACCAGTTGTCTCCTCAACCGATGTCACTTAAAATACGGCCAGACACCCTTCCCTTGTATCAGGTCCTGTGGCGGAGAGGTAGAATGCCTTAAGCACAAGAGATTGGGAGTTTAAACCCCACTCACTCCCCCAACTTTTCACTATACTTTTGCCAGCCGTTAAAGTCTAAATATAAAAAACGTTCAAATCTATACCTGTGGTAGAGCAATTTAGAAGTCTAAGTAGCATTTAGACGTATAATAGATGTAAAAATGCTCGGTGGAATATAATGTTACAGAAAATATTTAATTTCAATCCTGAATTTATGAAACAATAATAGTTGATAAGTTGTGAGCTTGTAGATCGACTACTCTGAGCACATGTCCCCCCCTGCATAGCGATGCTAGGGTTCAAGTGGTTAAACTTACTGAAGTGTGGCTGATCTTCAGGTTCCTCCTGTTTAATAGAAATGGCTCTGGCTGAGTCTGGAGAGTCCATCTTCACCTGCAGTCTGGACTCCACACACTGGTCTGAAATGAAGCAATTCAACAAGGACTTTAATAACCTCAGACCTAGTGGTGTCAAGAACATGCAAATAATGGTCTAAAGTGAATAAGGTTAAAGTAGACAATCTTCCTTATATGCCTACCTCACCTTACCCTGACTGCAAGCGTCAGACTCTATCACACACTTCGTTTACTAGGGGTGGTGTTGAGTGCAGTCTGGTTTTAACCAGGCAAACCTCACCTCACCAACAATTATACCCCCCACCCATCAAATCCATGCAGAATTGATGTGCCATGTGTTATAGAAATGGTTTAATGTAAAACAGAGGAAGCATAGGATACAAGTAAGTGTAGTTCAGACTGGGCTGTGATCCTAAATACATCCCCAAACTGAAGATATAAAACCATTCCATGTGTTTGTCAATATTTGGTTTCAAGGAGTAAATAATCTAAATCATATTGACCAAAAATAATCGAGCAGCCCAACCCTTGTATGAAACGTTGTTATTTTGACCTGATAGTGGCGCTAGAAGATCAAGGTCATTTGAACACCAGTTGGTTAGTGTAAGTGTGGTTGTTTTAAGGACAGTAATGGTCCCCAGTCCCCAGACTTTGCCTGGGGTTTGGGCTGGTGACGGCTGCGTGCTGCCTGTGACCTGGGACAGTGACAGAAGACCCCAAAGAAAAATTGGACATTTGCCCAGGACCCATACTAGTGAAAATAGCCAATCTACAAGCTCACAAAGTGGCACGAAGCGACGCCTTGTGAGCGTGTAGTTCTGCTATTTTTCTTAATTATATCTTTTTAAGATGTTTACTTTGTTAGTTTGTTTTTTCTTCTAAAAGGTAGGAAAAGAAAATGTTCAAGTTCACATAGCATAATAGTGAAATGCCCCTTTCTTCCATTCATTACATTCATAACATTTGAAGACTTCATTAGAGGTTTGCATAAGAAAAGGTAATTTCATGACAGTACAGTTCACTGGTACAAGGTCAACTAAAAGGATCGACACCTCAAAATTTCAATTGAGATCTTTTTCTTCTTCTTTTAATAACGCATATTAGCCAACAATAGAAAGGTCAGGGCGAGGTTAGGATATGAACAGTTAACAGTTTCTAGTAGCTGCTAGTAGAAACTGTAAAATGAAAACAAAGGCAGCAGCCTCCTAGGAGGCTGCTGCCTTTGTTTTCGAGGCAGCTGCCTCGAGGTGGCTTTTCAGTGCCGAAGATATGTGCGCAAACAACAAAGACAAAAACAACGTACCTTCTCCAAGAATGTCTCCTGGTTGAAAACACTCTTTCACTCTTTACACAGACTGTTGTGCAACGACACTATCTCCGACACAAAGGGTTGTGAGTGAAAACCTCTATTATTGTATTTATAAAGTATAACACAGACCTTCTCTGTATCGTGTTCGTTCGCTCTCTGCTCTGTTTACGGTGTGTTTCAACCCGGACGAGAGAGAAGACGGAAACGGTTCCTGTCCTTCCCTCTATCTTGTCCCCACTTGGTTGAAACTAATCCAAAGTTCCCCGTAGAAGTTGACCTACCAGAAATGCTGGTTTAGATCATAAATAAACAGGAAACATTATTTTCAACGAAACAAAAACAAATTCCCAATGAATTATAATGCAGGTAGACCTACCAGGAATATCACCGTTTATGTGAACTAATAGCTTTGCATCAAGAAAGGCTATCGTCAAAGTCTATCATAAATTATGATATCCTTTCTATCATGTATTATTTATATTGTATTTTAACTAAGTTAAGTCTGGCCCAAACCTGTGCATCAACCTTGTGTCATTATTCAAAACTACAATATTTCATATCTAAAACTATTAAAGCGATTTAAGTAGGCATACTGTGCAACGGCCCACGTCGACCACATGATGGCGCCATTTGACCAGAAGTTTGATTTCCACTGATGAATCTATAGTGAACAAACAATTTGCTTATTGATTGATTAGTTCAGTTAAACTGGTGCTAACAGCTATGACTGTCCCAGCGTTTTCCCCATAGAGTTAGGCTTTCACCCCTTGAAGACAGGACTATGGGTTTATAAGGTAGGTTTAAAAGTAAACTTCCACTAGGCCACATTAGACTGTACTTTCTCTCAGTATTTGTGGTGATAAAATAACAATGAAGTCTGTAAAGTTGTTATTCTAGCAGTAAACATTCATGCACCTCTATTTGCATAATTGCTGAAGCAGGTTTAAGCCCATTCCCACTGGGCCAGATAAACAGATACAAATATCTGTATCTCCATTCAAGTGGATGGTAAGATCAGATATGTGTGACAGATATGTTTTGTCACACATATCTGATCTTACCATCCACTTGAATGGAGAGACACATATTTATATCTGTTTATCTGGCCCAGTGGGAATGGGCCTTTACACACAAATATTGTTTAGGTGGAACTGTCAACAATGACACAAGGGATTCCAGAGGGTCCCCAGACAAATAGTTAGGAACCAAATGGACCCTTATGGGTCTGTTACTCTGAGTGTACAAATGGAACAAAGCGGTCCAAGAACAGAGACAATTTAGATCCAGTGAGCGCACAAATGCTTGTGCGAGCTATTCAGTATTTTCACATTTATTGTTTGTATTGTGTATGATTACATGCAAATAATTTCAGTCACTTTGTTTAAGGGCTTAAATACTTTTATTCTGAGGGTGTTGTACATTATAATACAGGTTGTAACGCTCTTTTAGATGAAAGGAAAATGATAAATATGACAGAATGTTGCAGCGCGCTTCCTCTCCTCACCAGGACAGAGCAGAGAGCACACCGGCCCTTTAAGATCTCTTCTTTGGCTACCTGTTACGCTTAGAATAGATTGTATTTGTTTGTAAATCACTTATTAGAGTAACTTATCATGAGATTGTGTGTGTCAAGAAGATGCAGGGCCACAAGACACTATTTCATCAGTCCTGTCTGCAGATATGGCTACGTTGATATATTTTCTCTCTCTCTCACACACACACACACACACACACACACACACACACACACACACACACACACACACACACACACACACACACACACACACACACACACACACACACACACACACACACACAGTGTGAATAAACTGGTGTATTTTCTGTCAAAATGTGTTCAATGGAAAGGTTTTTTTCTCCAGTGTGGAATGTTGATACGCTGGTGCCTTCAGACTACTTGACACACTGAAACACTTGTTACACTAGTGATATCAATCAGGTTTTTCACCAGTGTGGACACGCTGGTGTTTCTTCAGGCTAAATGAACGACTGAAACTTTTGTCACAATGTTTACAGTGAAACGGTTTTTCTCCAGTATGAACACGCTGGTGGTTCTTCAGGTTAGATGACTTATTAAAACTCTTGTCACAATGTTTACATTGAAACATTTTTTCTCCAGTGTGAACATACTGGTGTGTCGTCAGGTGACCTGACTGACTGAAACTCTTGTCACAATGTTCACAGTGAAATGTTTTTTCCCCAGTGTGAACACGCTGGTGTATCTTCAATTGACATGAATCACTGAAACTCTTGTCACAATATACACAGTGAAAAGGTTTTTCTCCAGTGTGAACACGCTGGTGTCTCTTCAGGTTAGATGACTCACTGTAACTCCTGTCACAATGTTCACAGTGAAAAGGTTTTTCTCCAGTGTGAACACGCTGGTGTTTATACAGGTGAGATGACTGTCTGAAACTCTTGTCACAATGTTCACAGTGAAACTGTTTTTCTCCAGTGTGAACAAGCTGGTGTTTCTTCAAGTTAGATGACTTATTGAAACTCTTGTCACAATGTTTACAGTGAAAACGTTTTTCTCCAGTGTTTCCTGAAAAAGAGAGAGAGAGAGAGAGAGAGAGAGAGAGAGAGAGAGAGAGAGAGAGAGAGAGAGAATGGAGGGGAGTAGGGACAGAGGGGAGAGAGAGAGAGAGAGAGAGAGGAGGGAGAGGCAGGTTAAAACTGGTGAGTAAAAACTGAGGAGCAATAGGCCTTATGCATACACTCGGGTATTGGGATGCTGCCCCACTTCCTGTCTCATCTAGTGCAATGATAGTGAATTTACAGTCATAGAACGGTGTAAACTACATTTATATTTATATAGCAGTAGTCTAGTATATACTGTAAATGTTTAAATAGTTTCACATAAACCTTTAACAATGTTGGCATTTAGATTACCTTGTGAATAACACAAGGTACTCTAAAATGCCAACTACTACTTGAAAATAGCGTATCATCTACAAGCTCCCTCACTAATGTGTGTGTTCTTTTCAAACATTTTGTAGGCTACTTATACTTTATACATATTTGATGCCAACACTTTCATACTTTTACTCAAGTACATTCCGGACTTTTACTTGTAACAGAGTACTGATCAGTATTGATACTTTTACTTAAATAAATACCATAATTGCCGGACTATAAGCCGCACCGGACTATAAGGCGCAGGTGTCCACGTTAATGCAACGGTACACAGAAAGATGATATACAGAAAGATGTTTTCGTGCTACCACAGAGAGGATTGTCGGGACAGAGATCGCTGTTTGGGAAACCTCCCTTTTATTCACATATTCTGGCCAACAACAACAAGCACAAATAGGCCTTTTGCCGTTAGGTGAATAAAGCAGGGTTGTCAACACTGACTATCAAATCAAATTCTGTACACCTACATTTTAAATTTAATTGCTGAAATTTTACCCATCATTTTCCAATGAGAATAAAGCAAGCCTAATAAAATGATCACAATTGGAGTGATCTTCTTCCTGCATACTAAATCCACCAAAGTCGTCTTCATCAGTGTCGGAATTGAACAACTCCACTGGCAGACTTGAGCATAGGTTGGTCTCCGCATGCGACCAGTTTTGGTGAATGATTTCTCGCCGTCAGTCATCCATGCCTCCCACTGAAGTCGTAGTAGCACTTTCAATGCGCGATTCACACTGATGTCGAGAGGCTGCAAATGCTTCGTTGTGCACCCTGGAATCACAGCTGGAATGGAGTTTGCTCTCTTAATGGCTGCTTTCACAGGATCTGTTATATGGGCCCTCATGCTGTCCAAAACGAGCAGTGCTTTTTTTGGTGAAAAAATCCTCCCGGTCGCTTGCCATAGCACTCCGTCAGCCATTCCTTCATTAAAGGGCCTACACCATGCTTTTAAAACTATATTTTTTGTATAAATATATGCTCAAAATTGAGTCTTAGACAGGTCTCAACCCTCAAACACACACTCTGACCATTCCTTTTCTTTCTACTAGCTGTGCTATTATTAGGCCTTCAAGCTGCAATACCAAAACGGCCTTTGTTTGCTCAGTGGCGCATCTAGTGGGGTTTTTTCCTCTCCTCTCCAACGTTGACAACAAATATATTGGGCCAATTAAAAATAGGATAATGTTGCAGCTCTGATTATTGATTGATTGAAGACTTTATTAGAAGTTTGCATAGGAAAAGGTACAGTTTCATGACGGTACAGTTCACTGGTACAAGGTCTACTAAAAGGAGATCCATGAAAAGACTAAGCTTATTTCCACTGGAAACCATTGAAGTATCTCATATAACATTGAATGACAGCCTACTGTAGGCCTATGTTGTATGATATAAGCCTACTGTCAAATGACACAGGGCGACCGTTGCTAGACCAGACATTAGAGAACGTTAATCTACATTAGACAATCAACCCCACCCGCATTGTATTTATGTATAATGTATAAAAATGTATGAAATTTAACAGCCCATTTATTTATTTATTATGGCGATAATGTACCATCTGCGGTGCAGATGAAAACGCTCCAACCAGGAGGAAGAGGAGCCGGTCGAGCGACCAGACCGAGCGTAGTTGCCCGACGTTAGGTGCACCATCTCGGGCTGCGCTCGCGGGCCGCTCGCTCGCCACGCGAGCCCGGCTCGGTCGCCACGCGAGCTCCGGGGATCCCGCGAGCGGCCCGCGAGCGCAGAGTGAGAGCACTGAGTGAGCAGCCCCAGAACAGTAAGCCAGCTGCAGATGGAGGTGGAGGCTAAGCAAATTAGAAACAAATGAGGGGCTGGGTTTACAACAGTAGCTCTGGTTTTTACCTGAAGGGCGGGGGGGGGGGGGGGGGGGGGGGAAACGCGTGTGACGTCACATGCGTCAACTCTCAGAACAGCACTGTTCTGAGAACCCGTGGAAAGCTTTTCAACTCTGCCTTCCCAAAAACAGAGAAAGACACAATGGTCAGAAATAGGACTTTGTGAGGATAGAAGGTGCCAGTGGGACCCCAAAAAAAGGTTTTAAAATAGAAAAAGTGAAATTTCATGGTGTAGGTCCTTTAAGCTTTCTATCATCCGCCCTTTCTTGTTGACTTTCACGGCGATGTTTTTCGGGAGTTTTTCTTTTAGCATAGTCATCCTCTTAAAAATCACCATTGGTGGAAGCTTTAGCCCAGACGCTGTGCAGCTCACAAGTGAAATGCGTTCTCTCATGGCCAGTTGTTTTCAACGTGATGGACACATCACCATCCATATTTATGATCTCGTCCGGTCCGATGGAATGTTCGCCTACCGGTATCTTTCTTTGTGTGTATTCTCGGAAGTTTGTCATTTTTTCCTCATAGTCGGGAGGGAGTTGCTGACACAGAGTCGTCCGTGCCATGATGGACAGGCCTTTTCTTCTCATAAATCTGAGACAGATGGACCACCTCTAAAATCTCCAAAGTTAATTTCAGTGGCGATTGTTTTGGCTTTCAGTCGGGTCTGCAGCAGCTCTTTAACTTAAACGCTGCATCATATGCACTTCTCCGTCTGTTTTCCATAATTGTGCATGAAAAGAAAGTGATAGTTTGCTCCTGAAACGAAAGTGATGGTGTGCGCATGAAACAAAAGTGAAAACAACTACGGCACCTGTAGTCTGTCTTGCTATAGAGCGGATAAAAATGTAAAAACACTACATTTCCCATCAAGCATTTACTCATTCTGATCGGTGTCTCTGTGCTCCATTCTCTGCACTGTTCAGACCAAAAGAATCCATATAGAAACCGCACCGGACTATAAGGCGCAGGGCTCAAAACATGGGGGAAAAAGCCGCGGCTTATAGTCCAGCAATTACGGTAATATGAGTACTTTTTTCACCACTGGTGGGAAGTGGAAACTGAGAACTACAGCCTACACTGTCACTGAGACGCAGTATGTTGGAGAGTTGTCCTCCCGTTTTTGAAAAGATGTTTTGAACTCATGGACACACAAATAATACAAAATATAAATTAAGATGATATGAAATAATCAAATCAAATAATGTAGTTTACACCGTTCTATTTGCTACAATATGATGACTGTACATTCACTATCATTACTCCAGATGAGACAGGAAGTGGGGCCGCATCCCAATACCTGAGTGGCCCAGGAGGAGGCGTTTGTATACATAAGCCCTGTTAATATTTCTGATTTAATTTTATTTTTCATCAACCTCTTTTATATTATATTACAACTCTCAGTTTCTTTCCTCACACATTAAGTCCTGTCCCTGTCCTTAACACTGACTGACCTCCACTGGTCTCCTCCCAATCGTCAATGTCTTCAGTGACTTCAGAGTCAGATTCAAGCTCGACTTCAACTTCAGAACGGTACGAAGAGATGTCTTCATCATCGTCTTCACTTTTCACTGCTTGTAATGTCGATGTTGACCCATCAGGCTCCTCTGGTCTTTGAAGTAGCTCCTCCTGTTCCTCCTTAATGTGTGGAGGCTCTGGTTCCTCCTGGAGCAGACTGGAGCTCTTCTCCTGTTCAGGAGAAACCTCCTCTTTACACACAACCATGTGCAGGATGTCTAGGAGCAGAAAAACAACATGATGGCTAACACTGGATTCCTTAAAGGGATATTTCACCCCAAATTACTTTTTTTATTGATTACTCACCCCATGAAGACTTGAATTCATGGATATTTGTATGTTTTTGTTTCCTAAGCCAATAATTTGAGGAGACTCTTTGTGTCTCCATAGAGAACCACTGCTGGTCATATTGGCTTGCAGTATGCAACGAAAGATATCCATGAATTCAAGTCTCCATGTGGTGAGTAATCAATAGGAAAAAATATTCTTCATTCATGTACCGCGATATTTGTCTTGCCATTACTAACGGTATTGTGGTAAAACACATAAAAAAAAGAAAATAAAAATAAATTAATAAACTGCCACAAGGTATTTATAAAGATCCTCGTGTGGATTATGGAGAAAGTCAAACGCTGCTGCTGTAAGAGGCTACTGTGTCTGTCCGTGA
The DNA here is from genome assembly GCF_963921795.1 of Nannobrachium achirus. NCBI lineage: Eukaryota > Metazoa > Chordata > Actinopteri > Myctophiformes > Myctophidae > Nannobrachium > Nannobrachium achirus. The sequence goes on along the minus strand of NC_137832.1, from coordinate 48,473,806 downwards.
GACGGCCCGAGCTTACAAACACAAACATCATGAAAATCAATAAATCAAAACGTACTATTTTTAGACCAAATCTAGACATTTGGATTTTAATCCATTATTCAATAAATATTGATTAATAAAACAACTGTACGTTACATATATTTTGGTCAGGAACATTCAAGCAGAGTTAACCATTTATTGCATTTTGGGAATCAGTTAATCTTGGCGTTTGAAGGGCTCCGAGTTTTGAGATGTTCCCTGAATTTTGTGCAAGCTTTTCTGAGCTTTCTAAGCAAAATCAGGGAACGCTAAGCAATTGCCTCATAGGGATACAATAGCAGAATAATATCAATACATTGACATGAAATTTTGTCAAAATCACAGTATTTGAGCTTAACAACATCGACATGTAACAATCACAAGAATTTGAGCTTAGCCAGAGTGATCGTGCAAAGGTGGAGGCTGGGGTGGAGGAGGCAGCAAGCAGCGAATGATTCCCATTTTTCCCAAGCTTCGGAAACCAAGCATAGGTAGAGAAAGCAAGCTGTATTTAAAGGAGCCTTCCCTACTGATGGAGAGCTTTATTGGAGTATGGCAGTCATGTGACGTAATGACCAGCAGATATGTTAATGAGGTATGAGAACAGAGCTGACTGACATCTGACTACAGCTGGCGGTGACTTGACTCCCATGTCCTGCATAACGCGGACGCAGAGATGGGCAGAAATACATTGAAAAGTATTTTGATACAAAATACAAATACTGGGTCAAAGAATGTATCAAAATACAAAATATAAATACAGGCCAGAGAAATGTATTTGAGATACAAATACGTATTTTGTATTTTGAAAATACATGAAAATAAAAAATACATTTTATAAAAATGTATACAATGGTTAGTAATTTTATAGATTGAGTGCCAAGTATTAAAAGATTTAAAAAAAATAAAAAAAATAAAATAGAACAAATTCTAAGGCGCCGTACAGACATTTGCGAGAGGGGGAGAGTGGGTCCAATTCATTCTCAATGGAGGTCACATGGTTTTTTGTCTCTTGCAAATCTCTTGGCCAAAAGACAGCCTTCGGTTGAGCAAGAGACACAGCAACGACATGAAACCATGTGACTTTCATAGAGAATTAATCCACCGTTTGTCAGCCTTCTGATTGGTCCCTGAGACTCCCTGACTGGCCAACCAGAAGAAAAAAACCATTCACTTTTTGCTATCGGGGGTGGAGTTTGTGCAGTGGAGAATGTTGCTTCAGGCTTTCAAGAACGGTCCGCACTGCGCGACACAGCGTGCGTCTAGTACGGCCGCGCGAGGTGATCGCGATTTCGCTCAATATAATGAATAAGCTTCAACAAACTAGTTCACATGGACCTTATCAATGTAACTAAGAGTTACGATTGGGTACATATATTTTAAATGGGCAGAATTACGAAAGCCAGCCTATTATGTGAGGAGAACTATAATCTGGCTGTCATCTTCCTACCCAAGATGCACTGCGCTTTCTCTTTCTATTTCTATTCTCTCTCTGATCCAGAGGATTAAACTAATTAAAACATATATTTTCGGGGGAAAACTACTGTTTTGCTATGTAATTACTGTACCCTTTTCTTCCCTTTTTATTAATATCACGTAGATGTGTTTTTTTGGGTACTTTATATAGCTGTAATGAGGCTATGAAAAAAAGAAAAATCCCATCCACTTCCACTATAAAAGAATCTGCAATGGTGATTCTGTCCCACTGGGATTAAACAAATTAAAACATATATTTTCGGGGAAACCCCCTGTTTTGCAATGTAACTACTGTACCTTTGTCTTCCCTTTTTATTAATATCACCTAGATGTTTTTCCTTTGGTACTTTAAATTGCAATAATGAGGCAATGAAAATACCCTCTCCCCCCATTCACTGCCACTATAAAAACAATCTGCCCAGGGTCATCTGTACCACCATAGTAACAGGGCAGAATGGGGCGGGATTTGCAAAGGGGAGAATTGGACCCCCCCCTCATTCTCAAACGATACGGAGAAGATGTCTCGCGCTTATGTGTGATTGCGGCCTAAGAATAAATTGACCATACTAGCAGAGTGTTTTTCATGGTGTTTGTCTTTGGAGCAGGCAGCCTTAATGTTTACCACTGTGTGTCAGTGTGTGAGAGCGCAGGCCAGAGTTACTGTTATCGGTGAAAGCTGTTCCCTCCTCCTCCATCAGCGCCCACACCCTTGGTGGGGTTGGCGAAAGGGCCTTTCTGTGTGGAGTTTGCATGTTCTCCCCATGTCTCCTAGTGTAGGTACCCTCATAAAACATACAGTAATCCTGGTCTCTATACTGCCTCCCCCTGGCCAGCCGGGGCCCTAATGGAGGGGAAAGGAACTGGTTGGAATAACATGTTCCTTCCACACGCTACGTCCAACTGGGGAGGCCCCCCTGTTAGATGACAAGAAGCGGCCTGCTCACTCTTCATTCACTGAAGGAAGCATGAGCTCAGTTCAGGGCTCTACCCAGGTTGAAAAAGGTTTCCCCTACAGTTTAAACCTTTGTGAATGTTTAAAATGTGTCAATTTGAGAATAAAATTATATTAAAAAAAGTATTTTGTATTTCAAATACAGAAAATACTAGACCTGAAAGTATTTTGATACAAATTACATCTAATTTTTTCCATCCCAGCCAAATACAAATTACAAAATACAAAAAAGTATTTCAAATACGTATTTCAAATACATGTATTTCAAATACTGCCCATCTCTGCGCGGACGCTTCATTATCTCCAACTATTGGATTAAACTAATTAGAATAGCCATTGACCAAGTCGTGGTGAGCCAGTAGACAGAGTGTTCATTAACTGCCATGGTTGCGTGTTGTCACTGGAAACTTCCAGCAGATCAGGTCACTCACAGATGTAGGAATTGAGTTCTCTCTTTGGGCATGCAGAATGACATAATTCATTCTGACAACAACACACACAAACACACCAGTTGTCTCCCCAACCCACCGCCCACAGCATTATTCAATTGATTAAATAAAATCATTTTAATAGCTATTCATCAATACAGCTACTTTGCATTAAGAGAAAATGTAAAGACATTGCCCTAAAACACCCTTCCCTTGTATCAATTCCTGTGGCGGAAACATAGAATGTAGGATTCAAGCACAGGAGATTGTGAGTTCAAACCCCACTCACTCCCTTTCTTATCACTATATTTTTGCCGACCGTTAACATCTAAATACGGTATAGACGTTGTTTAGTCTAAGTTTAGACGTCTAAAAAACTTTCAAATCTATACCTGTGGTAGACCAATTAAGATGTTTAAGTAGCATTTAGACATAATAGATGTCTAATAGAGGGTATGCGCATGCATAGTGTAGTGAGTGCCAAAGTGGTTTAAAGCAATCAGATAGGACTTTACTTTTTGGATGTATGGGCTTTCAAGGCCAGAAGGTATATATATATATTTTTTTTTTGCCACTCAGTAGCCGTTCCTGCATAACTTCCTTGTACGATGATGATGTCACACACATACCCTCTATAGATGTAACAATGCTCAGTGGGATATAATGTTACATCAAATATTTAATTTAAATCCAGAATTTATGAAACACTAATAGTCGACAAGTTGTGAGCTTGTAGATCGACTATCAGCGCATGTTCCCCCTGCATAGTGATGCTAGGGTTCAAGTGGTTAAACTTACTGAAGTGTGGCTGATCTTCAGGTTCCTCCTGTTTAATAGAAATGGTCCTGGCTGAGTCTGGAGAGTTCATCTTCACCTGCAGTCTGGACTCCACACACTGCTCTGAAATGAGGAGAGTTTGGCCAAAGGATGGAAAGGCCATTTAATCTAGGATAATCCCTGCAACATTAAAGTATTGTTATCTCTCTATTGAGATAGTAAATTGCCTTCATGTCTGATGTCTTCCTCCAGAAACACATTGCTACAGAAAGAAAAAGACCATATAAGGTTTTATTTGCTGTTGGTTAATTAGTTCCCAGTTAGTTACTGTAAGTCAGTGGGGTTGTTTTTAGGGACAGTAATGGTCTCCAGACTTTGCCTGGGTTTTGGGCTGGTGTCGGCTTGGGAGAGTGACCACACTCTGTTAGTATGGTTGCAGTCCTGGGACCTGGGTGGAGTTCGGGCAAAAAGTCAGGTAAAGACCAGGATGACATGGAGATCTGTGCTAATCTTTTGGCTAATACATTTGGTCTTAACTTAACCAAATATATACACATAACTGACAGCAGTGGTTTCCAAACTTTTCAGCTCAAGACCCAAAAGAAAAATTGGACGTTTGCCCAGGACCCATACTAGTGAAAATAGCCAATCTACAAGCTCACAAAGTGGCGTGAAGCGGCGCCTTGAGAGCCTGTAGATCTGCTAATTTCACTAATTCTTAATTATCTTTTTAAGATGTGTTTACTTAGCTTACTATGTATTTTTTCTAAAAGGTAGGAAAAGAAAATGTTCAAGTTCACATAGCATAATAGTGAAATGCCCTTTTCTTCCATCCATAACCTTGATTGATTGATTGATCGAAGACTTCATTAGAGTTTTGCATAAGAAAAGGTAAAATTGCATGACAGTACAGCTGACTGGTACAAGGTCAACTAAAAGGACTGACACCTCAAAATTTCAATTGAGATCTTTTTTTCTTTTTTTTTTTACTCATATTAGCCTACAATAGAAAGGTCAGGGGAGGCACGGATAGGATTTGTTTTCATTTAACAATTTCTAGTAGCAGCGATATATTTTCAGTGCCTATAAAAACAACAACAAAAACAACATACCTTCTCCAAGAATGTCTCCTGGTAGAAAACACACTTTCACTCTTTACACAGACTGTTGTGCAACGACACTATCTCCGACACAAATGGTTGTGAGAGAAACCCCCTATTATTGTATTTAACACAGACCTTCTCTGTGTCGTGTTCGTTCGCTCTCTGCTCTTAAATTCTGCTTACGGTGTGTTTCGCCTATGTGAAATGAGCAGAAATAGCGTTAGAAGAAATAAGGCTTCCGGCGCCGATCTCTTCAGAATAAGAGTACCCCTAAAGCCATTGAAAAACGTTGAAAAACGGATAATTTGCCATAATATGGACGTTAAAAATATAGATTAAGTATCTAAACGAATATACAAAATGCAAATTAGGTTTCTGTGTAAAAAAGAAAGATTTTAATAACATAAAAACATGATAAATGGATAAATGCTGTTCACTGGAGTGCATAGCCTACACAAATTTGACTCTGGACAGCAGCCGGTTCGCTGCGTCGGCACTTTGAACACACGCACGCGTTCGGGGAGACCTCCTCTATCACACCACACTCTCCGCTAAGCGGGAGAGGTGTAAAATCTATTTCTGTTGGCTTTTCAGTGCAGCCACCCGCTCAAAAAAGTGACATTTTTAGACATTTTCAAACTCTAGTTGGCGCTGGAGAGCAGACGGCTCGCTGCGTCGGCACTTTGAACACACGCACGCGTTCGGGGAGACCTCCTCTATCACACCACACTCTCCGCTAAGCGGGAGAGGTGTAAAATCTATTTCTGTTGGCTTTTCAGTGCAGCCACCCGCTCAAAAAAGTGACATTTTCAGACATTTTCAAACTCTAGTTGGCGCTGGAGAGCAGACGGCTCGCTGCGTCGCAACTTTGAACACACGCACGCGTTCGGGGAGACCTCCTCTATCACACCACACTCTCCGCTAAGCGGGAGAGGTGTAAAATCTATTTCTGTTGGCTTTTCAGTGCAGCCACCCGCTCAAAAAAGTGACATTTTCAGACATTTTCAAACTCTAGTTGGCGCTGGAGAGCAGACGGCTCGCTGCGTCGGCACTTTGAACACACGCACACGTTCGGGGAGACCTCCTCTATCACACCACACTCTCCGCTAAGCGGGAGAGGTGTAAAATCTATTTCTGTTGGCTTTTCAGTGCAGCCACCCGCTCAAAAAGGTGACATTTTCAGACATTTTCAAACTCTAGTTGGCGCTGGAGAGCAGACGGCTCGCTGCGTCGGCACTTTGAACACACGCACGCGTTCGGGGAGACCTCCTCTATCACACCACACTCTCCGCTAAGCGGGAGAGGTGTAAAATCTATTTCTGTTGGCTTTTCAGTGCAGCCACCCGCTCAAAAAAGTGACATTTTCAGACATTTTCAAACTCTAGTTGGCGCTGGAGAGCAGACAGCTCGCTGCGTCGGCACTTTGAACACACGCACGCGTTCGGGGAGACCTCCTCTATCACACCACACTCTCCGCTAAGCGGGAGAGGTGTAAAATCTATTTCTGTTGGCTTTCCGGTGCAGCCACCTGCTCAAAAAAGTCACATTTTCAGACATTTTCAAACTCTAGTTGGCGCTGGAGAGCAGACGGCTCGCTGCGTCGCAACTTTGAACACACGCACGCGTTCGGGGAGACCTCCTCTATCACACCACACTCTCCGCTAAGCGGGAGAGGTGTAAAATCTATTTCTGTTGGCTTTTCAGTGCAGCCACCCGCTCAAAAAAGTGACATTTTCAGACATTTTCAAACTCTAGTTGGCGCTGGAGAGCAGACGGCTCGCTGCGTCGGCACTTTGAACACACGCACACGTTCGGGGAGACCTCCTCTATCACACCACACTCTCCGCTAAGCGGGAGAGGTGTAAAATCTATTTCTGTTGGCTTTTCAGTGCAGCCACCCGCTCAAAAAAGTGACATTTTCAGACATTTTCAAACTCTAGTTGGCGCTGGAGAGCAGACGGCTCGCTGCGTCGCAACTTTGAACACACGCACGCGTTCGGGGAGACCTCCTCTACCACGCCACACTCTCCGCTAAGCGGGAGAGGTGTAAAATCTATTTCTGTTGGCTTTTCAGTGCAGCCACCCGCTCAAAAAGGTGACATTTTCAGACATTTTCAAACTCTAGTTGGCGCTGGAGAGCAGACGGCTCGCTGCGTCGGCACTTTGAACACACGCACACGTTCGGGGAGACCTCCTCTATCACACCACACTCTCCGCTAAGCGGGAGAGGTGTAAAATCTATTTCTGTTGGCTTTTCAGTGCAGCCACCCGCTCAAAAAAGTGACATTTTCAGACATTTTCAAACTCTAGTTGGCGCTGGAGAGCAGACGGCTCGCTGCGTCGCAACTTTGAACACACGCACGCGTTCGGGGAGACCTCCTCTACCACGCCACACTCTCCGCTAAGCGGGAGAGGTGTAAAATCTATTTCTGTTGGCTTTTCAGTGCAGCCACCCGCTCAAAAAGGTGACATTTTCAGACATTTTCAAACTCTAGTTGGCGCTGGAGAGCAGACGGCTCGCTGCGTCGGCACTTTGAACACACGCACACGTTCGGGGAGACCTCCTCTATCACACCACACTCTCCGCTAAGCGGGAGAGGTGTAAAATCTATTTCTGTTGGCTTTTCAGTGCAGCCACCCGCTCAAAAAAGTGACATTTTCAGACATTTTCAAACTCTAGTTGGCGCTGGAGAGCAGACGGCTCGCTGCGTCGGCACTTTGAACACACGCACACGTTCGGGGAGACCTCCTCTATCACACCACACTCTCCGCTAAGCGGGAGAGGTGTAAAATCTATTTCTGTTGGCTTTTCAGTGCAGCCACCGCCACCCGCTCAAAAAGGTGACATTTTCAGACATTTTCAAACTCTAGTTGGCGCTGGAGAGCAGACGGCTCGCTGCGTCGCAACTTTGAACACACGCACGCGTTCGGGGAGACCTCCTCTACCACGCCACACTCTCCGCTAAGCGGGAGAGGTGTAAAATCTATTTCTGTTGGCTTTTCAGTGCAGCCACCCGCTCAAAAAGGTGACATTTTCAGACATTTTCAAGCTATTCAAGGCCACTTTACACAATGCCATTCCAATTAATTTTGTTCTACTGTAATCCTACCAATTGGCTGTTCATACACAATTTTCAAGTTTCTTTCAGATTGAAATACGTGGAATGCAAGCCATTAAAGGCCACTTAACCCAATTCCATCCAATTGAATTCAACTCGTTCTGCTCTAATCCCATCAATCGTACCAATTGGCTGTACACAACACCTGGCCTATTAATACCCTTACATGTTACGGGGCAGATGTAATGGTATTTGGCCACCCGCTCAAAAAAGTGACATTTTCAGATTCTAGTCATTTTTATACACCACGCTTCATTATAAGACTTAACAGAGAATAAACAAATACAGACGATTTAAAGTTTTTTTTAAATACCCTTTTATTACTCATTGTTAATAACAGTGTACACTTTCACTGGAAATTAAAACATAACATTTGGACTGAAAGGTTACTTTAATAGTTTAGTAATCACAGTTTTGATCAATTTACTATGTGAATGTGTGTGTGTGTGTGTGTGTGTGTGTGTGTGTGTGTGTGTGTGTGTGTGTGTGTGTGTGTGTGTGTGCACGCACGCGCTAATAATGGCAAACATTATTCAAACACAAATCACACAAAACTGTTCAATTAAAGGTGCAATATGCAATGTACCAACTAAGTGCAAACACACTCAAATGTAAAAAGCAATAAATATAAGAAGTACGACATGCTTTGTACCAAACTGAAAATACACTCAAATGTAAAAAGGCATAATAAATATATAAATGAAGTACAACATGCAATGTACCAAAGTGCAAACATCACTCAAATGTAAAAAGAACATGCAATACATGTACGGTATAAATGAAGTACAACATGCTTTGTACTAAAGTGCAAACATCACAAGGCATACAACATGCAACAAATGTATAAATGAAGTACAACATACTATATCCCCTTACCTCATGGAGAGAGGGAAGTTCCTTTCAGTAGACAGGTAGCGGACTCCGAGTCGAGCTGCAGTTCTGTGAAATTCATCTTTAAGATGTTGTTGATACTCTAAGCAGATGTCCTGATCCGGAATATCAAACCGACGGATGGGGAAATCGAGAACAAATACCTGTACATAAGAAGAGAGAAATATAATATTAGTCTGCATGGGAAAATACATACTTTATATGTATTTGGTCACATTACAGTGGTTATTGTTATTGTCTTACCTGGTGCCATTTGTGCAACGCTGTTTGAAGAAGTCTTTCAAATGCTTTGGCTGCATGTTCTATGGTGGCATGTTCTATGGTGCATGTTCCAGTGAATGAATGAGGAATTTAATCATTTGACTGGTCACTGTGGTCAGACATGTCATGTTTCTTGGAGAGGTTCACTCTCATTATTCTATTGAGTCAAATTTATTTTGGTAGGAGGAACTAGGAGGGGATCTGCTTACCTTGCCACATAAGAAAATTACATTGATCTTGAGTTTTGTTGCATAGTATGGACAAATCTTGAGTTTTGTTGCATAGTATGGACAAAGTATTTTTAGATTGCAGTTTTATGGTGACCCCCCCCCCCGCCACACACACACACACACACACACACACACACACACACACACACACACTGTGTATTTTCATAAATTACATAATATAGTAGCCAAATACCATTACATCTGCCCCGTAACATGTAAGGGTATTAATAGGCCAGGTGTTGTGTACAGCCAATTGGTACGATTGATGGGATTAGAGCAGAACGAGTTGAATTCAATTGGATGGAATTGGGTTAAGTGGCCTTTAATGGCTTGCATTCCACGAATTTCAATCTGAAAGAAACTTGAAAATTGTGTATGAACAGCCAATTGGTAGGATTACAGTAGAACAAATGGAATTGGAATGGCATTGTGTAAAGTGGCCTTGAATAGCTTGAAAATGTCTGAAAATGTCACCTTTTTGATCGGGTGGCTGCACTGAAAAGCCAACAGAAATAGATTTTACACCTCTCCCGCTTAGCGGAGAGTGTGGCGTGGTAGAGGAGGTCTCCCCGAACGCGTGCGTGTGTTCAAAGTGCCGACGCAGCGAGCCGTCTGCTCTCCAGCGCCAACTAGAGTTTGAAAATGTCTGAAAATGTCACCTTTTTGAGCGGGTGGCTGCACTGAAAAGCCAACAGAAATAGATTTTACACCTCTCCCGCTTAGCGGAGAGTGTGGCGTGGTAGAGGAGGTCTCCCCGAACGCGTGCGTGTGTTCAAAGTTGCGACGCAGCGAGCCGTCTGCTCTCCAGCGCCAACTAGAGTTTGAAAATGTCTGAAAATGTCACCTTTTTGAGCGGGTGGCTGCACTGAAAAGCCAACAGAAATAGATTTTACACCTCTCCCGCTTAGCGGAGAGTGTGGTGTGATAGAGGAGGTCTCCCCGAACGTGTGCGTGTGTTCAAAGTGCCGACGCAGCGAGCCGTCTGCTCTCCAGCGCCAACTATAGTTTGAAAATGTCTGAAAATGTCACTTTTTTGAGCGGGTGGCTGCACTGAAAAGCCAACAGAAATAGATTTTACACCTCTCCCGCTTAGCGGAGAGTGTGGTGTGATAGAGGAGGTCTCCCCGAACGTGTGCGTGTGTTCAAAGTGCCGACGCAGCGAGCCGTCTGCTCTCCAGCGCCAACTAGAGTTTGAAAATGTCTGAAAATGTCACCTTTTTGAGCGGGTGGCTGCACTGAAAAGCCAACAGAAATAGATTTTACACCTCTCCCGCTTAGCGGAGAGTGTGGCGTGGTAGAGGAGGTCTCCCCGAACGCGTGCGTGTGTTCAAAGTTGCGACACAGCGAGCCGTCTGCTCTCCAGCGCCAACTAGAGTTTGAAAATGTCTGAAAATGTCACTTTTTTGAGCGGGTGGCTGCACTGAAAAGCCAACAGAAATAGATTTTACACCTCTCCCGCTTAGCGGAGAGTGTGGCGTGGTAGAGGAGGTCTCCCCGAACGCGTGCGTGTGTTCAAAGTTGCGACGCAGCGAGCCGTCTGCTCTCCAGCGCCAACTAGAGTTTGAAAATGTCTGAAAATTTCAACTTTTTTGACCTGGTGGCTGCACTGGAAAGCCAACAGAAATAGATTTTACACCTCTACCGCTTAGCGGAGAGTGTGGTGTGATAGAGCAGGTCTCCCCGAACGTGTGCATGTCTCCAAAGTTGCGACGCAGCGAGCCGTCTGCTGTCCAGGGCCAACTAGATTCTGAAAACGGCACTTTTTGTACTCAATTTTAATTTGAAAATAACAGATCTACAGGCTCACAATGAGTTGTGATGCAACGCATTGTGAGCTTGTAGATCTGCTATTTTCAAAAGATATTTATTTAAACTATATTTATTTAAAACTTGAAATGGGAATTCTGCAAAATGAGTAGTCCTACTTTTACTTTTGATACTTTAAGTACATTTTAATGCCAATACTTTTGTACTTTTACTCAAGTATATTTTGAATTCTGTGACTTTTACTTGCAACAGAGTATTTTTATATAGCACTTTTATGGTGAGTTGTTACAGGTATATTTTCATTAATTACATTAATATAGTAGCCTACCATACTTTGTATCTGTCCTGTCAAAATAAACAGATAAACCCCTGCTCTAGCCTATGATAGCTCTTTTATGGGATTACAGTAGAACGAATTGAATTGGAATGGAATGGAATTAATTTTGTTAAGTGGCCTTTAATAGCTCGCATTCCACAAATTTCAATCTGAAAGAACCTGGAAAATGTGTTAGGACAATTAGAAGTACACTATAGTATAGAGACATACATCATGTACTCATCTTTTAAATACATTTGTGTCTTTGAAATATACATTATTTACCGCACTTTTATTTTGAAGGCTGGAGCCTGGCTTATTTCTGCTAGCGCCCAGACCGGAAACGTTCTTTCTGCTCATTTCACGGACCTGTGTGTTTCAACCCGGACGAGAGAGAGGGATGGAAACGGTTCTTCTTCTTCTTCTTTCGAGTTTATTGGCGGTTGGCAACCCTTTGAGGGTGCATTACCGCCACCAACTGGACTGTATAGTGTGGGACTAGAGCTTGTACAGCAAACCAATAAACAAAAAGGAAAAAACTCTATCTATATTCTATTAACTAGCTGCGTTGCTCTTATGAACTTAATAACAAGGCGATCCAGGCTTGTCAACTCTCCTGGATTACCCAGGAGTCTCCTGGATTTTGAACCCCTCTCCTGGGAGTCTCCTGGATTCGCAAATCTCCTGGATTTCTCCTGGATTTTGTATCAAACTCCCAAAATTCACCAGAACACAGGAAATGACATCTACTATGTTAAAAATGTTATGGGGGAGGACCCCCAGACCCCCCGCTTTAGGGGTGGGGGCAATGCATGCAAGAAAGATCATACAGATATTCACTTAAGTAATGACTGAGAAATCATTATTAAAGATGTCCTTTTGCTTCAGTTATCAAATCTGTACTCCAACATTTGGCATTTTAAGGCTGAAATTATACCCATGCTAGTAAAGCAAGCCTGATAAAAAGTATCAAACATGCAAAAAATTCCCCAGAACACAGGAGATTAAATCTACTATGTTAAAAATGTTCTGGGGGAGGACCCGCTTTAGGGGTGGGGGCAATGCATGCAATATCAGCCTGATAAATGTATCAAACATGCACAAAATTCAACAGAACACAGGAAAATATGTCTATTAATACGTTTTGGGGAGAGGACCCCCCAGACCCCGGTTGGGGAGTTCCGCGCACCCCCCAAAAATAAATCTCCTGGATTCTGACAGTCCAATGTTGACAACCCTGCGATATACTTTCCCTTTTCCTAAGAGACCCGACAGTGTAAAGTCACGATGCTTGATCTTTTCCAATGCCTGATATAAATCATTCCGCTCACTGCTGTATTTACTACAATGCAGAAGTACATGTTCTACTGTTTCTTGCTCATTCATGCATTCTATGCATTTTCCTGTAGGGTGTTTCCCTATTCTATACAGCGAGTCATTAAGACCTGAGTGTCCTATTCTCAGACGAGTGATGATACTCTCCTCCTTCCTATTCCAACCCACTGCCCTCTCAATGCCGACCTGTTTTTGGATGTGTCTTCCAACCTCCCCACCATCCCAACACTCCTGCCATACTGACTGTGTGTACGTTTTAATCAGTGGTTTGACCTCACTCCTGCTTAATGGCACATGGACATTTACCTCCTCAATTCTTAACGCTTGCTTGGCCAGAATGTCGACCTGCTCGTTTCCCTCAACACCAGCATGGGCTGGAACCCATAAGAACTGTGTTGGTATACCTTTGTTTCCTATTCTGTACAAAATCATAAATACCTCACTAACAAGGTCCATTCTGCACGCAGACTTTCCAGACTTAATACTCTGTAGAACTGAGAAGCTATCCGATGCGATAACTGCATTATTTATTTCCTTCTCTTCTACCCACTGCAGGGCCAAAATGATTGCCACTAACTCTGTTGTATATACTGATACATGATTAGTTAGTCTCTTCTTAATGTTTACTTTCTTTACAGGTATGTACACCGCTGATCCGATGGAAACGGTTCCCGTCCTTCCCTCTATCTTGTCGGGGTTAAAACACTTACACTACTCCAAAGTTCCCCGTAGAAATAGACCTACCAGAAATGCTGGTTTAGATCATAAACAATCAGGAAACGTTATTTTCAACTAAACAAAAACAAACTCCCAATGAATTATAAAGCAGTAGACCTACCATGAATATCACAATTTATGTAGCCTACTAATTAATAGCTTTGCATCAAGAAAGGCTATCATCAATGTTTTTTTATTAAACATTTTTTTCACTTCAAAGAGCCATGAATTCAATTGCATCTCTAATTGCAGGTTGAGAAGGCCCTTAACTGTGAACTAAACATGATCTGCACCTGGCTCAATGACAACAGACTCTCAATTCACCTAGGTAAAACTGAATGTATCCTTAGCAAAGTTGAGAACTTCACAATTAAAAGTAGGTGACACTGAGCAAGAAAAAAACACATCTGCTACCTGAGTTGCATCCTGTAGCCTAGGCTAACCTATTCAGTGAAAAAAATGACTAGCCTACCAAGGTAATCAATAAGTCAACCAACAAATTTGTTTCTTGCAAAGGGTTGCCCCGCTGGCCGCTGATTAATACCAGTAAGACTCCCTAATCGGGAGATAAGCGACCGTCAGGTCGCAGCGTGATTTTAGGGTAAAATGTGTAGGAGCAGTGTCCAAAAATGTGTTTTAAAAAATCGGCCTGATGGTGGCGCTATATGGGACAGATCCATGTTGATGACATGAGAGTAGACATACTGTGTAGCGATTTGCATGATTTTAGGGCAAAATCTGTAGGAGTAGTGTCCAAAAATGTGTTTTAAAAAATCGGCCTGAAGGTGGCGCTAAATGGGACAGATCGATGTTGATGACATGAGTGTAGAGCAAGTGTGTACCGATTTGCGTGCTTTTAGGGCAAGATTTGTAGGAGCAGTGTCCAAAAATGTGTTTGAAAAAATCGGCCTGATTGTGGCGCTAGAAGAGGGCCATGTGAGAATTGATGGAGGTTGTGATTTGGCAGGCAAGGAGTGTGTGTGCAAAATTTGGCATGGATCGGGGCAACGGTTGCGGAGATATGAGCAGGGCAAAAGTGTGACGTGTGACAGACTGACAGACAGCTGGTCGAGGTTTTGACAGTAACGTGACGGTCGCAATCATCAACGTAGATTTCACACTAAACAAGGCTCTAATTCATTCTCCTGATATAACATCATGTGGAACACCCTTTCGCAAGCCTTAAAGGAAAGCAAATCCCTAGCCTTCTTCAAAGTTGGTATGAAAAGTCACCTTCAGGCGGCTGCTACCCGTGACTATAGGCTAAAGCCCCTATCATAGTAGGCACCGTGGTGTAGTCATAAAACTACAACATTACGTCATTACTCGCGGTGAAGTCCCGACACATCCCTCTGTTTTTACTATCAGACAGATCGGCCCATCACCCCTTTCACTGAGTCACAGTGATAGGACTTTACAGTGACTGACTATGATGTCCTCCACTTATTTTCTCACTTTAGGTGGATAGCTTTACACCTAAAATTTGCAGTGAATAGCCCTTCACCCTGGACTCTGATAGAGGCTTTAGCCCCCATGCTCCCACCCCCCTATTTTCTGCCTAGATAAAGTACTACTGTATGTTCTATCCGTCTTTCTTTCAATGTTATATGAGATACTTAAAGTGTGGTTCCTGTGGAAATAAGCCGTAGAGCTTTCTAGGATCTCCTTTTAGTTGACCTTGTACCAGTGATTTACTGTCATGAAACAGTACTTTTTTTCTATTGCAAACTTCCAATAAATTCTTCAATCAATCAATCTCTTTATTAACAGTTATGTTCAAACTTTGTGAGTTGCATGGTTGGTTACATTAGACTTAAAACTAAATAAATACATTAGAATACATCTAAAAGGGTATCTAATAGACTATTTCTACTTTTTGTACTGCAACAACTAAAGAACTGGCTGACTAACTAACTTTTTAATTTGCATTGTTGTTTTTGCTTACAACCGTTTTTGTTTAAAACTTTTTTTTTTAATAATCTTTTTTATCTATACTCATTATACTGCATAGTAGGCCCTACTGTTTTCTATCTGTCTGGCTTTCAATGGAAATAAGCCGCAAGGCTTACCTGAGTTTCCTTTTAGTTGACCATGTACCAGTGAACTGTACTGTCACAAAACTATACCTTTTCCAATGCAAACGTCTAATAAATACTCCACTCTGTCTTGGGGGTGGCATAGCTGAACGGTTAGGGAGCCCGCCTGGGGAACCAGGGCCCCTGATTGTCCCAGGTTCGATTCCAGCCAGGCCAGGGTAGCAACGTCGATGACTCTTAACCCCTAAATGCTCACATGCTCCGAAATCAGCTAGGTTGGGCTGAAAATACTGAATCTCCCTCGCGGGAGGAAATAGGTATCTATTATTACGATGTGTTTCAACCCGGATGAGAGAGAGGGGGTGTTTTAATTTTTTTATTGATTGATTGACTGTATATTTTATCACAGGACAGTACAGTTCAGATACAAGGTCTACAAATAGGATTTAAACCAAGCACAATGGCTTGTTTTACATTAGGGTCCTTTATAGCTTGGAGGCTATAAAGGCTTGGAATGACTGCTGGACTGAATATATCAAAACTTCCTTTGGGAAGCACAAACGTACGGGGCACACAATCACGCAGGTGGTGTGATTAATTACCCCCACGTCAATGCACCTGTCAACTGTGTGCCCCGTACGTTTGTGCAGAGTAAAGTTGACAACTACCTGACACTCTGCCTTATTAAATTATTTCTAAGAAAAACATGGGATGCCCAGAAAAAGATAGAATCTCACTATATATTATAAACAGTTTTTGTATATTTTATTATCAACCCCTTGAACCGCAGCATCCATTTTCTGGGGCAGTGGTTCTCAACCAGTGGTCCAGGGGGTTCCAGGTGGTCCCCAGCTGAATGATGAAGAGTTGGTTACCAAATGGACCCTTATAGATCTTTGACTTGAGAACCTAAAATGAAAATGGTTTATTTTTATGCTCTCAATTATTGTTAAACATCTGCATTACTTAATTTACAAGAAGTCTAGCAATTAGTGAATGTAGAAGAATTGTTAATTTGATCAACGTTGTTATCTCTCCTATGACACGAACACAGCATGGCATTATGGACAAAATCTTATCCAATCCAACAATAACAAAATAGTCTAGTCTTGGGTCTGAGCAGCAGAGCAAAATGATATCAAACGGTGGTCCAATTAGGATGACATTTGACAGGAATTCCCGTGGGTCCCATGGGATTCCCGCAGGACAGGAGTCAAATTTGTATTAATGCCAAGATCGGGACGGGACAGGAATGAAAATCACCAGGAGTGGGAATCATTCCAGACCAGTTAATCAAACCGCAGAAATAAACAGTGCCAGAAAGTGAGGTCTTCTAACTGCAAACATTATAAAATCATATATTATATAATAATAAACATGATATCAAATATAATATGGTTCAAAATGGAAAAACATCTGCGCTATATATATATATATATATATATATATATATATATATTTCTTCTTTTTTTTCCGGGAGCGGGAAGTGAACGGGAGTGATTTTGACCAGGAGCGGGATGGGACCAGGAGTCATTGTACAGGACAGTGGGACAGGACAGGATTTATTTTTTACCCAGGATTGCGATGGGACAGGATTTTCTCTGCGGGAGAGGGACGGGACAGGAGTGAAAATCCACTCCCGTGTCATCCTCTATGGTCCATGACTCGATATGAAAAAGGTTGAAAACCACTGTTCTGGGAAAACACTTTTTTGTGAGTACAGTACAGTTACTTCAATATACAGCTAGTTCACAATACTTATTTTTTTCTTTATGCATGTTTATAAATATAGCCCGGGGTCATAATAAACAAGAAACACAATAAACTAAAACAAATAAGACAAAAATAAATATTTGTTCCATTTTTAAAAAGGTTTTTTAAGACACATACCCATAGTCTGTGCAGGTCAAGGACCCCTATATAAAGACAGACTCAGACTGACTCAAAAACTTACAAGTAGAAAAATAGAGAAATTAAAACTTAAAAACACACTGTAGTGTTTTTTCATATCCCACACTACCTACAGAGAGAGGCTTTAATTAATGAAGAGTGTCACACAGGTTCATAAGTATCAGGAGTTTAGGAATTTAAGAAATTTAAAGGAGTAGTTCACCCCCAAAATGACTTTTTTACTATTGATTACTCATGCCATGGAGACTTGAGTTCAATAATATATATATATATATATTTTTTTGCATTCCTAAGACAATAATTTGATTACAATAATTGTACCCCCATTGATTACGGATGGGGACCGGAATGCATTTGGGTCCCCATCCGGAATCAATGGGAGTACATTTACTATAATAAATTTTTTGTCTTTGGAATGCGAGAAATACAAAGAAATATTATTGAACTCAAGTCTCCATGGCCTGAGTAATCAATAGAAAAAAGTCATTTTGGGGGTGAACTACTCTTTTAAACCTTGTAAGCTTCACAAAAAACATCCCAATGGCAGCTCTTCATTCAACCCTTTCGGGTGCTCAGTTTGAAGGGTGTGAATCCACCATGCCTCTCTCTGACATGAAGAATGCAGTAATGGGAGACCCCCATTTTTGTGCACAAACATGCGAAAAGTGTAAGAGACTCCCTAGTAATAGCAGATATATATGGAATTTATTCCGATCCCCTCCTCTTCTAAGGGGGTGAACCACCTCTATACCCTGGAACCTTAAAGGACAACTTCTCCTCACTTCTAGGCCCATTTTCCTACTTATATTGATCCAAAATTACTGTCCGTGGGGTCTATTAGGCACAAATGCTCCTGTTTTCCAGTTTGCCCAGCAGCTGTCATAGCATAGAGTGGAGCCTATAAGGCTATCGCTTTTACACTATCTGTTGTGGTCAAAAGTGATTTTCTTCTTCATGAACGTGTCACTAGTTGTCATTACAAAACACATCAATGCCTTGGTTGTCCCACACAAGCCACCACAATCTCATAAATAATGTTTTGGGGTGAGCATTTGGCACAACTGCCAATCAAATTGACTGTACTGGCCAATCACAGGGCTTCTTTTCCGGGACTTGGCATAACACATAAAAGCCTAACATCTGTTTAGCAGAGTGTGATGGCTTGTGTGGGACAACAATGGCATGGATATGTTTGTGATGACAACTACTAACACATACTTGAAAAATAAAAACTCTTTTGACCACAACAAATCATGTAAAAGCGATAGGCTTATAGGGGGGTTGTTTCATGCCGCAGTTCATGTTTTATGTACCGAGGTAAGGTTTTCAGTCTGGGAGCTCGGAACTACCGTTAGTTTCGTTTCGTGTGTTTCCCCACTGTGCTGTGGAGGCTGTCGCCCGATTCCAGCGGCCATCTTTCTAGGACCTCATCTCGGAGCACAACAGGACGCAGCGACGGGTGAGGTTCTATATGGGGCTAAAGTGGCATGTGCAATTGCTCCATGTTTGTTTGGCTGTCCGTCATTTACAGCCGTTCCTTAACCGTCCTTTGGATCCGTGGTCCATATTCACCATCCGCCCGGTCCGTTTCCATATTAAACATTTAAGATTTCTGTTATGCTGCTGCCATAGTGTCCTGCCTCAACCTGACTGAGGCAGCTTTTAAACCCTAGCGCCACACCTGAGCTTAATTTCCCCATTACCAGAGTCTCTGCAGGTGGTTCAATCACCACAAATAAGAGCTCCTAGATTGTGCATGACAACACTGGTTCCAAAACACCTTCACTTTAAAAGTCTTGACTGCGGGTCCGTTACACTCCCACCAAATCATTTAAAAAATGTTTACATAAAATGATTTCAAAATTACGTGACCCCAGACGCATTTAAAATTCTCAGAATAGGCAAGAAGGAGCTGTACCATTTTTCTCCCACCTTGGGTCCACCTCCCACCTTGCATACACCACCCGTGACCTTCGTCATCGTGTCCTTGAACCTTTCAGCCTCAACAGGTTGTCCTTTGGGATGGTCAAGTGGCACTCCTCCAGCCCCCGGTTCCATCTCTACTGCAGCAGCCGGGGCGTCTTCCTTGTAGGCCACCAGAGCCACTGTGTTAAGGGCCTGGTCCTCTGGACACCCAACATCTGGCCCTTGATTCTGAGGGACGGCATGAGGTTCAGCACATCCGACCTCCGGATGTCTCTCAATGCCCTTCTCTTCCTTGCCTTCTGGAGCACCCAGGCCTGGACGTCTCTGGTGGCTCCCCTTGTG
The DNA here is from genome assembly GCF_963921795.1 of Nannobrachium achirus. Classification (NCBI taxonomy): domain Eukaryota; kingdom Metazoa; phylum Chordata; class Actinopteri; order Myctophiformes; family Myctophidae; genus Nannobrachium; species Nannobrachium achirus. Next base: position 48,454,201 of record NC_137832.1, on the reverse strand, counting down.
TTGCTCCATGACAAACAGGAGTTTCTCCCGCTGGTCCAGGAGCCCCCTCCGCTGCTCCCCTTTCTCTCGTCTCTCCGTCTCAAGTCTCTCCGTCTCACGTCTCTCCGTCTCACGTCTCTCCGTCTCAGATCTCTCCGTCTCACGTCTCTCCGTCTCACGTTGCTGAGCTTCCAGAGCCTTCCTTTGCTCCTCTTGCTCCTGTAGTTTCTCTTTCCGTTTCTCTTCTTCAATGTGCACCTTGTGTTCAGCTTCCTTCTTGGCAAGCTCTGCTGCCGCCACAGATTCAGAGTGATAGCTATACTTAGCATCAACTTGTGATGAAGTACAAAAAAACAGTGTGAAAAGGATCATACCCGAACAGTTCATAAAAACGATCCTGCACTCCTGTTCCAAATTCATTATCAACTATTCTTTCATAAACAATTTCAAAAATGTCCTTCGAGATAGATTCACATGCATTTACTTTATGTCTCACAAGATCTGGGGGGCCATATTTTCGGATCTCAGAGTAGAGTTTCAAAATATCCTTACATTTAACCAAGCTGTCAAGGATAAGTTCTGGGTCACTCTCTGCAATGTTGCCCTTTAACTGTTTCCTTGTGATGCGTACAATAGCCTGCCACTGGTTCCACATGGATAGGAGCACCTTTAACTTATTCTCAACCTCTCCTTGATCTGTATCATTTCCCATAATGCTTAAATCTGAAATTTTGCATTTGATTTAAAATGTTACTAAATAAAGACTTTGAATAACCACAAATAAATGCAACACAAAACAATCTGTACCTTAAATCACTGTATTACAAACTCAAAGTAAAACAATAAATCACTTCAAATGTAAACCAACTGAAATTAAACTCAACATTTATGCAAGATGTTCAGTCATCAAATAAACCTTAGTCTTTGTTTCCTGATGTGGGTATACTTTCATGTAGCTGTAGTGTTTGTGTGAATTCACCATATTCAGACCATGCACTGTCCCATGTGAAGGCTTGATGTGGTTTGAGCTCTTGTGTAGATACAGACTGAGGATGAGTAGTGAAGAGCAGGCCCTTTGGATGAAGTTTCAGGTTGTAAATGTAGAGAGATGATGATCGGGTGAAGTTTCTACTGTAGCGGACCCCGGCTGGATAATAATGGGTTGAAGACTGACTGATGAGTTGTTGCATTTTATTGGATAACTCAACGTAGAAACTGGGGAAAACAAGGCAAAAATGCATACACAATATCAGTAATGTCACATGGCACAATACATACATTTGTCCAGAAATTGCCTATACAATATAAACATCAAGAATACATGAAACACATATTTAAACCTTTTAGAAATACAAAACCAATCAAAACCCATAGACATAAAATCCAACAATAAGATCCCTCTGACAAACAATAAAACTATTCACCTTTTTCCCCTTCCAGCTGGGCGCTAAAGTGGCATGTGCAATTGCTCCATGTTTGTTTGGCTGTCCGTCCTTTACAGCCGTTCCTTAACCGTCCTTTGGATCCGTGGTCCATATTCCCCATCCGCCCGGTCCGTTTCCATATTAAACATTTAAGATTTCTGTTATGCTGCTGCCATAGTGTCCTGCCTCAACCTGACTGAGGCAGCTTTTAAACCCTAGCGCCACACCTGAGCTTAATTTCCCCATTACCAGAGTCTCTGCAGGTGGTTCAATCACCACAAATAAGAGCTCCTAGATAGAGCATCGCAGCGGAAGTGGATTCCTGGGGTCACTTAATATTCCCCATTCATTTTCGCCATAGACTTTTACAAAAATATTTATAACAATCATGTTAAGCCTCGAACCAAGCCATCCAGGCTGGAGGTGAATCATGATCATATAACCTTTGATCCTATGTGAAAACATATTTTAATATTACATTATTTGATATACTACATTTAATAACTACCCTTTGTTTAGCGATTTTCAAAATGTTCTTTTCATAGAAAAAAAGGTTATATGGTCATGATTCACCTCCAGCCTGGATGGCTTGGTTCGAGGCTTAACATAATTGTTATAAATATATTTGTAAAAGTCTATGGCGAAAATGAATGGGGAATATTAAGTGACCCCAGGAATCAACTTCCGCTGCGATGCTCTATTGTGCATGACAACACTGGTTCCAAAACACCTTCAAATTAAAAGTCTTGACTGCGGGTCCGTTACACGGAGGAACAAAGGTGCTTTTTGGTCTCAGTTCTCTAACCGTACTTTCAGAACCTGCAGGTTCTTCTACTTGGGTAGTGTGTGGTCCAGTGTTCGTATGAGGAGCCTCTCTGGCATAAAAGGCTCGTAATTAATAGGGGTGTCTTCTAAAAATCGACGCGTCGTTTTAAGCCCCGGGAATCGACGCCAATTGTTTGAGTCGAAGCGAAAATATATATTTTTTTATATCACCAGTTAGCCTACTACTGCCAATACTGCGGTGCACTGCTGGACTGGTGTGGTGTCATGTACTTCCAATGAGAAGTAGCAATTGGCGAACAGTTATTTATTGTCTCGCACCAGCGTCGGGTTGAAAGTGAGACGGAACGGCCAGAACGGTTCAGACCGCCGCTTCGTTAAAACATTCAGAGCCGGGACAGTGTTCCGTTAAGAGGAGGAAGCACGCTGTCAAAATCCCATATTAAATAACCTGCCACAGCACAAACGCGCGTCCACAAAGTAGTAAACAATCTTCTAAAGTCAAATTAACATACACAAGTGTAGGCTACAAGTTACATTTTCTAATTAAAGTGCTTCTGAATTGTTCCAGTGTTGTAATCCATGATGAATGATTGTGTTTCGCTGTGTTTGCGTCCATGACATGTCCACACCGCTGGCTCAAAAGGGAGCTGTGCCTCCACCTGTTTATGATCCTTTTCTGAAATGAATCCGTTCTCGACACTGACTCATTACTCTGTCAGTGCTCTGTGTCCCGCGACTGCGGACTGGATCCCATCGTTCATTTAAAAGAGCCGTTCAAGAGAGCGGAATCGTTCGCGAATGTCTCATCTCTACTGCACGCTGCCGAGAGACGGGGCAGAGTTGAAACAGCGGAGATGTTTTATTTGTTTTAACGGTGTGTTATAACTCTATGGTTGTACACTGCTATGCAGATAACATTTGTGCTCGCGCACCGATATCACCGAAAACACTGTGTATTCAATTCATCTCTTAATGTATTATTCTATTATGTTGACGTGGTTTAAAGCAACCCTTTTTTTTTTTTTTTTTTACACAAAGTAGACTATAAAACGATTTGTCGACGCGTCGGATTAACCCCCGCGACTCGAGTCGACTTCATAAATCCTGTGTCGAAGACAGCCCTAGTAATTAATAGACCTAAAACATTTTAACAGTTCTACTCTTGTCTGGAACGAGTCAGCCTTCTTAAAAGGGACAAATGACAGGCCTTTCGATAGAATGGATGTTTCGTCTTCAGTCAGTTGTCTGTTCGACAAGTTAATTATGTTGCTCTCCCCCTGCCCCCCCTTCCCCCCCGTGATCCTCTGCCTAGAACGCTGTCTCTTACCCCCTCTGCGGGTTGGCCTGTCTTTTTCCGCAGCCATTAATCTGGTCTGGATCACTCTCTGGGTGCCCCCGGGAAAAGGAGCAGGTCCGAGCCGCCTCCTGCTGTTGATTCCTCGTCTCTGACTGTTACTTGCCGCGTCGTTGGAACTCGGAAGACAATTCGCTGGAGGAGTAGTCATCCCTCTGTTGAGAATAGTGTGGCACCTTCATCCCCGACAGCCACGGGTAGACTTTGTCTCTTGTAATCAAGGGTGTCTCTGCGGCACTTCGAGAGGTTGTACACTCGTCTTCGATTTCTTTTACTTGTTGCGTGTTAAGAAATCCTTTCATTTCAGTTCTCAGCGCTGTTATTTCGGTGCCCTTGGCCTTCAGTTCATTATTGGAGAACTCTATCAGTAGTAGCATCAAGTCTAACGAGCATTTGTTTAACACCTCAAAACACTTCTTGCAGAGCTGCTCATTTTGTCTGCCCAGAGTAGGTTATTTGATGATCCAAAGACCTCTCGGTATACTTTGTTTCTCCAGTACTGTGATAACGTTGAGCCGTGCAGGTTCAAACTGGTTTCTTTCTGTAGGAGTTGTTTCAGGCGTCTCGACGCCAACGCCGTTGAATCCGCTCTGAGAACATGTAGGGCCACAAGAGACACCCACAATTCTATTTCATCAGTCTTGTCTGCAGGTATGGCTCCGTTGATATTCTCTCTCTCTCTCTCTCTCACACACACACACACACACACACACACACACACACACACACACACACAGATGGTGTGAATAAATTGGTGTATTTTCTGTCAGAAGGTGTACACTGGAAGGGTTTTTTTCTCCACTGTGGTATATTGATACACTGGTGCCTTCAGACTACCTGACACTGAAACACTTGTTACACTGGTGACATCACTCAGGTTTTTCTCAGTGTGGACACGCTGGTGTGTCCTCAGATTAGATGACTGACAGAAACGTTTGTCACAATGTTTACATTGAAACGGCTTTTCTCCAGTGTGAACACGCTGGTGTGTCTTCAGATGACATGAGTGACCAAAACGCTTGTCACAATGTTTACAGTGAAAAGGTTTTTCTCCAGTGTGAACACGCTGGTGTGTCTTCAGGTTAGATGAGTCCCTGAAACTCTTGTCACAATGTTTACATTGAAACGGCTTTTCTCCAGTGTGAACACGCTGGTGTTTCTTCAGGCTAGATGACTCAGTGAAACTCTTGTCACAATGTTTACACTGAAACGTTTTTTCTCCAGTGTGAACACGCTGGTGTTTCCTCAGGCTAGATGAGTGACCGAAACGCTTGTCACGATGTTTACATTGAAAAGATTTAAAAGGTTTTTCTCCAGTGTGAACACGCTGGTGTCTCTTCAGATTAGATGAGTGAATGAAACTCTTGTCACAGTTTTTACAGTGAAAAGGTTTTTCTCTGGTGTGAACAAGCTGGTGTCTCTTCAGTTGAGAAGACTGAATGAAACTCTTATCACAATGTTTACAGTGAAAAGGTTTTTCTCCAGTGTGAACAAGCTGGTGTCTCTTCAGGTTAGATGACTGACTGAAGCTCTTGTCACAATGTTTACAGTGAAAAGGTTTTTCTCCAGTGTGAACACGCTGGTGTTCCTTCAGGTTAGACGACTTTCTGAAACTCTTGTCACAATGTTTACAGTGAAAAGGTTTTTCTCCAGTGTGAACAAGCTGGTGTTTCTTCAAGTTAGATGACTTATTGAAACTCTTGTCACAATATTTACAGTGAAAACGTTTTTCTCCGGTGTTTCCTGAGAGAGAGAGAGAGAGAGAGAGAGAGAGAGAGAGAGAGAGGAGGGGAGTAGGGACAGAGGGGAGAGAGTGGCAGGTTAAAACTGGTGAGTAAAAACTGAGGAGCAATTATGGCTTCCCTGTTAATATTTCTGATTTAATTGTATTTTTCATCAACCTCTTTTATATTATAACATCTCTCAGTTTCTTTCTTCACACATTAAGTCCTGTCCCTGTGTTTAACACTGACTGACCTCCACTGGTCTCCTCCCAATCGTCACTGTCTTCAGTGACTTCAGAGTCAGATTCAAGCTCGACTTCAACTTCAAAACGGTGTGAACAGGTGTCTTCATCGTCGTCTTCGCTTTTCACTGCTGGTAATGTCGACGTTGACCCATCAGGCTCTTCTGGTCTTGGAAGTAGATTCTCCTGTTCCTCCTTAATGTGTGGAGGCTCTGGTTCCTCCTTAATGTGTGGAGGCTCTGGTTCCTCCTGTTCCTCCTTAATGTGTGGAGGCTCTGGTTCCTCCTGTTCCTCCTTAATGTGTGGAGGCTCTGGTTCCTCCTTAATGTGTGGAGGCTCTGGTTCCTCCTTAATGTGTGGAGGCTCTGGTTCCTCCTGTTCCTCCTTAATGTGTGAAGGCTCTGGTTCCTCCTTAATGTGTGGAGGCTCTGGTTCCTCCTGTTCCTCCTTAATGTGTGGATGCTCTGGTTCCTCCTGGAGCAGACTGGAGCTCCTCTCCCGTTCAGGAGAAACCTCCTCTTTACACACAACCATGTGCAGGATGTCTAGGAGCAGAAAAACAACATGATAGCTAACACTGGATTCCTTAACGGGATATTTCACCCCAAATGACTATTGATTGAAGATTTGCACACACACACACACACACACACACACACACACACACACACACACACACACACACACACACACACACACACACACACACAACACATAAAAATAGCTATCAACGCTAGCCTAGTGTCCCTTTTTCTCCGGTTCCGTGGTAAACAGTCCAGAGATGGAGAAAGTTTGTCCATGGATAAAAGCTCAGACAGCTTGTTTGTAAGATACTTGCCCATTTTAACTGTTTATAGAACATGGAGTTGCCCAAACTTTATACTTTTTACACCTCCAATGGCTGGTTTTAAAATTTGTTTCCGAAATGGAAACGGCAACAAGTGCCCCACTGCGTCAGCTTCGCTCTGTCTCTCTCTGATAGAACACAACGATATGCACGCATTACTCCGCCCCTCCCCCCACAACAGCAGATAACCACGCCTACATTTCAGATTTCTTTTCATGTTTCATGCATCAAAAGAGAATGCAAAATAGATGTGTGACACGCACGCTTGCCACACACACACAGGCATGTTTAAGAAAGAAAGAAAGACAGAAAAAAAGAAATAAAAACGTACTTAGGTCCTGGTGGTCTTCCATCTCCACTTCCACTTCAACTTCAGCTGGTCCCTGTTTAATAGAAACAGCGGTAGCCTGCTGGCTGGACTCTGCAGACTGGTCTGGAATAGAGAACACAATGTAGGCTATGCGACATGGGTTGAAGATGAAGATTCAATGTATATCAGAGTTAACAGAGAGGGGCCACAAAATAACATCCCCATGCTTCAGAAGTTGTTAAACTGGGTAGAACCTTGGATTGTACAGCTGCCTGTGTATGATCAAGTCCAAATATGTCCATCTTCATAATGATCCCTGGTCATAATTTTGATGCACCATGGGTTTATATCCTTGTACTGTTAATTCCCCCTCTCTCTTGATGTAATGTTGACAATCAGTATTCAGTATATCAAATGTTTGTGGCCGATAAATGAGCTTAGCAGGACGGATACATATCTGACTGGCCCTTGTGCACGCTGAATGTCTGGAGGTCCAGTGAGCAGCAGCTCCAGCAGCTCCAGATGGAGAGAGAACGGGGGTCTCCCTCCCTCTCTCACGCTCACACACTCACACACTCACACACACACACACACACACACACACACACACACACCCCTGCCTCTCTTTCTGCAAGCATCACAGTCACACAACTCACAGCGACAGGTTTTGAGCTTGCAGATTGGCTATAAACCATAGAGGTAATATTTAGTTATAAACCTATCAACACGGAACACTAGCAAAGTTGTATTTAAGCTCTTCTTTTCTCTTTAAAAGTGGGATTCAATTCGACGGGTGACGGGTCTGTTTTGGAAAATCTAATCAGGGCATGTTTCGCTGTAGCCCTGAAAAATTCCGGTTGCTCATGACCGTCATGTTCCCGGGTTTACATGGGTTTGGGCAGAGCAACTTATTTAGCCCCTCTTCTTAAAGTAGCATATGAGGGGCCTAGGGTTTTTTCATGATTCTGAATCCATTGCAAGAATTTGTTTTGCCCAATTCCTTGGGCTAAAAATGTTATTTTTTCCCTGTATAGTAAGTGAATGGGTAGGTGCAAGAAATCATTAAAAATTAACCCCTTGGGACGATATTTCAGTCTGTTACTTGGCAGAATCTTAAAATATACCCTTTAAAGGATTAAGTAAAAACAGGTGTCAAAGAAAAAATCCTACTCTATGCGTGTGGACCCTACTAGACTACCTCCTTCTTGATGTTGACAATATAAATATAACCAAGGTCACAACTGAATTAAATTAAATTAAAACTGTGTTTCCCATGGTAAGAGGGGCCAGGCTGTACATTAGGGGAGAGTGGGGTAATTAATGTGAGACACCGGGGTAAAGTGAGACACCCCCTGTATCTAGGCCAGGGGTTCCCAAACCGTTTGGGCTCAAGGCACCCCTAGAAATGTATCTTTCATCCGAGGCACCCATACATTACGTTCATAATTTTAACTCCCAGCACCTTATATTTATAGTATATTTTAGCGATTATGTTGCAAGGAAAACATTGAGATAATAGACATTTTGGTTAGAACGGACTGAAAATAACGTATTTCAAGTTTAAAGAGAGGGAGCATCATAATGTAAGGAGCAGCTCATGGAGGAGTGTATATTTATGATGGATACAAATAATTTAACAGCAAATTTAGGTGAATAGAAGTATGGGGATGAATGCGCTTGCTCCACATAGTTTTTTCATACCCGTTGGAAGATGAGACACATCAAACGCACCTGGTGAAAGCGAGAGAGAAGAGAGAGAGAGAGAGAGAAAGAGAGAGAGAGAGAGAGAGAGAGAGAATGCACATTCCTAACTGTGAGAGAGAGGGGTGTGTGTGTGGGGCTACAGATCCCATGGCCTGGAGGAACGGACCGTAACCTTGACAACAGGCTAAGAAAACGCTAATAAACAGCTTTAATTTGGGAAAAATGAAATTCGGGCTCAGTCACCGTTGGTATAATGCTAATGGCCAATACCATGTGAACTTTGGGATCAGTTGCTGAAGCGAGTGAATAGATAAACGTAGATAAGCGTGAGCGTTAGAGCGTTAGAGCGTTAGAGCGTGAGTGAGTTTGCTGGTTTAATAGATAGATGGGTATCTTGGAGGTGTAGTGCATCGTGTACACCAGGCCCATTGCAAGATGCTGTACTCTGTCAGCTACTTTGAGCCACCCCACGCTTTCGTGGTGATGATCGGTAAGGTGGGCCTGAGGAGGAAGACCAAGCACAACCCTAATTAGCCTTATTCACGGCCCGCCCACTCAGCATCCCCCGGGTGCTGAAGTCACATTTTGAAGGGGAAAATCCTACTATAGCCTATAGAATTAACACAGAAATCGCAAATGTAATGCAATTTGCAAAAAAAAGTATAAAATACAGCTAGCATGATCAAGAACACAAGATAGTAAAAGGCACAAAGCATTATAATTTACTTTACCGTTCGAAATAATGATTTGTTGGCTTTAAGCTGGCTTTAAGTCCAGCTATTTCTGTTATAGTTTCCCCTTCTAAATTGATGTCAGCACCCAGGGGATGCTGAGAAATTTGCTGAGTGGGCGGGCCGTGAATAAGGCTTATTAGTTTGTTCTGGGCTGTTTGGAGCTTTAACTTTAAGGCAGCTGGGGCATCGCGATACCAGACAAGTACTCCGTAATCAATGAGGGGCCCAATAAGAGCACGAGATTTGATATTGATCAGCGGGGAAACCCTTAACAAGAAACAAATTCGTTGGTTGACTTTATTGATTACCTTGGTAGGCTACTGTAGTCATTTTTTCACTGGATAGATTTAAAAAAAATCTAGTGTTGCAATGTGCAGCTACTTTAATCAATCTCCCCTACATCATTGATCCGTGGCCATCGAGTAAGCAAGCGTTTTATATATTAAATCTGAAAGTTTAGATGTATGGTATGGTCCTCAACTTCCAAGTGAGTAAGTAGGCTACAATCGACAAAGACTATTTTCAACTCAAAGATGGTCTAGACTTTTAATTACCGAAGTCAGCAGTCAGCAGTCGACATGAACGGACGCATTTTCGTTCGCTCCGTCCCGCCAAGCTAGAATCCAGGGACAATGGAAAGGAGGGATACTTCTTCTTTTTTTTCTATTGTTTCTTGTATGGTTTGCCGACTCGTGTCTCAGATCACCATGGAACGCTCATAATTGTATATACAGAGAATTATGTGCGGGATGGAGAGGAATCACGCAGTGTTTTTTTTCCTCCACGATGGGTCGGAGCTAAAACATCTTGGCTTCGGGAAACTGACTGTCCTTGGGACGCTGATGTTGACAAAGAACAAGCCCCAGGTTGGCAGAATGGACAGACGGTCCATCATTTACTTTATCCTGCTACGCTCTGGTGATATTGAAGTTAATCCTGGTCCCGCGGTCACTCGGCAAGCTGCCGCCCGTCTCAAGAGGGAACTACAGCTGCTTTCTGAGACAAAGAACCCCAGCGTAGGAAACAACGATCCGGTCGTTCTCCCGGAGGACCCCCCGCCGGCTCCCTCCCCAGACATCGAGGCTACTCATGACCAGCTCGCGGCCGTGGTTTTCGAGCCGCCGCCCGATAACAACAGCGCCGACGTTGACCTGGATGCCCCCCTGCCGGCTCCCCCCCCCCCCCCCCCCCCCCGACACGAGGATGCTGGTGCCCAGTTCGCGTCCGCTGGATCGCCGGAGATGACCGTCGACCCGGAGCCCCCCAGCTCCGACGTTGGCTCGATCACTACAGAGAACATGCACTCTGTTGTTTTTGCGAAACCAGGACTTCATCTAGTCCATTTAAACATCAATAGCTTGAATCCCAATAAACTGGAGCAAATTAAGGGAATGTTTCATGGCGGTAAGGCAAAGATTTTATCCTTCTCTGAAACTAAACTTGATGACTCGTTTACAGATGCTAGCATTGAAATTGCCAACTACACAGTAATCAGGAATGATAGAAACAGGTGGGGAGGCGGAGTTTGCATGTATGTACATAATGATGTCAATTTTATCCCCCGTCCAGACTTACACCACAGTTCTCTTGAAACTGTATGGATTGAGGTAATCTTTGAACATGCAAAAAACATACTAATATGCGCTGTCTATAGACCACCTGATCAGAATGATTTATTTGAGCTGTTTGATGAGAGCTTAGCAAAGGTGGACGGTACCGAGTATCACATTTTGGGCGACTGGAATGTGGATGTTTTGCGTAAAGAAGCACCCATGTTCAAGTCCTTTGATGGGTTATGCAATCAATACAGCCTCACTCAGCTTGTCACAGTACCCACCAGGGTGACAGAGCACTCCCAAACCCTCATAGATCTCGTCGTAACCACTGACAAGTCCAAAGTCACCGCTAGCGGGGCTATTGTATGCGGTCTTAGTGATCAATATATGATCTACTCTACCCGAAAAATACACAAACCCAAGGCTAGTGGCCACAGAACTGTCGTAGCTAGAAGCCTGAAGAACTACTCCAGTGAGGCTTTTAATCTCAAACTAGCGGGTGTAGACTTTTCCCCAGAGCTGCAGTGTACAGATGTCGAAGAAGCATGGTGTGGTTTTAAAACCAAATTGACCAATGCTCTAGACGACGTGGCCCCCTTGAATACCACCAGGGTTAAAGCCCGCCAAGAGCCATGGTATAACTCAGATATTGCAGAATCAGCTAAACTCAGAGACAAAAAATACGATGAAAAACGGAAGTGCTGCAAAAAGCTCAGTAAAAAATTCAACCCTGACCTCAAAATCCACGTTGAGCATCTTACTGCTCAATGCAAGAGACTTAGAAACCAAACAACCGCCCTAGTTAGATCCGCCAAAAAAAACTACATCGACGACAAAATCGATGAATACAAAAACAAACCACGAGACCTATGGAAGTTGCTTAACAACCAATTAGGCTTAAAATCAAAAACCATATGCCACAACATAAACATCAAAACGGACGCCGCTCTCATTTCTGACAAAGGTGAAGTGGCTACCCATCTTAACAAAACCTTTACCACCACAGCCCGTTCACTGGTCAAAAGACTGGTCGCCCGCGGTATGGTGTAAAATTTGTTAAAAAATTCTACAAAAAACTGGGCGTCAGAAAAGACAGCTTTAAACTTTCCACAGTGACAACTGATGAAGTGTTTAAAAAATTGAGCGCCCTACCTCAACACAAGGCCACTGGCCTTGATAAAATCCCAGCTAGATTTCTCAGAGATTCAGCCACCACCATTGCTCCAATCATTACCCACATAATTAACCTTTCCATCGAACAGGGTCATGTCCCCCAGGACTTCAAACTAGCAAAAGTAACCCCCCTTCACAAAAAAGGTAGCAAACTAGACCCTGGAAACTACCGCCCCGTTTCCATTCTTAGCTCCATATCCAAAGTCATGGAGAAAATAGTCTACGAACAGATTGCAAGATATCTCGAGGAGAATAATCTGATTTACGAGTTCCAATCTGGATTCAGAAAATCCCATTCCACTGACACATGCCTTCTCTATTTGACTGACCAAATCAAACGCGAAGCGGATCAGGGCAAATATAGCGGCATGGTCATGATGGACCTCCAGAAGGCATTTGACACCGTGGATCATGCTATTCTGATTGAGAAACTAAAAGCCATCGGTCTTGACAGCGCAGCAGTGAGCTGGATGCAATCTTACCTGGTGGGGAGGGAACAGGTGGTGGAGATTAACGGTACCCTGTCCCCCCCCCCCTCCCAGTAAGCTGTGGTGTTCCTCAAGGTAGCATACTGGGACCTCTGTTGTTCCTAATATACGTGAACGACATGGCATCTGCTTGCGACTGCAACCTGTTCCTGTTCGCGGATGACTCGGCTCTCCTAGTCTCGGGCAAGGACCACTTGCAGGTTGAAAAGACACTTAAAGGAGCTATAGTCAACTTTTTCATTGTAGGGCCGACACTTTGTTTACATCCTAGTCTATAGACTAGAATATAAACAAAGTGTCTGTCTGACAATGGCCAAAATTATTATTTTATCATTATTTTACGCTTGTTGTGGTCATTTTTGAATAGAAACACATATATGAAGCTTATTTTTTTATAAAATATTTTCGAAACATTATTTTTATTTTAGCATCCGTTTTTCAAGAAAAAGTTGACTATAGCTCCTTTAACTCTGAACTGAGTAAGATCTGCACATGGCTTAACGACAACAAATGATCAATTCACCTGGGAAAAACCGAGTCCATCCTCTTTGGATCAAATCATAACCTCAAAAAGGTAGATAACTTCACAATCAAAGTGGGTGACAACGTCATAACACGAAAAAACGAAATCTCTTACTTAGGATGTATCCTTGAAGCTAATCTTTCCAGCGAAAAGATGACTTCTAAAGACTGTAATAAAAAAAAATCAACCAACAAACTCGTTTCCTACAGAGGATCGCCCCAATGGTCAACTTCAACACACTGAAGACCATAGCTGGTGCAATAATCCAGCCCCTCTTTGACTACTAGTCCACCTATGGTATCGTGACGCCCCACAAGCCCTAAAAACTAAACTCCAAAGTAAACAGCCCAAAATAAACTAATTAGGGTCCTGCTTAACCTTCCCTATCAGACTCACCTCACCGCTACTCACCAGTTAAGAGTGGGGTGGCTCAGAGTAGATGACAGAGTACAGCAACTTGCAATGGGCCTGGTGTACAAGATACACCACTTACAGGCAGCAGCTGTTCGCAACTGGTAAAAACCTAGCCCAACCCTACCCTCCCCTGCCCCTTCCTTGTATATACTTACTGTTTTCTTTTTTTTTCCCCTTTTCTTTACATATCTACTACTGCCAGGGTTTCCTGCAGGAAAAAGTCTTGACCAGGGGGGCGCGTGCGCCGAAATCTTTTGATAATTAATTAATTAATTCAAGTAATTAATTCACTTAATTTGTAATATTAATTCTTAATTTTGCCCTATAAAAAACACATAAATGTGCCCATGATGACGGAAAACACAACTAAATTAATTCCCTTATTTTAGACTAATTCTTATTTTTGCCCTCAACATAAAAGGAGAGGTTGACTCTTGTCTCTTGGCCAGGGGGAACAGATTTTAGGCCAGGGGGCCCCCCTGGCCTATAAAGTGCTGCAGGAAACCCTGACTGCATAGTACTGTGTTCTATTTGTCTGTCATTCAATGTTATATGAGATACTTAAATGGTTTCCTGTTGAAATAAGCTTAGTCTTTTCATGGATCTCCTTTTAGTAGACCTTGTACCAGTGAACTGTACCGTCATGAAACTGTACATTTTCCTATGCAAACTTCTAATAAAGCCTTCAATCAATCAATCAATCAAAGATCGCCTTCATACAACACTACATTACCTGCCACGTACACGCGCCTCTTCCGTCCGGGCCAAAATACAATTTTCCGTGTTTTTTTTCTTTCTTTTTTTTCCCCGGCAGTAGTTGCAGGATGCCTTGCATAAAACGGTTAAGCAGAGATAGCTATCTCCTCGCGCGTCGTGTATCAAAACAAGAGCGACCATACAAGCCCAGCGCGTGCGCACTGTGTAATAGAAGGCGGGCCGTTTGCGCATGCGCGTACAGAACAGTTCAAAACAAACCTCCTGTAAATAAATTAACTGCAGGATGTTTTAATTCAAAGTATAACAATATATGTTGTAGGCCATAGATAGATGAAAAGAAACAATATTTCTATTTAAATTACCTTGAGCTAGCCTGCTTCCAGACCATAGACCCCGCCCACTCTCAGAGTGGACAAAGCGTGAGCTGAGTCTGAAATCAGGCTAACCTTGAGCAGTATTACATTCAGATGTTTCAGGTTGGAAGTAATGGATTGCATGTAACAGGATTATGGGTAACTTGTTATTGTAACATTAGGGTTGTAACGATAGTAACTGAATCAAAAAATCCATTTTAATTTGCAATGATACTATATCGATAAGGAAAAGCAAAATATCTACCCGTCTGGCTTTGCATTGTATCGTATCACAATGCAGATAATCGGTATCGAATCGTTTCGCAATGCAAATAATCGTTTGTATGGAAAGTATTTGTGCCTTGTATTTAGCAATTTTAAGAGGGAAAATGAAAAAGAGGGGTCTAATTACTTTTCCATTCCATATAGCTACTCTTGGTCTATCGATAAATGTGTGTAATCTCTGTGTTCATGTCAAGGTGCGGGTTTGTCCATTATGTGTTGAAATATAAAGTTCATGTATTTGCTAGAGAATCACAGTGTTTACTTATTTGTAATAGATTTTTCCCTTAAAAAACCTGTAGGCCTACTATTGACACGTTTCACACAAATTTATTTTCTTTGCTAAATAGTTACTATATTGATTTTAAATCATTGAATCGATTTGTAACGTATTGCAATGAATGAACCAATATCGTCCATGTATTGTATCGTCAACCATGTATCGTATCGCTATTAAATGTATCGTTCCACACAGGCCTGGAATTTCGTAATTTTGAGGTCAAGACCACTTGGCCTTTGGTGTTGTCGATTTTTTGAGGGCCAAATGCCAGGGCAGGAAGGCCATCAAATAAAACAAGATTTTAGTACATTGAAAGAATTTGTTGAATTTAAGTGTTAGGGATGATAACCTTAACTGCAGTGAAATAGACAAATGATGGTATTTACAATCCGATCCATGCTCAGCCCTGCACCAATCAAAGTCACTGAATTGGTTTAAAGATAGGGACTCGGGGAGTTAAGATTTCAATCTCTACAAAAGACAATGGCATTTACATGACAAGAAAGAGACACCGGTGTCTACTGTCTACATATTGACAAGAAAGAGACAGAGAGGAGAAAGTGGTACAGTCAGCTGGGGCATTAAGGCCACTGAGGCCTCAGGTCATGCCATTGGTTTGAGGGGCACAAGGCCAAACTGCGGGGCAACGGCGGCCATGGCCTTCATGGCCTCCATGAAATTCCTGCCCTGTTGCCCAGGATATTTCATCAGCTGCTATAGTAAAAATATATAAACAATAATTAAAATATGTTTAAAATGGGACGTTGGTTTGTCTGGAGCCCTGCAGCAGTGTTCATTGTTCAGCCTGTAGGTTGTTTTAGCTGCACTTGATCAACCATTAGAGCCCAAGGACCTCAGATAATAAAGGAACCGCAGCAACCCGGGGAAAACATGGACAAACCCAGATTTCTTTAAGCAACAGAGACTTAATTAGTATAATTGGTAAAGATTGATTGATTGAATGAATTCTTTATTAGCAGTTCGCATAGGAAAAATACAGGACAGTACAGTTCAGATAGCTTGCCCTGCAAAGTCTACTAATAGGATTTAAACCCAAGAAAGCACTAGCCCCTTTCAGAACCCCTCACGAGGGGTTCTGAAAGGGGCTAAGAAAGCACTAGCCCCTTTCGGAACCGTGGAGTGAGGGGTTCCGAAAGGGGCTAAGAAAGCACTAGGCCTATGGCTTGTTTACACTGGGGTCCTTTTGTATTCAATTCATAGAGACATTAAATGACAGACAAATACACAGATCTGTGCAAAACATCATATAACATTCAGAAACAAAACCAAAAAGAATACAGTAAATAGGTCAGGGGGGTAAGGGGTATAGACTTTGTCTTTGACTTTTTACAGGGGCCAGTTTTGAGTTGCAGCCACCTGTACTGGTGTAGACTGTGAAGGAAGAAAGGAAGAGACCCAATGGCTCTGCAAGAGTCTGCAAAGAAAGCCTTTACAAAAAAAATGGTTTCAGAATAAACTTTGTTACAGTGCATTTTGAACTGAAGCTATATGGTTACATTCCTCTCAAATGATACGGTGTCATATTTTAGTGTCTTGCTGCTGTTCGTGCACAGAAAGTGCCGGGCTTTGTCCTACCATTTTGCTAACGGTGGCATGTCTTTCAGTCTTTTATAGGAAAGCAGAAACTGGCATGCATTGTCTCTATTGTTGGTTTAATTACTGGTCGACCCAGGTTGAGAGGGATAGTCTTACACCAGCAGGCTGTTTAATTGTTGTCTAGGTACTGTGGAAGGAGACAGTATGTGTGGGACAAGCCATGGCCGTCCCATAGGGCCCAGTGGAACTTTACCCAGCTCACATACCTGTTGTTGCTCTGATATTAAAGGAGTGGTGTGGAAAGCAAATAAAACAGAGGTGGATAAAGATATTTTAACCAATTCCACAGTTGAGTAAGGGTAAGGTACCAGGCCCAGACGGCCTACCATATCTCTCTTGTACAGAAGAATTTGTGGACCTGTTAACTGCTCATTTAATTAGGCTACCTTACACTTCGATCTAGCTCTTCGGATTGATTATCAATGATTAACCACATTTTGTCAGGGCACAGTTGAATTGAAGAACTTGTCGTGCTTTGCCTGGTTAAATAAAGACGAAAAATTTGAGATTGTAGTTTAATAATTGTTAGCAAGGTGGCTTTGTCTTTGTTGTGTAATAGACTGTTTGACGGCACACCACCTTTTGGGAAGGAACCACAGGGCAAGTTTGTAACTTCACATTCCGCCAGCAGAGGGCGACAGAAGATCACATGTCAAGTATGTCTGCTGTGTGTGTGTGTGTGTGTGTGTGTGTGTGTGTGTGTGTGTGTGTGTGTGTGTGTGTGTGTGTGTGTGTGCGTGCGTGCGTGCGTGCGTGCGTGCGTGCGTGCGTGCGCGCGTGCGCCGTTCACGGTGGGACTACACCAAGAAATGTGCACATACGCGCGTACTGTCGAAGGCTCGCGTATGCGTAAACGCTCCAGGCTACACCAAGGAGGGAGTATATGTGAGGAAGACCAGATAGTCTATGTACAAAACGCATAGGCGTGCTTAAAAAATAGAACCGATCCTATTTTTAGGGAATGCGTATCCGTGGTTCGCGCTATCCGTACGCCTGGTGTAGCCGGCTGAATTGATATACATTGGATCTATCCAAAACGCACATACGCGCGCGCGCCCCGCATACGCACGCATACGCACTGACGCGCGCGAAACGGCTTGGTGTAGTCCCACCGTCAAGAGCTGCGGAGAGGCAGGGAGATCCAGCTTTGATTGTTGATTGATTGATTGATTGATTGATTAATTAATCAATTAATCAATTAATTAATTGATTGATTGGTTGATTGGTTGGTTGGTTGGTTGGTTAATTAAAGAATGCATCCAACTCACTCCTGTGCTGTCAAGACCGATAGCTTTTAAATTGTAAATCAGAATAGAGTGATCTAGGTGTTACTGAACAATATCTCTATTGCATTTACAGAATATAGTTAAGTAATACTTATTTTAACAAAGGAATATCACATACCCTATCTTTAATAACAGATTTGTATGATTCTTTATGGCAAAAAAAATTACATTACTGTTTATTACACATAAACGAACTCAACTTAAACCCCTTAGGCTTAGGTTTAGACTTAAAGTAAAGTAAAACAGACCTGAGTTGACTCTGTGCTTTGCTTGGACTGCTTTTATCCCAGTCCACACCAAATCCTTTTGTCAAAAAAATGTTTTGACTTGTGTAAGTATTTTATGACAACAATACATTGCTTTTTATTGGGCTACATAAACTAACTCAAAGGGGAAGCTTCTGCATTTACTGTCGTCCAAGACTTCTGAAGAAGCTTCCATTTGATCACTGACCAAGACTTGTTCTGGACATTTTACAACACTGTGATGTCAACAAGCCCATTTCTGCGGTGATGGAAGTAGGATACTCAAATCTTTTACTTTTTAACAAGTGGTATCATTACCACAATGTAGAAATACTCTGGTGTTCCGCTGTTTTCCAAATTTACTAATTTATACCGAAGTACAAAAGTATTGTCACCAAAACATACTACAAAGTACCAGTCCAGAAGTAAAAGTACTCATTATGCAGAATGTCCCTTTACGAGTTCAAAATGTCTCATGAATACATTTGAAAATAGCAGATCTACAAGCCCACAGTGCCACAGTTGTAGGCTTGTAGATCGTCTATCGTCAAATGGCCGAAGTAGGCCTATATAAAGTGTTGAAGTGGTTAATGTATGTTTTGTAATAATAATCAAAATAACTAGTGACTAACGTTTTAAAATAATTGTAGTGGAGTAAAAGTACAATATTTGGTTCTGAGATGTAGAGTAGATGTAAAAGTATTGGAATATTCTAGTAAAGTAAAAACATAAATAAAACATTTACACTGCACTTAAGTACAGTACTTGAGTACTTAGTTACATTACACCACTGCATTTCTGTTTCTGAAACATTGCCCACACAGTCTACTGTTATTAGGTGCAGATCAATGAGGAAATAAAGAAATACACTGGCTGGAAGGACTTGTAAGGGGGTTTTCTGGCTTCGGAATCGCACTGTCTGGCATTATACTACCAAATGTTAACCTAAATGCCTACTTTGAGCTCCGTCATACAAGAAAGTACAAAGCAGGCCTAGATACCGCTGCCAAGTTTCTAAACAAAGTAGATAATAATATCAGCCCCTTAAAGGTGAACTTCAATGCAATGTAACATATACAATTGTCTATATACAATTGTCTCTCTGCTCTTCTATTGAGACATTTCTCACCTAGACACAGGATCTGACACACACCTTGACCTGATGGTCAAGATTCTACAGTATGTATCCCCTGAGCAAGCAGACCTGCTCTATTAGCTCAACAAGAAGTTTGTCCAAAACAAAATATGATGAAGAAATGTGATGAATCATGTTTTGTCTTCAGGCAGAATGATGTTGTGATACCGACTGGTCAAAATGGTAAAAGTAGTGAAAATAAAAATACAAAAAGTTACTGTGGCACAGCGTGTGCCAGAGTTTTCATCGCACACGCTCAATCCATTCTGTATGTCAAATCGACGGCTTCATCGGGAATCATGTGCTTCCATTTTGAATAGCTTAATTTAGATGAATTATAAGTGAATACAATTTTCCCATTGACTTCAATGGGAAGATGCTAAAAAGACGACCCAAAGTTTGGTGCATTATCACTATCACTATGATGATGTGTGTATTTTTGAACGGCATTGACCGCTCCTACATCTGGCTTTGTCTGTACAGTGTCGGCTATGTACGTATGTGTCTGTATTTATGTCCCGCCCTATCCCACATTGGCCAAGCTTCTCAGGACGCTTAACCAATCCTTACGCTTGCACCACTACTACTGTACATTGAACTCAATGGACGTTTTCATTACTCTGCGGCTGCACAAAGACTATAATTTGAAGTGCTCCTTTAACCAAAGTACACAGAAAAAGGTATTTTGTGACAGTAATCATCACAAATGTTTCAGATTATTTCATACTATCCATTTTCATTCTCATTTCTCATGCCGTAGGAGTTATGACGTTGACCACACTCTGATCTCCTCTCTTACATGTCCTCACTGCCAGGCAGAAACCTTGTATCTACATATTTCAACTTAGGTTATGGGTTTTTATCTCAGTAATCTGACACACTACTTCATCATACAAGAAGTGTCATCTGAGAACCGCTGTCCTATCGACTCATATGTTCCATAGAGTCATAGTAAATCAGTGTCATACATATTCTGAAGAAACCCTGAAGACTTGACATTCAATAATTAAGACTTATGATCAAAATAAGAACATCATAATGGCGTGTAAAACTCTTTCCATGGGCGAGGCCAAGTCTTGCCACCACGGACAGATTTGTACCTGTACATACGGACATACTGATGATGACAATGTAGATCATCCATTTGCCCAAATAACTATGGTCATGAAGTCTCCCCTATCTCCACCCTATCTCCCTTAGAGATAGGGTGAGAAGTTCAGTCACCCGAGAGAGACTTGGAGTAGTACACTTGGAAAGGAGTCAGCTTAGGTGGTTCGGGCATCTAGTACGGATGCCTCCCGAGCGCCTTCCTAGGAAGGTCCTCGATGCATGTCCCACTGGGAGGAGACCCCGCGGCAGACCAAAGACCAGATGGAAGGATTATATCTCCAAACTGGCTTGGGAACGCCTCGGTTTACTCCCTGAGGGAGTTGAGGAAGTTGCTCGGGATAAGGAAATCTGGAAGTCTCAGGTGGAACTGTTACCCCCCGCGACCCGATTCCGGATAAGCGGTTGAAGATGGATTGATGGATGGAAAAATAATACCAAAAAAGGAACGGTTTGGAACATACAAGGTTTCCTGGCGGCAGCACTGATGTGCAGGTTGTACGGTTGACTTCCGCCCAGTGCGGAGTCAATGGGTTGCACATGGAGCTTTCTCTCTCTGTGTGTTTGAGTGTGTGTACAGTACAGTATATGCAATCTGGGACTCATTTCACATAATCTGATAAGCAGCAGTGGTGGAAAGTAATCAAATAGATGTACTCTAGGTACTGTATACTGTAGGTAAACGTTTTGAAGTAGTTTTACTTTACTTGAGTATTTAGATTTTTAGATCTCATGTTCAGGTAAACATTATACTTTTTACTCCACATCCAAGCTCATAATGCTTTGCGATGTGAACTTGTAGATCTGCTAATAACTGTCACATTTTGGTTTACTTTTGGTACTTTTACCAAGTAAAAGTAACGTTTTGAATACGGGACTTTTGCGGTATTGCTACTTTTACTTCAGTAGTACCTTTCCCACCTTTTCTTGGGAGTATTTTCACAAATCCTTGCCGTCGGCAGAAGTTCGCAGAACCAAAGTTTAATGTAACAGGGTCGCACAAAAGTAGCAGATCTACAAACGTGTTGTTGTGTTGTGACACGTTGTGAGCTTGTAGATTAGTTCTTCTCACCATTTTAAATATGTTTAAAAGGAACAGCATGTACATACCAGGTTTCCAGGCCAAGAATATGTGATGATAACTTATAAGCATTTAGCTTCTGAGAACAGGAGAGCCCAGATGAGCCTCCACGCAGACATCTGTCTTGATTTCACATGTGAAGAGTGTAAATAGTGTTTTCTTTAGATTAGAATAGATCATACATGGGCAACTGGCGGTCAGGGGGCAGCATTCTGCCCCCACCTTGACTTAATCCGGCCTGCAGGTTAATATTGGAATATTTATATATATTACAAACATGCAAACATGACCTGCTTTAATTACTTCAGTCTATATTAGTAGTTGAATAACTAGTATGGTTTATTTATCTTTTTTAGGGGCGGCAGTGGCTCAGGGGTAGAATAGCTGGTAGGGTGGCCGGATGGAGAACCGCAAAGTTCCCGGTTTGATCCCGGGCTCCCCCAGAGTTATAGTGTTGAAGTGTCCTTGAGCTAGACTCTGAACCCTAGTTGCTCCTGATGTGCTGGTTGGTGCCTTGCATGGTTTCCTCCACCATCGGTAAGTGAATGGGTGAATTTTATTAAAGCACTATATACTGTAAATGCACCATTTACCATTTTTATGTCCAATGTATTTGTATGTAACATAAGTATAACTAAATGCATTTGAAATTAAATCAAAATGTTACATTTCAATTCAAAAATAAAAGAGGTAAAAGTAGCTAAAATAGCCAATCTGTGCGTTTTGAGCTTGTATATCGGCTATTTTTGCTACTCTTACTGGAGATGAGGTTTTTGCTCGACAGTAACAATATGCAATGTGGCCCACTGGAGTGAGTGTGGAAATACAGTGGTCCTCTCCATCATCAAAGTTGCCCACCCCTGGATTAGATGAATCATTCAGCACACAAAGCGGCATTAAGAAACATGCATACAGTGTTTATTTTGCAACCATGGACACATTAAATAAAACTACAAAGGTACTTCACTTAATACAAAAGATAGATTATATCCCATTCACGTACAAAATAACAATAATTTACTGTATAAATTAAAATTTTCACTATTTTGTTATTTACAATTTCCATGAAAACAATATGCGCCTCTCCTGCTCCAAGTTCAAGGACACTCACGTCAACCACTGGTTCTCAACGTCAGACCCTTAATAAAGGGTCTGCAACTGTGAGCGTGCACAAATGTACACTGAGGAATTTACAGTGTAGCTTGGGGTATGGTTTCATTGTTAGTTTGTTGTTGTTGATGTGTGTTTGTTCCAGTAACAGCTCTTTAGTAATCAGAACATACATTTTCAGTGGTTCTCAACTTTTGAGAAGTTTCAAGGACTCCCATACACTCCTACACTGTAACTTCCTCAGTGTGGTGACAACCAGGGACATCATCAACCATAGCTTGAGAAGACACCGTTTCCAGCAGCACTGGAGAAGCTAGTCTTGACTACAGGACAGGACAAACACACTAAACAAATACAGTACCGTGTAAGCCCTTGTTAGATGTAAAAACTGTCAGATTTACTTGGCTTATCGTAGGATTTGACCAGTGGTTCTCAAACAGTTTCATGTCAAGGACCCACAAATGTATAATGCATTTGGACATGGACCCCATCTGTAAAGATAAGAGAATATAAATATTTTTTCTTTCTTTTTTTTCTTGTGTGTGTGTTTTTTTTGTGTGTGTGTTTTTTTTTTCTCAGAATGATTCGAAAGTTCTCATTATTTTTTATAATTATTCGTTTTTAACAGCCGGTGTACAAGCTCACAATGAGATCGGCCATTTTCAAATAGCTGATGTATAAGATAAACCGACCTCCTTCTGCTATATCAACTCATTTTGCCAGGGACCCCCTGCAACCCCCACCCAAGGTCCCCGCGGGAGTACCCGGGAGTTGATTGTTTCTTTCCTCTCTCTCTCTCTGCTCGGAACAGGACAGACTCAGGGACATGATGTGCTCTTGTCTTAAGTTGCAATAATTAACATGAGTTACAGTCCAGCAGACAGATGAAATATAGCATGAGGTCAATATTATTAGACAAACTGCAGAACATTGGAATAAACCTGGCCAGCATTGTTGCCTTCCCACGATATAAAAATCATACCTGCTGTAAATCCCAGGACTTGAATTCCACATCCCCTATCTTCAATGTGCAGTAAGCGGTATTGTACAATTGTGAGGGGTTAAAATATATGATATTAGTAATCATTGCTTTATAGAGTTTTTGTTCCATTAAGACTTGCGGCACTAAGCTTGGTGCCGCACTGTAAGCTTGTATATCTGTTATTTTTGAAAAATCAAGACATTTTTTGCAAATCTTTGAAAATATCCTTTTTAAAGCGAACATTTGTAACACAAATATTTGTTCTGGGGTGTCCCTGCTACATAATACTTTGAGACTGGGGTCAGCGACCTTGACATGAAAAGTTTGAGAACCACTGACATAGAAACATGCGTTTTTCAAAAAAACCTTAGAAGGATTTAGAAGACATTTATAGTCAGGTCAAAATATTCAAAGACTTTTCAAGATCTTTCGAAAATAGCAGATCTACAAGCCCCAACCCCCCCCCCCCCAAAAAAAACTTTTGTTTTCAAAAAGTATCACTTACACTACCTTTAACATGAGTTACAGCTCAGCAGACATATAATAGAATGAGGTCACTGCTAGACAAAGTGGAGAACATTGGAATGAACATGGCCTGCATCAGGTCGCTCTCCCATGACAGCATAATCATAGCTGCTGTAAATCCTACCATAAGACTCTGGATTCCACCCTGACCCCACCGTGAGCCTAATTTATAGCACCGTAACATGGGCCCGCGCTTTAGATGAAAAACCACTTATTTGAATCACTTGAACCCTAGCAAACCCTATTCTGGGGGAGGGGACGTTTGCCGAAAAGCTCACAATGTGTAGCGTTGTGGAAAGTTGTGAGTTTGTAGATTGGCTATTTTCAGCGAAAGGATTTGGTGCAGAGCAGTGGTTTTCAACCCTTTTCACATCAAGGTCCATCATTTATTCGGCATTTGAGCCACGGACCACCATTTGATGACATTTAGCCTCTCAGACCCAAGACTTAAGAATGTTTTGTAATCATTGGAGCCAGGGATGACAGGCAAAATGTTAATCAAAATAACAATTCTCTAGTTGTGAAGAATTCTTGTAAATTAAGTAATGCTGATGCTTAACTATAATTTAACTCTTGATTATTGATTATTTACAGCTCCATTTGGTTTCATTTTACACTCTCGACATCATTTAGCTGGGGACCACCTGGAACCCCCTCAAGGACCACTGGTGGTCCCCGGACCATTGGTTGAAAACCACTGATGTAGAGGGGTGAGAAAAAGAGCGCTCCGAGTACAGAGCCGACTTTAGTCAAGTTTACCAAGTACAAGTTATAAGTTATTGTCGATGTCGAACAAGGCATGCTGTGACAAACCTCTCTTAAGTTTGTGCGTTTGAAATGAAGCTGAATAAAAGACGTAGGAGCGGTTAGAACCGCTCAAAAAGCAAGGAGGAGCCAAATGTGCTGTAAAAGTGCGCTGACATTTTGTTGTGTGCAGGAACAATCTTAAGGAATGCTCCGACACCCACATTTCTGGAACGACGGCACTTGATATGCCAGCGGTGCAGCATGGTACAGTGCAGTACGTGGCTGATTGCATGACCTTTCTCAACCAGTTTAAATGTCACGGCAACGCACAGAACTGTCGGAACGGAACCTGCAGACGGAGTGCCAAGGATTGTTTTTTTGTTTTTTTGCTGTTTGTTTTGAACTGTTTGCGTTTGGAAACGAAGTCCCCAGTAGAAGGTCTATTCTGTCATGGTTGTATTTGTTGGTGGGGTGGGGAGGGGGCTGCATTTCCTTTTGGGGCGACTGTCTGACGTGTTTGAAATGTAACAAAGTATACTGTAGTATCTTCCCTCTGCTTTTTTCCTTCTTTTTCTTTTTTTTTCTTTTCTTTTTTTACAAATCGAACCCTGCATCCTGAAAACAGAAATAATTTACAGCTGTCGCAGAAAAAACAACAAAACAGTGTTCCACCTCCCAGCTAAGTGTTGATTGATGAACAAGAACAAAAAGCATTTGATGTGTCGCTCAGCTGCTTCGCCGAGATACAAAATGAAAGAGCAAACAAAAAATGTCATTATTCCCACATTGAATTACACAATATACAACAACATTCACCCCGCCCCTCCCCCCCCCCCCCTCCCGTAATCAAAAGACAACTTAACGCGAACAATATGTTCAGTAAATGTCCGAGACTACACATAAGAGCACGCAAGAGATGAGAAACATAAACAATATGTTCTTGTAAAGCTTTGTCTGGTTCTACTCTATGCCAAAACAAAAACATATAACTGTTCAGAAAAAGAAAACAAAATAAATCATCACCTGAATCTTATCATTTAGTATCACTTAAATATATAGGTTCCTGTAAAAGCTGTCATTTTGTCAACAATGGACTTAAGTTACTTATTATTATAAAAAGAAATTACTATAACTTGATTTATGACAATCGCTAATTTTGCACAAAAAAAAAGTATGCACCAATGTCTATGGTGGAATATCTGTTTCTGGAGTGAAACCTCTCCCGTTCCTTTGGACACCATTGCTATTTTAAAGAAGTGCACGGCAGGCCTCCAAGGGCAGCCAGTGGGCTTTGTGGAAGAAGGAATGGATGTTGGATGTTGGAGTGGCGAGGAGAAGAGATCCTTAAGGCACTCGAATGCCGTCAAACCGGAAACGGCTGCCGCCCACAGCCATGTAGAGAACCTCACATCGTCCCAGCGCTCCCTAAATGCCACTTGTCCACAACCTTAAATCACCCGACGCCTTTTCGCTGCGTGATGCTATTTTCTTCTCTCCCAACTCGGCACACAGGTTCAGTGATGTGGCGGTGATAGTTATTCTCACTCTTTTTTTTTCTTATATCGTCGTTGTCGGTTGGGTGGAAACCTTGTATGTCCAAAAGCGTTCGTTTTGTATTTATCATTTAAAAAACGAACTAAACTAGTGAAAACAGCCGATCTACAAGCACAATGCCTCGCGCCGCGAGGCGTTGTGTGCTTGTAGATCTGCTGTTTTCACTACTTTTGTGCGACAGCCTTGTGTGATGGAACAGGGCTTTACTTGGTGAAAAAACGTACAAACTTGAAACTTGGAGGTATGAGGTTTCTGCCCGACAGTGAAGATATGCGTATATTTAATTTTGATTTTGGAGTGGTGATTCACTCCCAGAGTTACTGCCATGTCATTCTCTCCTCTGATAGTTTGTGTTCAGCGGAGACAGTAACACTCTGAAATGCTGAACTAGTAGGGCTCTTTTCGACTACAGCAACTAAGTGTGCCGTGAAATGTACGTATTTTCACGTCTCCTGGGTTTGTTTCCAAACAATACAGCTGGGTTTCAGATAAGCTTCACAGGACCTAATCAGCAGGAGCTACTAAACACCAACATTATCCAAACCTCCATATTCTCCATATTCTACGTTCTGTGTTTTTTCATAAATTAACGCCCTACTTGATCATACTAAAGCGTCACACACGCTACTGGATCTGCTACTTTTACTACTTTTGAATTTGAATCTTGACAAGTAACAGTTTGGGAAATATGAGGTTTCCAGCGGATAGAGACGATATATATATATATAAAAACATATTTCAAAAATAGAGTATCTACACTCACACGCTCTGAGGTTGTTTTAGATTTTTGTTATTAGTAAAATATTATGGTGTGCATTCCCCATCGCGTGTGGTTCTATCTAAAATGGAAAAGTAAACTAAAAACACATCACAGAACCTCAAGGGTTCTGGAAAGTTTCAGATTTCTTGGGTTACCCTCCTTCGTAGTCGAAAAGAGACATAAGAGTTCAGTTTCCTACAACAGCTCTGGGTGGCGAT
This sequence comes from Nannobrachium achirus, assembly GCF_963921795.1. NCBI lineage: Eukaryota > Metazoa > Chordata > Actinopteri > Myctophiformes > Myctophidae > Nannobrachium > Nannobrachium achirus. Next base: position 48,426,944 of record NC_137832.1, on the reverse strand, counting down.
CATTTCTCTACACGAGGCAGTCAGAAGCGTTGAGTAAAAACGTATAACTAACTATTCCACGTTGTGTGTCCATGTCGCATACACGTGTCTCCTTCTCCCTCATCATTCCCTTCCTAGCGATGAAGCTTTGGTCACCGTTTTGACTCCTAGAAGAGGCACTTGTCCCCATTTTGACTATTGCGCTTAGGGACAGCGAAGTCGGCCATTTTGTGCCTGTGCTGAGGAGAACCTCCGGGGCAGAGCCGGGGCTGATACTCAGGAAGGGTTTTTGGAGGGCAACATGCTCCGGCCCTCAGCCTGTCTTGGGACAGGGGAACTCCAGTGACTAGGGGGACGTCCACCCACAATGGGGGGATGGAACCACAAGGGGGCAGCAGGAGTGCCTCGAGAGGTAGAGCGGGCCGCTTGGGATTTGTAAGGTTCCCGGTTCGATCCCCGGCCAGCTCCCCCTAGGTTAGTGTCTGGGTTAAGTGTCCTTGAGCAAGACACTGAACCCCAAGCTGCTCCCGACGAGCAGGTCGGTGCCTTGCATTGGTTTCCTCTGCCTTGTCAGTGTGTGATGAATGCGTGTGTGAATGGGTGAATGTAACGCACGTTGTAAAAGAGCTTTAGATAAAGGCTCCATACGAATGCATCATTTACCATTGACTAGGAGTGCATGAGAACCCCACTCGTCCTCGTCTCGGAGCGCCGTGATATCCTCCTCTCTCCCCTTCCCGCTCCTGTCGCAGGCGGCAGACACCGAGCACCCTCCGTCCTCTCCTCTTTGGTGCTGAGCTTAGGGGAGGGGCTCGGCTAATGGGCCGTTTAGTAGCAGTCAGTCGCCATTAGCCACCCGTTAGGTCATTAGCTTGTTGAGCTTATCACGCCCGCCCCTTTCCCCGCAGAGTTTGATTGTCTGTGGGGCCTTGCGTCTGACGGGCCTGGCACAGAGTAGTGGCACAGAGTAGTGGTCGTACTGGCGGTAGTAGTAGTAGTGGTGGTGGTAGTAGTAGTAGTAGTAGTGGTGGTGGTGATGGCGTTTGTTGGTTTGGGGTGCGGTAGCCCTAGTTGCCCACCAGGGGGCTGAGGTCTCCGTGGTGGTTCTTGAGCTTCTTCTTGAACAGGGAGATGGTGGACGGCCGGTACAGGATGATCCAGGGCTCCGAGGACGCCGTGCTCTGGCTGCAGCTGTCTGTGCCGCTGACCGTGGGGATGCTGGGAGACCTGCCATGGGGGAGAAGAGGTAGTGTGTTACTGTAGTTCAGTGGTTCTCAAACCTTTTCATGTCAAGGACCCCCAAATTAACACTTATTAGCCTGCGGACCCCCATTCATAAAGAAAGATACTGTATGCCAGGGACCTCACAAGAGATGATTTTTACGGCTCTAGCAGTGATTCTGAATCATTTTCATTTCAAGGAGGTTTAATATGCATTAGGCTACGGACCCTCATTTAATGGCATTTCTATAACTGGGACCTCAATTTAGTAAAATCAATGTTACTTTAACTCTGAGACTGTACGCACTCTGAGTTACAGACCTATTATGGTCCACTCATTTTGTATCTCTGTGTAAAAAAACAACAACAAAAAAACGATGACCCTTGGACATAAACAAAACTAGGATTGAAAAAACATTTTGGTTTACAGGACAATATTTCTGACATTGCTGAATCTCGCCACTGATTAGCTAGGACTTTGTCTTATGCTGCCCATGTCTGTTGTTAACGGACAGCAGTGAATAATAAATATTGCCCCACACTGACGGACAGTTCTAGTGCTACATTTTGCTGTCCTAAAATGCGTACAGTAAACAAGTTCACAATGGGTTCCCTCAGTGCTTCTTACCATTGAGTTTTTATGCAGAAAACAAGGCCTGTGGTGAACATGAGAGAGTTTCATGCTTTGTTCGGACATAAATCATACCCGTTAATATGTCAGCGTGGACTTTGAAGTTAACATGCTTTTTCTAATTTTGATTGACTACGTATGTTGTCATAAAAATCACAACAAGTATGTTCCTTTGTGGAGATTATCTTGTTGAGAAAAACGTGTCTTATTATGGTAAAATGGCTTTGTTTGCGACAAGAGCTTATTTTCATAATTTGTCCAACATCCAACGCAATAATTCCGTTGGAAATCTGTGGTGGGAACTGCGAAGCCACCACGGAGGTAACTGCAACAAGACACATCCTATTATGATTAATATTATACTAGTAAATAGCCGATCTACTAACAGGCTCACAATGCAACACATTGTGAGCTTGAAGATTGGCTATTCTCTGCACATGACCACTGTTGTATTAAGCCTTGCCGTGCTGTGCGGCCTATAGGGCAGGAGCCCGTCTCCTGTTTCTGTATCATAGCTTGATGTACATCAAGTACATCCCCCAGCCGTGATGTACTGTATATGTACAGCCCCTGGACATGACGCTGGTACATCGCAGGGAATTTCAGGGAGGTCACGAATGCCATGGCCGTTGTTGCCCCTCAGTTTGGCCTTGTGCCCCTCAACAAATGGCATGCCCTGAGGCCACAGTGGCCTGAATGCCCCAGCTGACTGTACCACTTTCTCTTTCTTGTCAATTTGAAGACACCAGCGTCTCTTTCTTATCAATTTGCAGACACCAGTGTCTTTTGTTGAGATTCTGAATTCTTCCCATCGTTAAAGTCCCCATCTTTAAACCAATCCAGAAACATTGATTGGTGCAGGGCTGAGCATGGATCAGATTGTAAAATACTATGATTTATTTACTGCACTGCAGATAGTCTTCATATTACATTTTAAACCATCCTTAAACCTTAAATAAAATTAATTATTTCAATGGACTAAAATCTTGTTTTATTTGATGGCCTTCCTGCCCTGGCATTTGGCCTTTGTGTCCTCAAAAAATGGAAATGACCCTAAAATGACAAAATCCCAGGCCTGCCCTCAATCCAAAACTTGACGCTGACTGCCAAGTAAGGAGGCATTGCGTCCCTTTTTTATCATCTTTTGTGTGACCCGCCCAGGGGATTGAACCCCAACCTCCCAGTCTCAGGGAGGACACTCTACTAGGAATGGGACGATGTGAATATTTCATGTCACGCGATGATTGCGATTTCCGATATTATCGCGATAATTAAAATATCCCCAACATCCATTATCCTGGGGCGGACATTTGCCAAAAAAATAGCAGATCTACAAGCTCTGTAGATCGGCTATTTTTTGGCAAATAGGTTTGGTAGAGTGAAAAAAAGAAGTACATTATTTCCAGGTCCGTTTTACCAATTATAGATGGTTTAAGTGGTACCAGATATGCAGCCCAGAGGTGAATTGATCCCAGAGCATGAGAGAGGATAATTTCACGATACATTTACAGCTTCACGATATGCTTATCGTGAGTGTTTTTTTATCAGGATAAACAATCGTCCCATCCCTACACTCTACACACGCTTCCTGGACGTGGCCTTGCACCTCATGCTGTACTCACTTGACTGTCATATGCAGAAGTAACTTATACTGTATTCACTTGACTGTCATATGCAGAAGTAACTTATACTGTACTAACTTGACTGTCATATGCAGAAGTAACTTATACTGTACTAACTTGACTGTCATATGCAGAAGTAACTTATACTGTACTCACTTGACTGTCATATGCAGAAGTAACTTATACTGTACTCACTTGACTGTCATATGCAGAAGTAACTTATACTGTACTCACTTGACTGTCATATGCAGAAGTAACTTGGCCACCATGGCGATGACCGTCAGAGTGAGCAGGGCGGCCAGGGCGTAGATGGTCCACACTGTCAGAGAGAGAGAGAGAGAGAGAGAGAGAGAGAGAGAGAGAGAGAGAGAGAGAGAGAGAGAGAGAGAGAGAGAGAGAGAGAGAGAGAGACGTTAGTGGTCAAACAGCAGGGTTGCAGCGGAGCAAACAAATGGAACAAGACTGGGAGAGGAACCAGGAGGAAAAGCCACACCAATGTTCAGCCAGAGAGGGATGATACCTAGCAGCCAGCGCTATGCTGGGCCTAGCTTCGCTGTCATAATCACCATATTTTAGATGGCGATTCATTGTTGTACAAATAATTGTGATTTACGATTTAATTGTGTTTTTTTTTGGATTCAAGAGTATATTAAATACATGAAAATTGCTTTTCTGTTTGCCTTTTAGGATTTTCAAACAAATATTACAAATTACTTATATTAAAGGAGTAGTTCACCCCCAAAATGACTTTTTTTCTTTCAATTACTCAGACTTAAGTTCAATAATTCTTTTTAGTTTGTGTAGAATTCCGAAGCCAATCATTTGAGGAGATTCTTTGTAGGCCCATTGATTCCGGATGGAGATCCGAATGCATTTGGGTCTCCACCCGGAATCAATGGTGGTACATTTATTATAATCAAATTATTGGCTTAGGAATGCGACAAAAACAAAAAAATATTATTGAAGTCTCCATGAGGAGAGTAATAATCGATAGGAAAGAAGTAATTTTGCTGCTCCTTTAAGTATACACAGAAATGAATGACAATAACTGATACAGTAGTACCAATTATGTATTATGGACAAAAGAGGCCATACATTTTATTATTTTATACTTACAGAAAATGTCAAGATATAGCAGAAAGAGCTGATCTACAAGCTTATGTATAACAACACTATTTCCGCAATCTTCCAACGGATGAATTCATATGAGACGGAACGGAAACGATTGTGGCGATTACGCAAAACGACTGCGATTATCTCAACTAACTGCGAGCGTGGGCGATTATGTCATAACTGCGAGCAGGTCTTTTTACACATCGCAGCGGCACGGACAAATCGAACAAGACTCCCTGAGAGGAACTAACTGGGAGGAAAAGCGCCCCGCTCTGCAGCCACACCTGTTAGTAATGTTCAGCCAGAGAATGGATGATGCACGGCCAGCGCACATCTGTTATTGTCTGATGTCAGGAACACAAGAGGCTTCTGACGGCCAGAAAGACTACTCGCAGCAAGAAAAGAATCATGTTTATGAGCCAAACACAGCTGATGTGTCTGGCCTGCGCTGGTTTAAATCTGCGCCACTCTAGATTGTAACCACTTTAACCATTATTTTATGCTTTAACTATAAAAAATAGCAGATATACAAGCTCACAGCTGCGAGCTTGTAGATCTACTATTTTTAAATTGTGCAATTCGTGCAAGTCTTTGAATATGTTTGACCCAATTCTATTTAATGTCTTCTAAATCCTTCTTCTAAATCAGTGGTTCTCAAACCTTTTTATGTCAAAGACCCCCAAAATTACATGTATTTGGCCACGGACCCCCATTTCAAAATATGTTGTTCCATGGACCACCCAGAAGCAAATATTTGAGTTACAAATGTTCGCTTTTAAAAAGATATATTCAAAGACTTGCAAAAAAAATCACAAATTTTCAAAAATAGCAGATCTACAAGCTTGCAGCACAGCACTCGGTGCCACGCTGTGAGTTGTATATCTGCTATTTTTCAATAGTTAAAGCATTAAATAATTTTAGGCCTAAATGGCTTAATGACAAGTCCAATTGTGTTCGAGCCTGTAAACATCAGTGGTGGAAGCAAGACTTTTTCTTTTTTTTTAAGTAAACACTTTTTTAGAAATCATCAAAACCTTTCAAAAATAGCACGTGATAGCACGATAGATAGTGTGATGTTAACATAGCCAAAACATTGATATTTCCCATGTGTAAATACTTCTCCAGTAAATGTGAATGTGAACTGAATCTGTCATTATATCCTTCATTATAGGATGACTTTTCAACATATCTTAATTGGTCCTCACAAATTATCACCATAATAGCACCACTCTTTTCTACTCCTTAATCACAATTATTTGTACGACAATGAATCAAGTCAAGCACGATTTAAGTACCGTGACAGCGTTAGAAGCCCCCGCGAAAAAAACACAAAGATTCCCAGAAAGACCCAGCAGCAGAAGGTGAGAGAGGTTCAGGTACACAGTATAATATATCATATATGGTGGGTGTGGGAACATACTAGCGCTGTGGCCGGTGGTCTCGCTGCGTCCAGCCCACTGACCTGGCATGTTGTGCTCCGGTTTACCGGGACTGGACGTGATCACGTAGAGGATCTGGGAGGAGCGTCCGTTGGCGCCGGTGCCGTTGGAGCGCTCGGTGACGGCGCCGCCGGGCCCCGCGCCCCGCGGCCCCGCCGTGCTGCTGGACACCTCCTCTAGCCTGTCCTCCCCAAAGTCCTCCTCCTCCTCCACCTCATCATCATCGTCCTCCTGCACCGTTCTGGTGCTCCTCAGCGCTGGGGAGAGAACACAAGACACATCGCGGTCAGACTCACTTTTATTGTCACATCACAGTCATGAAGTGGTTTTCTTTTTGTGTGGCCCTGGCGGCTAGTGCTGCGGTCCAGGCACTCAGGCTGCACCTAGGCAGAGGCGTCTATTGGGTATGGCAAGGCATGGCAGCTGCCATACCTTGGCTACAGGGGAAAATAATTAAATGTACTTCTTAAAAATAAATTCAGCATGCCTCTTGCTAAGGTATGGCAACATGACTGGTGTCTTGCGTGGGTGCCTTCGCGCGCGTGCAAGACACCAGTCATGTTGCCATACCTTAGCTTTTGCTGAACTGCACCTATGCCTGACAGCATGTCGCGGGTTCGACTATCTATCGATCGCGACGAACTTTGCTGCGTGTCACTCCCCATCTCTCTCCCCATTTCCCCATCAGACTACTGTTCAAAAAATATGTATCTTAAAGGAAAAGGACGAAAAAAAGAGGAAAGAAACAGAACAAAAAGAGATACATTTACACTTTTTTTTAACGTTTCTGTGCATTTTTTTGCAGAGTTAATTGACCGTATTCTAAGTGGTCTAACCCTAATACACCACCAAATGTGTCTTTTGCTCCAAAAAAAGAAGGTTTGTGAAGACCTGCTGTTGTAGTGTTCCATTTAGTTGAGACCAAAGCCTGTGAATCCCCTGCAGAATGCAGACACTACTGGGCCCGGCTCTGTACGTCTCCTTCATGAATGGTGGCTGCTTGTTAAACCAGTGTGGGATTTCTTTTGTCTTTTTTTCACATAATAACTCAACCTGCCTGTGATGTTCCCAGAACGCCCCACATGTTCCCCATTTCCTTGCCGTCGGGACAAAACCTTGTATCTCCATATTTAGACTTTTTATGTTTTTGTTATCTACAAGCTTGTAGATCAGCTATATTTGTTATTTTTTGTGTGTGTGCACGCTCTGTACACCTCCTTCATGAATGTGTGCGCGTGTGTGTGCATGTGTGAAGAAATAACACACACACACTGCTTTCTTTGGCTTCACAAGCTCACGCAGGGACAAGATTTGAATAAAGTCGGTTGAGATGAACTTCATTCAAATTAGATCTGTCCTTGTCAGTCCGTCTGATGCGAGATATCAGCGTGAAATTTGCCGTATCGCACTAGACATACTGTCCTCCACTGGAAATGAATGGGATGCGTGCGTTCACACATGCATCACAGACTTGGTCTGTATAGCCTTTACTCTGTGTTTGTGTGTGCGTGCGCGTGCGTGCGTTTTATAAATATCGAATCGATGAAAAGTATTAAGGAGAGCTTGTAATTAAATGATAACTACATTGGTTCCATTGGAGCACAGGTTCTTCTTTTTGACATTTCCTGAAAGGTAAGGGTTTGGTCTGGACATACAAGGTTTACACTCCACGGCGGTGATTTGCAAACAAAATGAAGCTCTTCAAAGCCCAGCTCAGCTGAACATCATCTGACAGTGTTTATGCTGAAATTACCTTCCTGCCTGACCATTCAGCACTACAGTGGTGTCAAGTAACTCAGACTTAAGTACAATTTTGAGATATTTGTTACTTTACTGGAGTATTTCCAATTTCCTATACATTTTACTGTACTTCTACTCCACTACTCCACACCACTATATTTGAACGGTTACTAGTTACTTTGTAGATTTGGATTATTATTACAAAACTTCCATTAACAACTTCAGCACTACATCCATTTCATCCATTTGAAAATAGCTGATCTACTTGTAGAGCTGCTATTTTCAAAATATTTTCAAATTACACATTTGCACGATGAGTACTTTTACTTTTTGTATTTTAAGTACATTTTTATACCAATAATGTTGTACTTCTACTTAAATACATTTTGAATTCCAGACTTTTTAACAGAGTATTTCTATACTACAGTATTGATACTTTTACTTGAGTAAAACATTTAACATTTAGTCTGATTAACCACATAAGCCCTGTATTATAAGTCGTAGTACTGTACAATGGTGGCGTGCAACAACAGTGAGGCGGTAATATTTACATTACAGACCTTGTCAGAGAACTATCGTTAATTTTAATCGAGGCAAAAGTTTGAAATAATGGTGATATTTATTTGAGGTCACCTATTAACTAGACCAGTGGTTCTCAACCTTTTTTGAGGCCTGGCGGGGGCCAGGCCTGCATGGCCTGGCCCCCGCCTACATACGGGATATGCTGCCCCCGCGTGAGTCAGGCCGCATCCTTAGGTCTTCGGACAAGGGCCTTCTAAAAGGCCTAAGTACTAACCTGGTAACCCGGGGCGATCGTGCTTTCGCCGCTCGGGCTCCCAGGTTGTGGAATGAACTGCCAGTGGAACTACGGCTAGCACCGTCCCTGCTAAGGTTCAAGTCACTTTTAAAAACTTATCTTTACACCAAATGTTTTACATAAAGTGTGTAAAGAAGTGTTTTGTTATACTATACTCTTGTATATTGATATCGGTATATTATAATTGTTCTATGCTTTGTTGTAACTTTCTGTGATTGTTGTGTGATGTTTTGCTGTATGTTGTTTTTAACCATGTTCTGTGAAGCACTTTGTAACTTTGTTTGGAAAAGTGCTGTACAAATAAAATTCATTATCATTATCATTATCATTATCATTTTTTGTCTCAGGGTACCTCATGAATATTTTTTTAATCCGAGGCACCCTTACATTATAATTGTTTTCCTTGTATGTCCAAAACCGTTCGTTTTGTATCTATCATCTATATAATACTGTAGGTAACCACTCTCTGAGTAGGATGTTCTCCTTCAACATTTCCCTTTTTCCCCTCAGTCCTTCTACGCGTATCTGTACAAATTACGACTTGAGGCAATAACTCTCTTTATGGGGTGGCCCTTTCTTATTAAATGCCTCACACCATTTCTCAGCTACCAGGCCAGAATGACATACAAGCACGGGGAGAATTGTTGGCGTGTCCACGGGGTCGGGTTCTGACCTTCTGATATTGTTTTTCAGTATGGAACACCAACATGCCAGAGAATTACAAACGGAGGCTGTGGTGGAGGTGGATGAGGGGACAGATTGCCTCCTAGTGTGGCTGTGACACCCAGCCGGAATGTCAGCCACGTTGAAATGGCTCTAGGGCTGGGCCATATGACTTAAAATCAATATCACAATTATTTCAAACTTTTGCCTCAATTACGATTAATAAAAAAGAAATCACAGATCTATTGTCGCGATAAATATTTGAGCACATCACCACAGTACAACAAAGTATATACAGGCCTTAAATGATGTATCAGACTAAATCATTTAGTCGCTTATAAGAAAATAATCTATTGAAATGTCTGGGTTGATTTGATGTTGTTTTTTTGTTAGTTAATGTTTGAATTGCCTCCCAAAAGAAAAAGGAATGGGATTGGGATTGCTTGATCTGCTCTAAATACTATGCATGCACCTTATGGACATATCTGGGGGGGAAGAATAAAAAAGAGAAAAACTGCCGCCACAGCCTAAAATGCATGTGCAGCATACCTTAAGTTTATGGGTTCCTAGAAAAACAAAACATTTAAAAGGCAAGTGTCACCCGGGGGCCCGTGAAGCATTGGCCAGCAAATGAAAAGAGAATGGCGCCTGGCGGACCTGCCATATCTGCCTGGCCAAGAGGCTAAGAGGCATTAGTCTGCTCAATTTAACAGCGATGAGGGAGCCAGGTTGCTATGCAAAGCACGAGCCAGGGCATCAAGCTCCACACCTGCGCATGCAAATACCGCTCTCGCGGAGAGAGAGAGAGAGAGAGAGAGAGAGAGAGAGAGAGAGAGAGAGAGAGAGAAAGAGAAAGAGAGAGAGAGAGAGACCGCTTTCGGGTGGCGCTGGGGTTCAGGAGACACGCAATCACTCCAAAAACATGAAAAATAAATGGTCGGTAATAGACTGCAACAGGCACGTGCACACATAGACATCAAAGGATGCTTGAGCCCCTGCCCCTTTACCTGTCAGTAAAAAGGGCCCTCTCCAGACCATGAATAAGTACAGGAAATATTTTCAATATTTTCACCAAAAGGCCATTTTAGATATTTCAGCCCCTGCCTGTCTAACATTCTCTGCACGTCCATGGACTGCAATAATTTCTACAGCATGACTTTCTTTGAAACGTGGATAAGTACCTGAAGATACCGTATATTGTATATTGTCGGACATAATGTAAAAGTTGTATTTTCAGCCTTTCATGTTTTTTTTTTTCACCCCAGTAAATGATTTAAAAAAAAAATAATAATAAAATAAATTAAAGTGAAAAAAGGTGGTTCAGAGCGTAACTAAATAATGACTACCTTGGTAGAGCATGGCGAAGCCCTGGGCCTGGTTGGTGCGGTCCGAGTAGAAGTAGAGGATGACGTAGTCGCCGGTGACGTTGACCAGGCTGCGTGGCGGGTTGCGGCCGTCGAAGCGCGCCACCACCTGGTTGGTGTAGCCGTCCAGCAGCTCCACCATGTCCGTCTGGTCGGAGATGTCGAAGAAGGTGAAGTTGAAGATGATGGCCGAGGAGCCGGGCACCTGGAGGCACGCAGAGGGGTGCACCGGTTAATCACATTCTATTTTATCAAAAAATATAATAAGAATCAATAGTTTAATTAATTTACTACCAATGACAAGTTATGACAAGCTATTTGAAAAAGCTTTCTGTACCAATGATGAGATACAGAATGATTGCATTTAATCCAACATTAAAAAGTAGCGATTGATCGGATCTGATATGAATGCAGACCGTGCACGATCCGTGCACCATCGTGTACGATTGTACAAGCTGCGAGCACTTTAAAAGGTAAGAAAAACGATAAAATAACTGGGATGTGACGAGTAGTTTGGTAAAATATTCTGGTAGTAAATGAGTTAATATAATAATCTATTAATAATCAATCCCCATTTTGGGCATCATTATGAAAAAGGTCCATAAACAAAAAGAAGGGGCTCGCACACAAAAGGATGAAAAACAGATGCAAAAACATTTATTGTGAGGCCCTTCTTTTTGTTTATGGACTTTCATGCTGGCCTCTCACACCTGTGTACAGCCCTACACTACACCTTGGGTTTAGAGCACAGATTTCCTTACCTCCTTTATTATGCAAAAGGTAAAACAATGTTTTTTAGAAAAGCCCGTGTTCAAGCTCACAACGCAAACTTGTAGATCATCTATTTTCATGTGTTTGCAGGACACAAACGTGTGTGGGGTCAATCAAATCTTTCATATACAATTTTCTTGGACATTCGATCAATCGAAAAAGTAATGGATAAGAAAATAATGGACAGCTGCCTGCAGCCCTACCTGGATGGTCCAGTAACAGACGCGGCCGGCGTTGTATTTGTCGGGGAAGTCCGGGGAGTAGACGACATCCGAGGGAGACGAGTAGTTCCCACCGCACGCCCCGACTCGCGCTGGACAGGAGAGAGAGGGGGTGGGGGGTCATGGTCAGAGCAGATATAAGAGATTAATCAGTGATTCTCAACCTTTTGAATTTCAAAGCACCCCAGGTTGATATGCGTTGTATGCATTGTAAAATAGCAGATCTACGAGCTCACAGCGCGGCACCGAGAACGCCTGCTCACGTTGCGAGGCGTTGTGAGCATGTAGATCGACTATTTTCACAATAGAACCGGTGTTATACAAAATGTAATGCCTCAACTCTTAGTGCTCGTCAGGGTGGGGTCCCCAGTTAAAATATGGTTATTTTTATTTTGGGGGTCTCAGCCTTAAAAGGTTGAGAACCACTGGTCTAGATCAGGGGTTCCCAAACTGTTTTGTTTCAGGGCACCCCATAAATATTTTTTTAATCCGAGGCACCCCATAATAATTTTCACACCCAGCATATTTATAGCATATCGTAGTTTTTGGGTGGAAACCTTGTATGTCCAAAACCGTTCGTTTTGTATTTATCATCTATAAAATGTACTAAACTAGTGAAAACAGCAGATCTACAGATGTTGTGTGCTTGTAGATCGGCTGTTTTCATTAGTTTAGTGCGACAGTCTTGTATGATGAAGCAGGGCTTTGCTTTACCAAAAGACGTACACATTCGACACTTGGAGATACAAGGTTTCTGCCCGACAGTGACGATATTTTGGTGATTATGTTGTGAGGAAAACGTTGAGATAATAGCCATTTTGGTTAGAATTGACTGAAAATAACTTTGTACTTCAAGTTTAAAATGATACTAAATATGTAAGTGTCCAAATAAATTCCAAATATTATCAAATGGGTTAGGGTCTCGCCCTGCCCTGGACTGCCGTCACAGCACCCCGTCACCCACTTTGAAAACCCCTGGTCTAGATAACGTTCATCCCATACTTACTGTCAAAGATGATGACCCATCCGTCCCCGCCGCAGGGCTGGGTGTGGTCACCAAAGCACACGTGGTTGCACTCCATGCTGGGCGCCTCGCCGTGGCTCCGCAGGTCCTGGTCGTTGCCACAGAAGCAGGCGTAACCCGACTCCATGCCAGCCAGCTGTAAACCCCAAGAGGCCTTTTAGCACGCTGGTTCTTACATGTTTTCATGCCAAGGACCCCAAAATTAATATGCATTTGGAAAATATTTCAAGATTTCACAATTTTCTCTTTTAAAGTAGCCGGTATAGGTTTCATTTTGCTGGTGAACCCCCTCAAGGACACCTGGGAATCCCCAGAGAACCACTGGTTAAGCATAATGCATAACTTTACGAACCACTGGTTAAGCATAATGCAAAACTTTAATGATAAATCCAATTGTCAGGGCTTCCAACACTACACAAGTCATTTGATGATCTTTACTTAACCATTAAACCTTATTTTACTTTGTTGACTGGGGTCTATCCATGGATCCCTCCTTTTTTCCCCGCTCTGTACAAAATAGCATCATCTACATTTACAAGCAGATCTGCACGCTCACAACACGCTTGGAGCCGAATTTCTGCAGAATGTTGACCCCAGAATAGGGACTCTAGAGTTCTTGTGTGACTGTGGATATAAGGTTTGTAAGAAAGAAACCGCATTTTAAAAGAAGACTGCTGCTCTCTTCGTTATTATGAGAAACAAAATAATATAATTGATTTGTTTTTATAGACATTTTGTTTCTATGCTGTACTTCATGATCCCATGTTGACATAGTTAATTAATGGCTCAGACTGACCTCAGTCTATAGTGTCTCCCATGACTATGACCGAGTTGACTTTAAATCAATAGCACCAAGTGTGCAACAATCATTTACAGTGAAAACAATTAAACCGTTACTGACGGCGTTGCGACAAGGAATGCAAAACCGTCAGAAACCATCACATATCTTGACCTCGAGCACCGCCAGGGCCTCCGGTCGCAGTCAAAAGCGCTATTGTCTCCTGTTGAAAGGGACGCTTTCATTGTGCAATTTTTCTGCCACTAAATGAATTCACACAATTGAAGGTACTGCATCATTTCCCACTCTGCCCCGCTTTCCTCATGGAATAGGAATTTATGGAGGCTCTCTATAGCCTCGATCGCGCCTCTCTGCCAAGCCAACATGTGTCAAGCCGAACTTCCTCGCATGCATTTTTACAGATGAAGAAATAGTTGGGAACCAGGGGTGTCACACCAAATTCTGGGCCCTGGGTACAAGCCAGGATTCACTGTGGGGCCCCCCCATGAATGGGAACGCATTATTCCATTATTATTGCATTATTTTGTGCTTTAACCATTAAAAATAGCAGATATACAAGCGCACTTGTAGATCTGCTATTTTTAGAAAAATCGTGAAAATTTGTGCAGGTCTTTAAATATTTTTGACACGACTCTATAAATGTCTTCTAAATCCTTCTAAGGTTTTTTTTTTGAAAAACCTATGTTTCTATGTCAGTGCATGGTGCTCAAACCATTTCATGTGAAGGACCCCCAAAATGATATGTATTTGGCCACGGACCCCCATCTCAAAATTTTAAAAACACATATTCAAAGATTTGCACACATTTTCACGTCTTTTCAAAAATAGCAGATCTACAAGCTCGCAGCGCGGCACTCGTGGTATTTTTCAATAGCTAAAGTATAAAATAATTACCGTGGGCCCTAGTAACTCAGTCCCACTTTCCCCCCCACAGTGTGACGCTCCTGTTGGGAACACCAACATGAATTCCTCTACTCTAGTTGGGGGTGGGGGGTGGGGGTGGGGGGACCAAGCGGCTCACGGGTGAGACTTTTGGGGGCATGGATGGAGGTGGGTGGGTGGGTGGGTGGTTCCCCTGAATCACTCACTAACTCATCAGTCATGCACGTTGTGACGCAGCCACATGGGACCTGCCGGTTTCCTGTGCGGATCTTCATTTTAGTGACGCTTTAGTGACAGTAAGTGGATGACTAAACAAGAGAGGCAGATGACGGCGTACCACGCAGTGCAGTGGCGGAAAGTACCTAAGTACATGTAATCAAATACCGTACTTAAGTGTGTCACAGCAGCCTCCTTTTTACTTTACTTGAGTATTTCCCCTTTTTCGCAATTTATGCGCCAAGTTCACTCGCTATATCTCATGGGTAAATATCGCAATTTTCACTCCACCACAATTATTTTACATAGCAAACATAAATTGAGCGGTTGAGCCCTATCTTACACCAACCCGTTGTGAGCTTGTAGATCTGCCAAAAAAGGCTACAAAATTGGCACTATTAAGTATATTTTGATGCCAATACTTAAGTACTTTTAAGTATAATTGTGAATACACGTAAAAGAAAATCAGAGTACTTTTTCCACCACTGCCCAGATATAACAGGGTGGTGGGGGGAAGGGGGAGGAGGTAATGTCTCTGTAGATGGCGGTCTAATTCTGGGGGATCTCCGGATATGAGAGAGAGAGAGAGAGAGAGAGAGAGAGAGAGAGAGAGAGAGAGAGAGAGAGAGAGAGAGAGAGAGAGAGAGAGAGACAGAGAGAGAGACAGAGAGAGGGAGAGGATGAGCACCTGGCATGGTTTACAGATGTAGCAACAGATACCAGACCCAGCGAGTTGCGTTGAGGAAACAATAATTGTTAATTTCCAGCTGTCAGCCTTGATTGCCGACCATGATTTAGGCGCCTGACGCTCGGCCCCGGCATGATGGAACCGGAGGCTCATGGAACCGGAGGTTCAAGTCGCAGCGCTTAGAGCAGAAACTACAGTCATAACCGCGCCGGGCATCGCTGTCTGTTCATTTATCAGGAAATACTTCAACAGAAATGACAACCTGGCTCATTACAGCTGGAACTGATCGCTGCGGTTGCTTAATGATTCCTTTTTAGGGAATTAAATGTAGAGAGAGACGCTATGTTCTTCACACACACCTATAAAATGAGACAGGTGCGTAGGAGAGAGCCTAGAGGCAACCCGGAAAGACACATGCTCAATTATCGTACATTAGGGTTGGGCGTCAACACTTCAAATCAATATCAGTGTAAAGTGAGCGGTGCTATTTATGAGTTCATTTAATAAAGCATCCTGCGAAGCATGGCCAATGTGACCCTGGGTGTACAACAAACTATGGCCGCTTTGTGCAAATATGTAGGCCAGATGTAGGCCAGATGTAGGCCAGATGTAGGCCAGATGTAGACGCGGAGCTTTGCCGATGTGACCCTGGGCGTACAAACAGACAAAGCCAGATGTTGGAGCTTTACTCCTTCCACCGCTCCAAAATGTACAGTTTCAAAAGCATATGTCACCTTGTATCGCTGTTTCCTGCAGAAGCTGATGCAGTTCTGGATGGTGAGCTTGTTGGAGGTCTCGCTGGTCCCCGTCAGGGTGGGGGGGTCCCCGCTGTCTTTGAAGCAGCCCAGGTTCCCTGGCACTGTGGAGGGACACACACAGAGGGGACAGAGGTCAGAGGTCATCCAACACATCCATTTCAAAGAGAGAAATCACACCTGTGTGAAGTGAGCAGGGTGCTGCTGCTGCTGCTGCTGATGATAGACTCACATGACATCACAGGATATCAGTATTTCATACCATGGGAAAACACTAGTAAAAACACATGGACATACACACAAAATGACGTATTGGAGCGGTCAGCTCAGATTAAAAAAAATCTGTAATTGATTTTAATAAACTTAAATAAAACAAATTTGTCATTTTCCCTTCCCAAATTGTTTTCAAATGAGTAAAAATAGATGATCTACAAGTTCACAATGCAGTGCGATGCGGCCCTAGTTTCACACTGCTGCATAAAAGGGACAAGGACCATATATGGGCAAAAAAGAGAAAAGACAGACAGACAGGGTACAACGGCTAAAGCATCACTGGGTGGGGCGTGCATTCCCAACTTGCATGGTTCCCGAGTAGTTTTTATAGAAGACCTCAGGTTGCAGAGCCTTGTACGGTCGGGGCTTCAATCTCCCTTTGAGATTGTCATCGTTTTACGGAGACAAAACACAGGCCCACCTCCAGAACGTCTAGGACGTCTATGGTGACACACTGTGGCCGACTGATGCCACCACCACCACCAGACCAGAGGAAAAAGATGGAAGTATCTAACCAACATTTTGTGGCCTCTGGGTGGTGTTTTCTTTTTGTGTGTCAGTGGTCTAGACTCAGACGCAAATGAGAGCCTGACAGAAGAGGAAAGCGGGGGGAGGAGATGGGAAGAGAGGAAGAGAGGTAGAGAAGGCGAGGGAGGGAGGGATGAGTGGAGGGCATACGGATGTTTGAGTCATCATAACAAGAGTGATGGAATCTAGAATATGCATATTGTCTGGTGTGGTGGAATTCTGTATCAATTATTAGTCGTTGAGACAAAACAGTCTGAGTCTGGGACACTTGACGTCATAAGATAGAAGGTTCATTCATGAGCTCATGATGAGGTACATTAAACATCCAGGGTGGGTGGCGGGACAGGGAGAGAGAGAACCTAGTTATATACAATAGATAAGAGGGGGACATTGTTTGGGTCACGGGACCTAGCAGGGCTCTAAACAATAGATATACCAGGCCTGTGTGCCATCTTGACTCGTGTCCATAACCATACAAGGAGTTCCCAATGCCTTCTTTCTCGTTCTTTCGGTCGAGGCCCACGATTTCTGAGCCAGGCCCGTTTTCTGAGCCAGGCCGCAGGCGTGACAACTGACTAACACCAGTGTGTATAGGGAATTGCAGCAATCCAAGTGGGATGATATGAGGGATGGATCACGATTATTGTGACCAAAATAATGCACGATTTAGGATATTATCGCGATAATCAAAATATCCCCAACATCCATTATTCTGAAACACAACATTTGCCAAAACATAGCAGATCTGCAAGCTCACAACGTGTTGCAATCTACCATTTTTTGGCAAAGAGATTTGATAGAGAGTGAAAAAGAGACTGTATCCAGTATGTTATTTAGAGGTCTGTTTTACCAGTTATAGGGGGGGTTTAAGTGGTACCAGATATGGAGCTCGACAACTAAAAGGTGAATTGTTCCCAGTGCATGACGGAGGACAATTTCAGGAGTATTTTGAGTGTTTTTTATCACGATAAACATTAATAGTGATTATCGTCCCATCCCTGATATGAGGACGTGGATGATTTTCTCAAGGTCTTGGACCGAGAGACACAGCGATGGTAGGGACTCTGGAAATGACTGGCTTTTATTACTGCATTTACCTGCTTGTCAAACTATCAAAAGAGCACACCAAGGTTTTTGACATGGGGCTTAACAAGGGTGGACAGGTTGCCAAGACCTTTTTTATCTGATTGACGGAATCATGGGGGCCAAACAGAACAACTTCAAACTTGCTCTCATTCAGCTGTAGGACGTTTTTGCCATCCAACACTTTATGTCCTCAATGCAGTTCATAAGGATGACTAGTTTGGACTGGTGGTTTTATTTCAGGGATGAAGATGTGTCATCATAGGAATAACAGTGGAATGAGATGTTGTGTTTTTGGATGATTTGGCCATGGGGAAGCATGTCAATAAAATAAAATAAAACACCTAAGATTAGGGATGTCCCAATACCACTTTTTTGCTGACCGAGTACAAGTACGAGTACTTCATTTTGAGTACTCGCCGATACCGAGTACCGATACGAGTACAATTAATAATACAACGTGTCTTTAAATTATTATTATTATTTTTTTTTTTAGATGTTCCTCACTTTCTGGCTGTATATAACACATTAAATTGCATTGCTTTCCCAGAACATGGCACAACTGCCACACATTTCACTTTTTTTTCAGGTTTAGCCCATGGAAATTCCTGTACTGTGCATGATCTTCTAGATCTGCTATGCTCAAACATTTTGTATTTTTACTTTTGATACTTTAAGAGAGAGAGAGAAAGGCGAAGTGGCGGAACACACAGGGTACTCGGGCGCTTTGTGAGCAGTATCTGACGAGTACCGATACCGCAAAATAGGCCGGTATCGGGGCGAGTACCGATACCACGAGTACCGATACCGCATCCCTACCTAAGATGAACCCTTGTGGCACCTCACAGGAGAGTTATTAATACAACCTTCTCATTTTGAGGTAGGAAGTCAAAGATACCCTTCAGGAGGGCAGTGGGGAGTCCTGGGGACAGAATGAAGGTTTCATGGTGGAAGGGGACAGTCCGACAGTGTAATGGCTGGGAAGCTGTCCAAATCTGGATGAACAGGCCAGTGGGACAGTTAGGCCATCAAGTGCTAGCCTGGCAAGCCAGCCTGATACTGTGCATTCATTCACTTGTTACTTCCCACTGGGGAAGGAATGAGTGAGCACAGTATCAGGGCTGGCTTGCCAGGCTAATCAAGTGCAAGTTGTGCAACAACAGCAATGCAAATTGAACAGCTTCTTCATTTATGATTAAAATGACTTACTCTTCCTTTCACTTTCAATCTTCCCATGTGAGATGAATTCGACAAACAGAGAGAGAGAGAGAGAGAGAGAGAGAGAGAGAGAGAGAGATGCAGACTGTTTAAAATAGCTGCCAGTGTTGATTTGGAACACTGGCAACTAGCATATGCAGTATGATAATGATTTGATAGCAATGTCCCTAACTATTATGCGTCTGTTGCTGAGAGGGGGGCTTGGAGTGACACTTAATTCACGCCAGCAGATTCTGAATGCATTATCTAATGGACAGGAGCAACCGCCACTTTCACCTCAGGAGGTGTTGCCAGCAAAAAACAAGCGCTGCCTCTGTGTGATATGTCTCAGCAGCAGCAGCCAACAAGGAGTGCCCTGTTCTCTGACAAAGGCGTATATTTCCATACCCTCGACACCCATACTGTATGGAAGTGGTGAATATTGATACATTTTGATAACGAGGGCGGCAGTGCAGGGTAGAGCGGTTGCTTGGCAACCAGTTCAATAAATAAATGCACCATTTGCCATTTACGTTAGCAGTTGTGAAATTAATCAAGATTGAGCAACCAGGCCTACATGGCCTATGTCTTACATAAAACGTATGAATCGCTTACAAACTTCTGGCTTTGATCTGCTCTGAGCGCCGGAGCTCTCACTGGTGCACAGCTCATCTAACGATCAACGTTTATGAGCGTGTCACTCATACCTCGGCTCGGACACACGGTATTTTATTGCATTTTGCGAATGTCTGCACTACAGGCAGTCTCTAGCACACAGGTCTTCAACATGGGGTCCAGGACTCCTAGGGGGTCCTCAGAGTTACAACAGGGGGTCCTCCAAAACTGTGTGATAGAACACTTGAACTCTAGTGTCCATATTCTGAGAACTTTTGGTTTGGTGTAGAGGGGAAAAAGAGCAGACTAAGTACAGAATGAAAGGTCAAGCTTATTAAGTATTGACGGTTCATGTGATTAAATATCTGAAAACATAAATTGACATGAATCCAAAATACACTGATGACTGTGCTGTCAAACGATTAAACTATATGGAATCTATGAAAAGGTTGAAGGGGTCCCTGCTTCATCTCTCTCTCTCAACTAAAGGGTCTTTGGCCTGGAAACGTTGAAGACCCCTGCTCTAGCAGTTGCTGGTTTAGAATTCAGCGTGAGCTTTATTGTTGCGAGCATCAACGGTCAAGTGGGAAGGTTTATTTCAACTATCTACCACCACAAAGATGTTTGAGAATGAGTATGGTTCAACTAGAAACAGGAATTACCCAAAGCTGATTGATGTTGATGTATTGATGTATTACCTTGCTTATTGTAAATCGCTCTGGATTAAGATTGTCTGCTAAATGCCTAAATTGTAAATTGCTGATCTTTTCACAATCCAATAGGCATTAAGCCCTTCTGAATGATACATGTACATATATCGTCTCTGTCGGGTGGAAACCTCATTATGTCTAAAACTGATTCAAATTCCAAAATAGCAAAAACAAATAGCAGACCTACAAGCTTGTAGATCTGCTATCGTTGCTACTTTTGTGTGACACTGCAGTATGATCAAGTAGGTCATGTAATTTACAAACAAAATGCTTCACATTTTTCCAGTTGGATTTGGGGCCAGTTTCGTTTTTTCTTCTTCCATTTTTCTGTATCTTTTTCTTGTTGTTGTAAATGTGATAACCAGGCTGACTATGAGTCACTGTGAAGACCACACACTCGTGACTGAGGACTGGGGTGGTGTTGCCAACATAAACCTGACGCTGGTCACAATAGCACTGCTGCATAAACACCATGGGAATAACTCTCTGTTTGAGAGAGTGTTTAAACACTTATAACCACATGAACCCTAAGCGTCCTTATTCCGGGCATGTCATAATAGAGGCCAACGTTCTGCCAAAATGGCAGATCTGCAAGCTCACACCGCGTTTCAATGCAACACGGATGCCGTGTTAAGTGGTCATATATATATCAGTGGTTTTCAACCAGTGGTCCTTGAGGGGGTTCCAGCTAAATGATGGAGCGTGTCGCTGTTACTACATGTCATCTTTTCGACACCCGACTCTAACCCTCACCCTAACCTTAACCTCCGTGGAGTGAGTCGCTATCCCTTTACTCTTAAGAGCATAAAATGAAACCAAATGGGTCCATTTGGTTTCATTTTACGCTCTCAAGAGTAAAGATCTTAAATCTTAAATTATTGTTAAACATTTGCATTACTTCATTTATATAAGAAGTCTACACAATTAGAGAATGTAGAAGAATTGTTATTTTTGATCAATGTTTGCATGTTATCTCTCCTATGGTACCAACATCAATACAGCATGGAATTGTGGACAAAGTCTGATCCAACAACAACACGTTTTGGGTCTAAGAGGCTAAATCTCATCAAATGGTGGTCCGTGGCTCAAATGTGGAAAAAAGTAATGATATGAAATAGGTTAAAACCACTGATATACAGTTATATGGGTGCCTTGGGTGGGCTGTGTGCATTTTCAAAGCATGTTTATTTTCGTGATCAATCGATTGTGTTGTCCGGCTTGGATCAGTGGGACTAATTGATAGATTGATTGAATACTTAGTTATTAGTCAGAAAGGTACAGTGCAGAGGTACAGTAAGACATGTAGGCTAAAAGGATAACACAAAAAGGTACTGGTAGTCCATTTTATGGATTATATGGGGTTAACTTCAAACAAATTGCAACAGAAACGCTTTCAACTCTTTTTGTTTCCTAAATATGTTCAAGTCCTAAGAAATCTGAGTTGTGGAACATATTGAAAAAGCTGCTGAAAGTTTGGTTCCCATTAACCTTACTATACAGGGAAAAAAAGCTTTTTCAATATGTTCCACAACTCAGATTTCTTGGGACTTTTGACATGTTGTTACTAACATATTTATGAAACAAAAGGAGTTGAAAAGCGTTTCTATTGTAATTTGTTTGAGGTTAACCCCTTATAATCCATAAAATGCCCAGACTATGTGGACTACATACTGTAGGACCATATTGGTTTTATGTATTCGATTCATCAACATAGCAAACAACACAATACAATAAAACATGTCATCAATAAATACAAAACACTATAGGACAACAATGGAAACAAGTCCCAAGGACTTTATTGTGTTATCCTTTTAGCTCAAAGGTCTGACTGTACCTTGTGCTGTTTACATTTCTGTCTGATAAAGTATTCAATCAATCATTCATTCATTCAATCAATCATTCAATCAATCAATCAATCAATCAATCAATCAATCAATCAATCAATGTACAAAGGTGAAATAAGCAAATAGTGGGCCCTATTTTTGTCCTTATGCCATTTCTTTACAATTAAAATAAAACATTTATAATTCAAATAGCTGATCTACAGGCTCACGTATTGGCTATTTAAAATATTACAAATATATATATTTTTTTTTTCCAAAATAGTGAAAAAGGTAGTGAAATAGTGAAAGTTTAGGGATAAGGGATAAGGCATGGATGAATATATATATATATCTCAATATAATTTAAGTTCCTAAGAAACCTTTTTTACCACCGTTATATTATTAGATCAGAATTAAAACGTTTGTGAATTGCCAATTATTTGAAGGCGATATCCTCACTTCCCACTGGTGGGAATCGCTGATGTAGGGTTTAAGTGGTTATGGAGAGGACAGAGCTAAAGAGACAGAGCGAGAAATAGAGAGAGAGAGAGAGAGAGAGAGAGAGAGAGAGAGAGAAAGAGAGAAAGAGAGAAAGACAGAGAGAGAGACAGAGAGAGATTCTGGGACACTCCCTGCGTCTCACCCACGTTTTCCTGACCGCAAAGTGACCAGCAAGCTCTTGGCCGGCGCGGTGATTTGCCGCTGAGAGAGGAACAGAGTTTGACAGATGAGGACGCTAAGAGTCATCACTTAAGAGTTCACCGCCGCGTGTTCCAACTCTCTCAGACCAGCTATAAATCACACCAAATACACAGTTTTTCAGGTTTTTATTTTTATTTTTACAGGCCCATCCAGCCCCGGGCTTTATGAGAGGATTAATATGACGCTGTGCATCATTTAGAGTGAAGGCCCAGCCCCGCTTGAACCAGATTATACGATGAGTTAAAAAGGCGAATGTGACAGTTTATGAGGAAATGCAGGGCAATGAATAGGTGCTTACATAGTTTAAGGCTGAGATAATAGAGCTGGGCACTTAACCAAAAATATATCCAAACCAATAACCGACTCAACCTTGCTCATGTAGGTTAATCCACTAAACCATTTGCCAAGGTTTTTTGTGTGTGTGATAATTTGTTTCGTTTCTCATCAACAAACCGACATGAAGATGTTCTAATATTCTTTATAATCAACTTAATTGATTAGTCTGAATAACCACTCAAAGGGATAGATCATCCCCAAAATGACTTTTTTTTTCCTATCGATTACCAACCCCTTGGAGATTTCTTTTAGTTTTTTCTCGCATTCCTAAGCCAATAATTTGAGGAGACTCTTTGTGTCTCCATAGGGAACCACTGCTGGTCATCAAATTATTGGCTTAGGAATGTAACAAAAACAAACAAACCAAAAATCATCAGCTCACAACATGTTGTGCATGTAGATCTACTATCTATGTGATATTGATTTGAGGTCCTAATAGGCCCAGTCCTAGCTGACACAGGTCATTAGTTCTTTTCCATCCCCCTTGCAATTAAGGACACCCCCCCCCCCCCTCCCCCGGGTCAGGGCAGCCTGGAGCAGCTAGGGAGAGATAAACACCTGGTGAGGAACCAGCAACCTCCCACTGAGCAAGGCAGCCAGGTACCACTTCAATTAGAGCATGTTGAAAAAGAAAGAAAAAGCTTTGTTTGTGAGTGAGTGTGCGTACGTGCGTGCCTGCGCGCGCGTGTGTGTGAGTGGGCGGGCGGGGACGCTACTGCGGGGCCCGCCAGCCAGATTAAAGTGCAGCAGGCCTCTTTTTTCACCGGGTCTTTGACAAGAAGATTGCAGACTACAGTCAGTTTATCATGTCTTTGTGCTGCTCCTGGTCCCAGGGGCTTTAATGTACAGTAGGACGGGACCGCCGAAACGCGGCGGCAGGCAGGTGGAGGAGGGATCGTATCACAGCGGCGGTCCCGCACTGGAACCGGAGACGGAAGGAAGGAAGGCGGCGGCGTTCTCCGATACCGCCTGCCCTCCCCCCTCACCCACCCACACGCCCTGCAAACGCTGCGCCAAAAGGAGCGCGTGTCACCCATTCTTCATATAATAGGCTATAATGGGCACGGCAGCCATATTGGCAAGAAATTGGGCCCCTTCCTTACTTCCTTCACAGGTGTTACCAATGATACAAATGAAGGCTCTGTTCCATTCTGAGTCAGGGTGCTGCTGATATTGTTGCGACCGTCAGATCGCAAGTTACTATGAAAAGCTCCACCGGCTGTCTGTCTGTCTGTCCGTCCGTCCGTCCGTCAGTCACGTCACACTTTTGCCCCTACTGGGACGGATCCATGTTGATGACATGGCTTTTAGAGATACTGTGATTTTTGGCCAAAATCTGTAGGAGCAGTGTCCAAAAATGTGTTTGAAAAATCGGCCTGATGGCGCTAAATGGGACAGATCCATGTTGATGACATGACTCTAGTGATCAATGTTTGCTTGTCATCTCTCCTATGGTACCACATCAATACAATATGGAATTGTGCACAAATAACAAAATATTATAGGTTTTGAGTCTGAGAAGCTGAATCTCATCAAACGGTGGTCCGTGGCTCAAATGCTGAATGAATAATGGACCTTGATGTGAAAAGGGTTGTAGTTCTAGAGGCTGTAAGTGGTTAATAAAGTGGTTAGTAAACAAAAGAAAAAGAAAACAGTTGCAGTTGGAAAGACGGGGAAAAAAATGAGCAAAGCATTGTTCCTCCGTTGACACATCTGCTTTGCAGGCGCAACAAGTGCAAATATCTTCACATGTAATAAAAGGAACGCACAAACACACTCCACGCACTTCAAAGCCGTAGCAGTGGAATTCAGGGGTTTAACAAGCCAGAGGGGAGAGAGGAGAGAGGAGAGGGGGAGAGGTGTGTAAATGTACCAGTCGGCCCAGACCAGACCAGTCGACCCCCTGGGGAGATCACAGCGAGGGGTGGGTGCGCTTCACGGCGAGTGAGAAATACCGGCGGTGGGGGTATATCAGAAAATATTGCGGTGCGGTGCCAGAGACCCCCATACAAGATGTGTGATTGTTGAAAAGTAAGTTTCCAAAAATATTGCTTTGAGCCTGGCGATCTGCTATTTTCAAATAGCCAAAGTATGTAGGGTTAAAGTGGTGTTTAACTGACTGTTGTAGATTCTATGTTACCGGTAACTCATTTAGCTGGAAGTACCTCAAGGACCTCTGGGTCTCCCACTTTGAGAATCACTAGAGTTAGCCTTCCCACAATGCAGCGCATTGTTGTCAAAACTAAGGCAGCGGCAGACAAAACAACAACAATGTTCACGTCAGTTTTTTCTACCGGCCTGCCTGTATGTATACTGTTGTACCATGGACTGACTGTATGTATACTGTTGTACCATGGATAGGACTGGAGACGCAAAGGCAATGACTTTGACGACCCTAAACACATCAGAGAAAGAGAGAGAGAGAGTGAGACAGTCAGAGAGAGAGAGAATGAGACAGACACACAGAGAGAGACAGAGAGACAGCCAGAGAGAGAGAATGAGAGAGACACACAGAGATACAGCCAGGGAGAGAGACGGGGACAGCACATGGGGGATATAACAAACAAAGCGTTACAGTCGGACATAAACCTCGTAACTCCATCATATTTAAACATTTTGTTTTCTAAATCAATGCCCGACTTTGTCATACCACTACGGAGTCACACAAAAGACGATTAAAAATAGACGATCTACAAGATGCTTGTACAGTTGTACAATTGTCAGCTTATAAACAAGAGCTGGTGACTAAATAATAAACTGCAAGGGATCCATTGGAACACAGGTTCTTTTTGACACATTTCCTGAAGGGTAACAGTGTTGGACATGGGAGGTTTCCACGCGACAGCGACAGGAAAACAACATCAAAGGCGTACGGCAGGCTTTGGCAGGCCCCCCTCTTGGCAGGGAGGGCAGGCGAGCAGGTTGATGTGCCGCGGGGCTCATCGCACGCTGTGTTATTAAGGGAGCGTAATTACAGACATAAATTTCGGTGACGTCGGGAGGGACGAGGGGTCCGGAGCGATGACAAAGACAAAGACAGAGAGAGAAAGAGAAAGAGGGAAGGAGGAAACCCCAGGACAACGATCCACTCGTCCTAGAATCTTCGCCCTCCTGGCCCCCAAACTGTGGAATGAACTCCCCGTTGCAATTAGAACTCAATCCCTATAGCTTCCGCTGTGGTCTGAAGACTCACCTTTTTAGACTCCACCTTCGCCCATAGCACTTATCGTAGAACTTGACTACCCTCAATGACCATATATGAAAGTTAGATTAAAATGTTTTTAGATTTTTATAAAGTTTGTACTGATTAGGTGCTTTGTCTAGAAGTTTTTTTCTTCTTCTTAGATTAAAATTTCTAAGCATTTGATGTATTGATGTTGAAGTATTGGTGTATTTACCTTGATTATTGTAAATCTCTCTGTTTATTAAGAACTGTAAATTGTGAAACACTTTTTTGTATGAGTTTATTTGCGTGGTTTAATACTGCACTTTGTAGGGCAGTGAAGAGGCCCTTCAAACTGAACTCAGGTGACCCCATGCAGGCCATGCCTGAGGAGTTCTGGAAGTTGGAGGGCAACAGGTCAGCTGGTGGGAACTTCTGGGAACTCAGTGGTGGGAAAAAGTACACACTTTTCTTTACATAAAGTAAAGTAAAGTAAAGTAAAGTAGAAGTAAAAGTCCAGAAATCAAAATGTACTTGAGTAGTCCAAATGTAGTGGCATTGAAAGTGCCAAGTAGTGGAGTAAGAGTACAATATTTGACTCTGAGATGTAGTGGAGTAAAAGTAAAAGTTCCAATTGAAAATTGGAAATACTTCAGTAAAGTAAAAATGCCTCAAAATGTTACCTACCGGTAAGTACAGTACTTGAGTGAATGTACATAGTTCCTTTACACCATTGGAACTCGGATAGTAAAAAGGTCACCCCCGGTCAGTGGCAGGGCTCTCTTAACGCAGTGGCAGACTACATTTTCAAAACAATCTTGAAATAAATGTAAAGAATTTGGAATATCTTTGAAAACACTAATCTAGTATGGGGTCCCCGGCACAAATTATTTTCAGATAGGGGAGGGGGGATTAAATTAAATATTATTTTCAGGGTCCTTGACATGAAAAAGGCAGTGGTGTCTTCGTTAATGTGTAATTAACTTCGCAGCCCGTCAAGAAGAGACAAAAAAAATGGAAAATAAAAATCAGAGAGGCTTTAGGTCCTGAAAAGAAAGAAAGAGGAAAAAAAGGCATGTGCCCCCTGAGTCATAACAGAGCCCTGATACAGGTAATTTAAAACACAGGAATTCTGAGGTATTGGACCGGCTCCCAACAGCCCATTAAGGGTGCCACCATGCTGCCTGTCAGCATGCTAACGTCTCAAATCCGATACGCAGACGCTTGCACACGCCCCCTGGAATCCACACTACCTGTCTACCTCAGGAATGTTAAGTGGCACACATCAAGGAAATAATACTTATCACTGTCACTGTTTATAAGATTTGTTTTTCTTTCCCCCCCCCCCCTTCGCCTCGCCCTCTTTCTGTCTCTCCCTCACCCGCTGCTCTCATCTGCCATCGTATATCGCCGTCCTCCATCTATTTGTCCTTTCACAGCGGGCGCAGCTAGGCATCTCCGGCGCGTAAACAAACACAACGCTTGCTTGTGCAGCCAGCGCGAGGCCGCGATTAGTCTTGTCGTCTCCACCGCAGTTTGGGAAAACGCGGCGAAGCAGGAAAGTATATACAGTACATAACATGCCATAGAAACCCCCCCCCCCCTTTCCTCTCCCCAGGGACGCACATTTCTTGAGAGCCGACAACTGCGTTGTGGAGGGTATTTGCTCTTATGACGCTTTTGTTTGGTTTATGCTTTGCTTTGCTTTTGTTGCGAAAAATCGTAAATCCCACACAGCCTGTGAGGGAGGGAGTGCGGGCGGCGCTGCAGTGGGACTTGTTTGGTGGGGGTGGACTGCTGTGGTGGTGGATGAATGGGACGGGGGGCACGGGGACAAGTCGAACGGAGTCAAGACAATGGTGAGATGATTACAAGGCAGAGAGACAGCTGTTTGTCCCTGGCTGCACTGCTGGGATCTTCCGACCACGCTGCCTGAGTTTCCCTTAAGTAGAAGCATACCGTGTGTTAGTGTGTTAGTGTGTAGTGTGTAGTGTGTGTCTGCAGGGGTGTCACAAGGGGGGGAAAGTGGGACTGAGTTACTAGGGCCCAAGGTGGAGGGGCCCTAGTAACTTTAGCTATTGAAAAATAGCTAAAGCTCACAGCGCGGCACTGAGTGCTTATAGATCTGCTATTTTTGAAAAGTCGTGAAAATGTGTATGTATTTTTTAAGCGAACATTTGTAACTCAAATTTTGCTTCTGGGGGTCCCTGGAACTAAATATTTTGAGATGGGGGTCTGTGGCCAAATACATATCATCTTGGGGGTCCTTGACATGAAAATGTTTGAGCACCACTGACATGGAAACAATAGGTTTCTTGCACACATTTTCAAGATTTTTCAAAAATAGCAGATATACAAGCTCGCAGCACGGCACTCGGTGCCACGCTGTGAGCTTGTATATCTGCTATTTTTCAATAGTTATCATTCATGGGGGGCCCGCAGTGAATCCTTGTACCCAGGGCCCATAATTTGGTGTGACGCCCCTGTGTGTCTGTGTGCGCGTGTGTGCGTGCGTGTACTTGCAATACTATACTCGCGAGGGCCAAATGTCCCCACGACTACAGTAGAATTTGAGAAACAGACGTTGTGAGGAGGACCATTTTCCTGTTTTATAGTTATAAGGGATTTATTTTCCCCCCGAGTTAAGCCTACCACTAGGTACGGATTCAGGTTAGGGTTAGGAGGATTAGATATTGTTTCAGGTGTTAGCGTTAGGCGGCGTTCCCACTGGGCACAAAAGTGTTTTTATATCATTGTAAAAAAATTGAGGGGGAAAGTGATCTAACCGGTATCGTTTACGGCTATCGTTGTGGTGTGGACGCTGCAATCCACTTCAGTTGAGAACGATTTTTAAATTTATATTTTTATCTTTATCGTGCCCGGTGGGAATGACGCTTTTTAGAGAGATATGCCTGATTCATACCTCAGTTGTACGGCACTGTTGCACACAAAGACGATCTATAAGCCCGCAGTGTGACTCGTTGTGAGCTTGTAGATCAGCTATTTTCGGCTTTAGGGTGTGTGTGTGTGTGTGTGTGTGTGTGTGTGTGTGTGTGTGTATGTGTGTGTGTGTGTGTGTGTGTGTGTGTGTGTGTGTGTGCGCGCGCGCGCCACTAGGGCCGCGTTACAACATGATTGAGATGAGCGCAGATCTATGGGCCAGGCCCCGGGGTCCCGGGGGGAGAGTGACTAAACTGTGTAATTACAGGGGGAAGGAGAGAGAGAGAGAGGGGAAGAGAAGAGCCCAAGCCCTAAATGAATAATCAGCCCCCCCCCCCCCCCTGAAACTGAGGCCAACACAAAAGAGTGGGAAAGCCATGAGAAATGGCCTACCGTACCACATCACTGCTCTCTGGATCACACTGTGTGTCCCGAGGAATCACAGGGGGTGGATCTGATACGTGTGTGGGGGGGTGGGGAGCGGTGGGTTTCCTATCCGGAGACGAACAAACATGAGAAGACACTCTCCACCCTCCCCTACCCTCCACCCACCAAAAAGAATAAAATAAAAATCGTCCCCTTGGGTGTTGGACAGTCGTGACAAAGCGTTTCCTTTCATCGTCGTCTCTTTGTTCAAAAGACGCGTCTTCTGCATTCGTGGCTTTGATTGTTCAGGCGTCCCACCGACGTCATCGAGTGGCGGGAAGAAACTAAGTACGTTTTACTCGAATACTGTACTGTACCGTTCCATTTTTTGTGGACTGTTCAATATTTCTAAGAGGCAAATATTTAATGTGTATATATAGATTATTATAACTTAAGAAGACATACATGAACTAAATGAGCCCGATTTTATATTCTGTTTGGTCTTGATAGCACAGCAGTGAGATGGATGCACTCTTACTTGGTGGGGAGGGAACAGATGGTGGAAGTCAACGGAACCCTGTCCCCCCCCCTCCCAGTAAACTGTGGAGTACCTCAAGGGAGTATACTAGGACCACTGTTGTTCTTAATATACGTAAACGACATGTCATCTGCTTGTGACTGCAATCTGTTTCTGTTCGCGGATGACTCGGCTCTCCTAGTCTCAGGCAGAGACATTTTGCAGGTTGAAAAGGCCCTTAACTGTGAACTTAACAAGATCTGCACCTGGCTCAATGACAACAGACTCTCAATTCACCTAGGCAAAACTGAATGTATCCTCTTTGGATCTAGTCAGAAACTTAGCCTAGTTGAGAACTTCACAATTAAAGTAGGTGACACTGTGATAGAAAGAAAAAACCACATCTGCTACCTGGGTTGCATCCTGGAGGCTAACCTATCCAGTGAAAAAATGACCACCAAGGTAATCAATAAAGTCAATCAACGAATTCGCTTCTTGCAAAGAGTTGCCCCACTGATCAATATTAAATCCGGAAAGACACTAGGAGGTGCTCTTATTGGGCCCCTCATTGATTACGGAGTCCTTGTCTGGTATCGCGACGCCCCAGCTGCCTTAAAGCTAAAGCTCCAAACAGCCCAAAACAAACTAATTAGGGTTGTGCTTGGTCTCCCTCCTCTGACCCACCTTACCGAGCATCACCACGAAAGCGTGGGGTGGCTCAAAGTAGCTGACAGAGTACAGCATCTTGCAATGGGCCTGGTGTACAAGATACACTACACCTCCAAGATTCCCATGTACCTGACAAACTACTTCTTAAAGGTCAAGGATGTTCACGATCATAACACCAGAGGCAGCTCCACTAATCATCATCAGCGTAGATTTAACACTAAACAAGGCGCTAACTCGTTCTCCTGCTATACCATCAACATGTGGAACGCCCTTCCACAAGCCCTAAAGGAGAGCAAATCCCTAGCCTCCTTCAAAATTGGTATGAAAAGTCACCTTCAGACAGCAGCTACCCGTGACTTGTAAATAGACTAAGCCCCCATGCTCCCCCCCCCCCCTTTTTCTTTGTATTCTGCCTTTTGTATTTGATGTTATGCTTTTGAAACTGATATTATCCTAGATAAAGTACTATGTTCTATCCGTCTGTCTTTCAATGTTATATGAGATACTTAAAGTGTGGTTCCTGTGGAAATAAGCCTCGGCTTTCTAGGATCTCCTTTTAGTTGACCTTGTACCAGTGATTTGTACTGTCATGAAACTGTACTTTTTTTTTTCTATTGCAAGCTTCTAATAAATTCTTCAATCAATCAATCAATTTCTTTTTTAAAGCTTTTGGCTATTTTTTTAAGTAAAAAAAATGCATACATTTGAGTAAAATAATCAGGGGTAGCTCTTCCAACACTGGCTTCCAGCGAGCTAGCTGGAATGTGAAAAGTGATTCCCTGCACCCTGCCAGTTCCAACACGGAACCTGCTGCTGTATGAGGCGTAGCGTGTACAAGTAGTAGTGTATCTCCGGTGTTCAGAGGCGAAAAACAGATAAGGACTTGTCCTTGACGAAGGTTCCTTGTGGGAACCGGGAGAGAGAATGGGTCTTGTGTAACACACACAGTACGCACGCACGGATGCGTGCGTGTCTACCCAGGGATTAAGCACCGATTTATACTCTTGATCGGATATTGTCAGCGCCTGACATGGCACACCACCTAGTGTAATTTATATAATACTTCCTTGACCGGGGTCCCCTAGGGGTCTAAACATGAAAGAGTTTGAGAACCACTGACACAGCAACATACAGTATGTTTTTCAGAAAACTGTTAGGATTTAGAAGACATTTTTAGACTCGGGTCCTCAGTTTTCAATGGGATAAAAAGCAAACTTTGAGAAGCAATGCTCAACGTGGGCTCTGCCTCCTCCCTATTGATGGAGCTAATCCACCTGGCATGCCTTAACAACCTCTGCATCTGACTGCATCCCCTGCCTGCATTAGACTGTATCACACACTCACAGTCACACAATACCTACTGCTATGTGATGGGTTTCAATCCGCGTGATGCTGTTAATTAATTTCTTTAACCATGTCACTTTAGGTATAGGTACCCTCACAAAAAACATGCAGTAATCCTGGTCTCTATACTGCCCCCACCTGGCCAGCCGGGGCCTTTGATGGAGGACAAAGGAACTGGATGGAATAAGGTGTTCCTTCCATGCGCTGCGTCCAACCGGGGGAACTCCCCCACTGTCAGGTGATAAGAAGTGACTCCTCATGCATTGAAGGAAGCATGAGCTCAGTTCGGGGCTCTCCCCAGGTTGGCAGAGGGAGAGTAGCGCTTAGGCAATTGGCAATGGATGAAACATGGTTTACAAAATCATGGGATAAACATAGGCTACACAGTACACACCAACAGTAGGTGGCAGAGCTTTTTTCTATCAAGCCCTCTGGAGAGTCTCTGGAATCATCTTCGCTGTACCCATGTCCGAGAGTCGAGCTCAGGCAGCCTGTTCAAAAGTCAACCCAAAACATGCCTTTTCACATCATCTCGTCTACTCTGAACCAAGCACTAAATTTCAGTCATCCAATTTATTTTTCTTCCTATTGCCAAAATAAAAGTCTGGGTTTCCGAGGCTAGTTATCTTCCAATAGCCTACGGTGCATTTGTTTGTGTGTGTGTGTGTGTGTGTGTGTGTGCGTGCGTGCGTGCGTGCGTGCGTGCATGTGTGTGCGTGTGTGTGTATTTGTACGTGTGTACTGTACAGTATTTATGTGCATGCATTGCATCATGCTTGTTTTTTATGTTACTTATTATGGTTTTATTGTTGTTTTGTTTTGGTGCTCAGCCCTTTGGGACATGCTTTGTGATGTTGGGCGCTATAATAAAATTAGACTTGACTTGACATTAAGTGGCCCTGACAGCACTGGTAGAGCAGGTTGGGACGGGAAACTTTCAGTTATGCATGCATGCTGCTGCTGCTGCGGTTCTTTTTTTGTCCTTATACCCCGTTCTGCCTTTCACTCTTCATTCCTGAGTAGAGTCCACTAAGCACACCAGACATTTATCTTCTCCCGTTTCGCCGGGACAAGCACTGAATAACGAGCATCTCGTCGTTGTCGGGTGGAAACCTTGTATGTCCAAAACCGTTTGTTTTGTATTTATCATTTTCCAATAGAACCAAAAAATGTCTAGATTCAGAAATATCCAGCTTCATGTAGCCGGCACCTTAAACTAGTGAAAACAGCCGATCTGCTTGCAGCTGTTTTCACTACTTTTGTGCGACGGCCTTGTATGATGAAGCAGTGCTTTACTTTGCGAAAAAAATGTACAAATTTGTAACTTGGAGACACGAGGTTTCTGCCCGACAGTGGCGATCTGCTTATTCCTATTAGTAAACATTCGACAAAAACCGGCTCGCCTCGTAATCGATACCTTTAATTCCCTAATGGCTCCTGGCTCGTTTAGTCCGTGCGACCGGGAGAGAGGGCTCGCTGAAAGTAACTCAATGAGTAAGTACAATGTGGATTTTTCTTTTGTTTGAGCATTTCATTTATTTGTATTTTTTTTACATTTCTTTATTCCACTACAATTATTTGACAACTTGTAAGTTAACATAGGCTACTAGTTATTTTAAAATGTAGATTGTTATTACAAAACATGCATGTGAGCGACAGACACTGCTAACAGTGACAGTTTCTTAACAGCTCTGCGCGGAGGTATTTCCCCTGGGGGCAGGTGTGGGTGGAGCAAAATGAGGTCAGAGGGCATAGTAACAAAACAATAAGCAATGCTCAAAGCCCCCATACACCCCTCCCTTCCCCACCCCCAAGCCTGGATAACTGACAGATGTTAAAAGGTTGAGTCATGCACGCACGCACAAACGCACGCAACCTCAGTGCCATGAGGTTTTAATTTAAAAAATATATATATTAATCTTACATAATCATTCAAAGTGCTTTCGCTCACAAGAAACATGCACTAATCCTGGTCTCTACACTGCCTCCTCTGGTCGGCCGGGGCGCCTGATGGAGCGGAAAGGAACTGGTTAGAATAACCAGTTCCTTCCACGACCTGGCGTTTGCCAACGAATCTTAGCACAACGGTGGGGGCCGAAAGTCGGGGGGGGACGAATATTTACTATTATGGCCCAATGGTTTACAACTTCTAGCGGTGCTGAGTCGGCTCAAGCTGACTTCGCAATGCTTGACGTGGAGACTCGCTCGCTTTAGCTCGCTCGGCGGTGTCTCACGTGGATCAAGTCCGCCTGAGACGGCGAGCCTCCGTCACCCCCAGTTGCCTCTCACACCCTCGCGCCCCCACCGTTGTGCTCAGATTTGGTGACAAAAACGAGCATGCGTTCCTTCCACGTGCTTGGTCCAGCCGGTGAAACTCCCCCCTGTCAGGTGAAAAGAAGCAGCTTGGACTCATCATGCATAGAAGAAATAATGAGGTGAGCCTGTTGCTCTCCCCAGGTATAGAGGGAGTGTAGCGCCCAGGATTACACTGACACTGGGAGAAAAAAAATTGTTACTAATGAAATAAAGTGTTTTGGCTAATATATATCTGGGCCCACTTGCAATATCCTGATAGTCCACCAGTGGGCCCCGGCCCACAGGTTTGGCTTTGGAGAGGATAATGTAACTTTTAACTGCGTCTAGGAAAATATTCTGCTTTAATAAACAATGACACGGAGGTGTGTAGAAGATGAGAAGCACCAACAACAAGCACTGTCCTCTTCATGTCTGCTCAGGTATTCCTCGCTTTCATCTTCTAAAAGCTAAAAGCGTACACACACACACACACACACACACACACACACACACACACACACACACACACTCACACTCACACTCACACTCACACTCACACTCACACTCACACTCACACTCACACACACACACACACACACACACACCTTAGAGCAGACGACGCACCCAATGGCCGCGGGAAATTTCAACACTGTCGGGGGGAGGGGGGAGGTCTTTTTTTTCACACTGCAGCGCCATCGAATCTACCTGTACTGTGTACCGCTGTGCCTTGGAGCAGTGGTGACGGATGTGCATGACACAGGCTCTATACTCCTTCTCATTAGTGTGTGTGTGTGTGGGGGGGGGGGGCACCCCCCTCTGGGGACCTCCAGCCAGGGGTCCATCTTGAGGGGGTATCAGTGCGTTCCCAGCAAAATTAGGAACAGGTTTACCCCTTAAAGGAACCTATATTTTAATTTGATCACTTAATGCTCATTCACCCTGCATCTCATTGGTGGGCAGTGGACAGTTCAGCAACCTGCCTACCAATATTATCATCGACAGGGATTCCAAATGAATAAAAACTACAACCTTTCTCTCCTGAAGAGTTAGCATGCTGAAATAGAAGCCATTGCAATAATTAAAAAAGGGGGACAAAATGTCCCCCTTCATCTATAAATGCCTTGCCCAAAATAGGAATGGCAGGTTGAAAGTTGTTAATAAGTCAATCCTGCTACAGGCTATCATTGCTGCATGTTTCCATCAACACGCAGTGATCAAACCTTCGCCAAGTGCATAGTTGCTTTGTTTTAATGTGTGCAGGGTGGGGCTGCTTAGCTCGCCAAAATTTGGATGTGGAGCAGCGCCGTGTCTATGCTTCCATTGTGATGGACAGGCTTAATCAGGCAATGCTTGAATGGCTGGAATCAATCAAAGGTATTACTGTACGACGTGTGACATTTAAGCTGTGAATCAAGAAGTGTCATCGCTTAAAAACACGGTGACATCGTTCTATGTTGGGAACGCTGTCATTAAAAACAAAGTCTATACTGTACAAAGGTTGTCTGGCCCTGTTACAGATGTTGTCCAAAAATCATGCAGATCGGTACACTGTATCTCTATAGCCATTAAACGAAACGGGTATTTCTTACATTGGTGCTCCTACATATTATCATGCAAGCACCAGTTAAAGTTACTTTCCATCCCTCATATAGTGTGCACAGTGCACATCCCATAACCCACACACTGCACATTATTTCGGAGCTCATATCTTTGAACGGGTAAGGGCTATTACTAAGTTCTGAAGCCTTCCCACACTGTTCCAGGGAGTCCCCAGCAAAATAAGTTAATATAGCATTACAATCATTTTAACCACTTTAACCATTTATATGTTGGCTATTTAATTTAACACAAATCTTCTCTTCTGGCCTGGGTGTCCCCATATTTTCAGATGGGGGTCCGCCACCAAATACATATGAATTTGGGGGTCCTTGAACCAAAAAGGTTTGGGAACCAATGCAGTCAAAGAGTCTCTGAACGCTTCGCATTGAGCAACATACTTCTGCATGGCGGAGGAACAGCAAGTTTTACCTTTGGTCACATGAGAGACAAGCTTAAAAACGAACACGACATCAAAGCCTCTTTGTCGAGGGCAAAGCCTTGAGGACTGACAATTTCACTCTGTGTCAATCACGTTGTGCTGGCGGGATCCCATCAACTAAATGCATGCCAGAAAAAGAAAGCCAGTCACACCAAAGCCCTCTCTGCTTTTCTTTCTCTTTTTTTTCTCCTTTTTTTTTGACAGTGACATGTCATGTCATGTTTCTAGAGAAAACTTGACACTTTCACCGTTCAAGTCACTTGCCAGTTTCCCCCTAAAGAGCAGGTTCATCGACAAACAGTACTGGGCAGACAGAGATGGAACAAGGCATTTGTGGATCTAACTAACCGGGCTGACATTGGTTCATGTCAGTAATGGGAAGCTTTGTTAGCCTACAAATAGAAAATGATTTGACATAATTATTATTTTTTTATCACAAAAAATATTGGTAGGCTACT
This sequence comes from Nannobrachium achirus, assembly GCF_963921795.1. Classification (NCBI taxonomy): domain Eukaryota; kingdom Metazoa; phylum Chordata; class Actinopteri; order Myctophiformes; family Myctophidae; genus Nannobrachium; species Nannobrachium achirus. The sequence continues at coordinate 48,389,942 of NC_137832.1, read as the reverse complement.
ATAACTGTATACTATAATATTAGAACGAAAGTTGTATTTTGTTTTAATATTTCCATTTAAGGTGCTATACTGTATAAGTGACATTGTTTGGTTAAAACAATGAAATGTTAAAGTTCTATACCGTATTCTGATAGTAATCATTCATTGCTATATCAATGAATAGAATATAGAGCTATTTGACACATATTTTACCAAAGAAAGATCACTTACAGCTCCTGAAAGGGAGTTGCACCCAATAATCCTATTAACCAAAGGCTTACTCTAGGGGTGAAAGAAGCAATACGGCATGAATCTCGGAGGCTCCAATGTGGATCATCATTTATGAGTAGTATAGGTATGGAGCTCAAAACCTGAGCCCTCGATAACAAATGCATTGAGACCCGGTATCGATAAGCTATGGGCTTGTTGAGCCTGTTATCGAGCATAGCGGCCCATTACGTCATGTTTAAACAATCGAGACAGGAGGCGATCAAACCCACATGTCGGTCTAAAAGTGTATTGATACTTATTTAGCTACAGACAGACAGACAGACAGACAGACAGACAGAAAGACACACGCACAGTCGCACGCACACACACAGACTGTCAAAGACTGCTGGCCTCTTGCAGGGCCAATGCCGCTACAAGTTTCCCAAGGTTTCTGAACCACACATTGCACACTGTGTGTCATCATGTGCACCACGGGAACCTCACTAGTTTGGAGTATACACTGCTTTTTGCCAGAAGCCACCGTGATTTATCTGTCCAATGGCTCACACCTCATTAAGCGTGGTGTCCCTCGGTGACACGCCATTAGCCCTGCTCTGCCCTCTTCTGTGAGGCCAGGATGGAGAATGCAACGATACATTACCCATTTCATCACACAGCGCCAAACTTCTACAAACAACTTTGGACAGTTGGTCCACTCTGTGTAATAAAAGGGCGATATACAGGACTATAACTCCTTAAATGCACTTGAATATCTTGACTTCCAGTTTTTCCTCCATTACCGTACAAACCTTTCTCACTTGTAAAGTATAAGTATAAGTATATTCAAATGAAAACAAGGCTACACTCACTGGAGAACAGCGGCTGTCCTCACCTACACTGTACTGTAGGGGGAGAGAGAGAGAAACCCTTCACCCCAAAAGCCATTCTTATAGAAAGCATTCTCAACCTTTAGCGGGTGTAATTACAGGGAAATTAACCACTTTGAACATGGTGTCACTATTTTGTGCATGTCATATGCAAACATTAAAAAGTAGCAGATCTACAAGGTCACTACAAGGTCATTTTCAAGCTCACAACACGTTGTGATGCAAGGTTGAAAATTTACCATTTTAACTGTGTTTGAAATACATATAGTGCATATAGGTCCGTTCATCATTCTTAATTATGGGGAGCCCTTCTTGAACCCCTTCAAGGACCCCTGCTGCGGTCCCCGGATCCCACTCTGAGACCCACGGAGCCAGCATGACAACAGCAATGGCCATAACGTCAACCTGTACAGTAGAACGTCCCACCATCCACGAAAACGAGCACCCATTTGATAGTGTTGACGTTATTCAACCACACGGTAGGTAACTCCTGCCTTGAGGGATTACCAGGGTCAACAGTGTCTTCAGCGTACACTATAATCCACTCTGACCGACTGCGTGTTTGGCTCTGACCTCACGTGACCTCACGTCTGGCACAAAGCTGCACGCCACCAGGGCGTGTCGCCCCTCGCCTGGGGTGGCATTATTGCCCCAGATGACAGGGGGACGCTACAACAAAGACCGGGGCACGAAAAGCAAGAAAGGATAGACAAAACTGAGGTCGTGAGACCAAACAAAAAGACAGACTAAACGAAAACATAAGCCATTCCTGTGCCCATTTCTTCCCTGGCGCACCACCACCACACCGTCCCGGGGTTCTGAGCCATCTCTGAGCCCCGGCGGCCGCAGACTGAGCGAGACGCAGACGGAGGGCAGCGTCAGCTCTTTTCTCTCACTTTGCTGCCGCCGCCGCTTTTCAAACACAACAGATTGAGAACAGGCACCACCATGGCCAGAAGGTGCAACACCACGTGGCCATTCTGGTTTCACAATAGATGAGACGGAGGCTTTTCATGTCTGCTCTGCTTTGGCCCCGGAGGGAGGAACCGCCTCAACAGAGCTGAGCTGAGCGGCTGTGTTGTTTTCACAGCGCAATCCACTTCATAGCGGCCAGAAAACTATATGGTCGTTGTCTGGTGGAAACCTTGTATGTCCAAGACCGTTCGTTTTGTATTTATCATTTTAAAAATGAACTAAACTAGTGAAAATAGCAGATCTACAAGTACACTACGCCTTGCAACGCGAGGCGTTGTGTGCTTGCTGATCGGCTGTTTTCACTACTTTGTGCGACAGCCTTGTATGATGAAGCAGGGCATTACTTGGTGAACAAAAGTACACATTTGAAACTTGGAGATACGAGGTTTCTGCCCGACAGTGACGCTATGTTATTTTCTATAGGGATTATTATTTTGATTACTTACTCCAGTAAGCGCAGATTTTTCTGATGTATACATCAGCAAATCAATTACACCCCTAATTGACTTCTTCTTTCATCTTTTCACAAGGAGGGCCTAGGCTAGAATGCCTCGTCAGAAAGCGGGCCATATGGATGGGTTACAAGTAGTCTATCCACTATAACTACCTATTACTACTGAACGCCACTATCTCTGAATGCTACATCAGGTCTGTATCGTGTCAGTCAATTCCGTTCACGAAAATAAATGTTAAAGTCTTTAAAAAATATATGTTTTAGAGTTTTAATTTCAGTAGCAGTTTGACCAATTTGATTTACATTAGCAAACATTTGCGCAACTGCAAAGACAGATACGGAAGTTGGGGGTCAGAGGCGGGGCATCCGCTTCGGTCCCTTCTCATTTTCAGCGCTTCCGTTGCACAGACTGTTTAGGCGTGATAGGCAGAAGCGTTTGAATATCGTGTGAGCCAACAGTCTGGCGCGCGCGCCTGAGAGAGAGAGAAAGAGAGAGAGAGAGAGAGAGAGAGAGAGAGGTACCATCCGATACGGGCGATGATCCTTTGCTGTTAGCCAGAGAACTGGGCTGCGTGCCGCATGGATGGGTTACAGAGTAGACAGCGCACAAACTGGAAGCTGGAAGGCCATCATCAGCAACAAAGGCTGGCCTGGTTTCACTAGAGATAAGGAATGGACTCTTCCTCAGCTCTCTCTCTCCTTTCTCCCCGGGACATGAAGGTGGGGTTCTTCTTGGCACGGACAGGACGGGCCGCTAAACGCACACTACTGTGAAATAGGTCAGTTGAAAAAGCCTAATGGCGTGAGCTTACAGCACAACTCTAGGTGCACACATTCATGCACTCACACAGAATACTGACACGCGCACACAGGCCCAAGTTGTCCACAAGTTGTCCACAACGCGTCGCGACACGTTGTGAGCTTGTAGATCGGCTATTTTTTGGCAAAGACTTTTGATAGAGAGTGAAAAAAAGACTATCAAGTATGTATATTATAAGTACCTTTTACCAATTCTAGAGGGTTCAAATGGTACCGGATATGCACTTCGACAAATAAAAGGTGAATTGATCCTAGTGCATGACGGAGGACGATATCACGATAAATAAAATCTCCACGATACGATTATCGTGAGTGTTTTTATATATCGTATCGTCCCATCCCTAACGCACACACACACAATCACCCCTGCACAAGTACGCGCACATCACAGTAGTAGACGCATTCATGCACATTGACAAACAATAAACGGGTGGTACAGTAGGTAGCCAGGCCCAAGTTGTCCAGCCAGACATGCATTATTAGATGATTTAATGGGTCTATGGCCATTCATCAGACATTAGGCTTTAGTCATGCGTACTGCACTGCCCCGAGGGGAAAACAGGGCTTCTCCCTAGTCTAATGTGATTGTGGAAAATCCAAAAGCCAAATCCCAAACAAAGTCTCAGACTGAGGTCTCAGTCTCAGTCTGAAGTATGAGGTTAAAAAAAAAGGTGAAGCCAGGTTCAATGCTGGTTTCTCACAAGTCTTTCAAAGAAAGCGCGCCGCCAGCTGAAAGTCTTCTAATCATTATGGTGTGCTTTCACAAAACATAACCTTTCATTACAGCACGGCAATCCAGAATGAAAGATGTTTTTGTGTAAGTGTGTGTGTGTGTGTGTGTGTGTGTGTGTGTGTGTGTGTGTGTGTGTGTGTGTGTGTGTGTGTTTTATTTTGTATTATTAGAAATGTAAGAAGTGTAAGGTGCTGTGCAAATCCGTAATAGTATTATCCTTCAAAGTGCTTGAAATGCAATTGAATTAGGTTTTTTTTCTTCTTTCTTTCTTAAAAAAAAACCCAGACAAGCCGCATCCCAAACAAACTGCATGTGGACGTTTAAAAAGAAGAAGGGAAAAAAAGAAACCTGTTCTGCTTTGGCGTGGAAACGCTCACCCACCCCCAGCTCATTCTCAACACCTATAATTAAAAGGTTAGCAGAGGTAAGTATGTGATGGGATTAAAGAAACAACACCACGTAAAAAACACACACACAGGCAGCTCATTGTGAGTCGCTGCCAAGCCGGTAGAAACCATGCACAGAAGCCTCCGTGAATGACAGCCAATGACACCAGGAGATCTATCAACCTAAAACTGCTGCGACTAGGCAGATGCCTGCTCACCTTAATCGTATCGTGGAGATTTACATTTATCGTCAACTTATCCTCCGTCACGCACTGGGATCAATTCACCTTTTATTTGCCTGTAATTGGTAAAACGGACCTGGGAATAACGTAATTGATAGTCTTTTTTTCACTCACTACCAAATCTCAGATCAATCTCAGATCAAATAACAGATCTACAAGCTCCGCAACGCGTTGTGAACTTGTAGATCAGCATTTTTTTGTAAAATGTTCCGCCCCAGGATAATGGATGTTGGGGATATTTTGATTATCGCAATAATATCGTAAATCACAATTTATTTGTTCACAATAATCGTGATATGAAATGTTCATATCGTCTCATATCGTCCCATCCCTAACACACACACACACACACACACACACACACACACACACACACACACACACACACACACACACACACACACACACACACACACACACACACACACACACACACACACACACACACACTCATACACACATGTGCGTGCACGCACAGTATACCTAGACATGCATTATGTATGCAGATGCACAAACATGTGCACACACATAGACGCTGACTGTTTCCAGTGCAAAAGCATGACAATACAAGCTCAAAAAGCCAAAGGGAAACATACACACACACGGACACAGAACCAGCGTCAGCCGGTGACTGGCAGCTCCTAGCGCTGAGGTGAAAATACAGGCCCAGGCAAGGCAGGAGGGAGGCTGCATGACGGCAGGCAATTAGAAGCATTTTTGGGGGGCATGAATTGTTCATGTCCCACTGAGTGTTGTGGCGGCGAGCGCACACACATGACGTCATGATCCACTCGCCGGTTTTATACTTACAGGCAAATATGCACCCCTAGTCTAGTGGATACAGTACATTCATTCATCATGGTCAATCATTGTCAAAATCTTCACCTGACAGACTTCACCCAGGAGGATCCCCTGCCGTTTGCACACCAGACAAACGTTGGAGAGGATGATTGCATCAGCTACCTGCTGCTCCCCACAGAGCGTACACCTGGAGACAATAAACTGGACTGGACTGGACTGGACTGGACAGGACACTGAGGCCCTCTACAGGAAGGGACAGAGCAAGCTGTTGTTCCTGAGGAGGCTCAGGTCCTTCAACATGTGCAACAGGCTGCTGCAGACATAGCTGAGTGGTTAGGTACGATTCCCGGCCATCTCAGCAATGTGTCGATGTGTGTCCCTGAGCAAGACTCTTAAGCCCTAATTGCTTCCAGAGCGCTATAGAATCCAATGGCTGCTCACTGCTCCTAGCTGTTATAGGATGGGTAAAATGCAGAGGACAAATTTCACGTATGTGCAAATGTAATGTGACAAAAACAGTATGGGGTCCTGTATCGTATCGTATCGTGCAGAGTCAGAAGCTCCACCAGTGGTCCCCAGCTAAATGATGGAGAGTTGGTAACAAAAAGGACCCTTATACAGTAGAGCTTTAACTCTTGAGAGTGTTAAATGAAACCAAATGGGTCCATTTGGTCAACTTGGGCCACTGGTCAACGGGATGCCGACAAACTGAACAAGCTGCTGACGAGGGCTCGCTCCAATAAAAGGATCACTCTTTTAGTTGCAGATGGGAGGAAAAGGAAGGAAAGGAAGGAGAAGGAGCAGGAGAACCGCTCCCATCCTTTAAGATGAGCTAGCCAAGATGAGCACTTTCAGCTACAGTAACAGACTCATCCCTCCTCAGCACGCCATTAGCTATCAGGCTCCACCACCAAGCTTGATCCCCATATGAGTCCTGCACTCTGTCTGTTTCAGGTTTCTGACAGCTGACCCCTAAATGGACAGTATATATATGAACTAGAGCTAACTTCCTCCATGTGTACCATTAGGATGTACAGTACATTGCCAAACAGATGCCTGTTAAGGATAACTGTGGAGAAACTGTATATATTCCTTTTTAGTGTTGATTGATTGTTATTATTCATCCAGATAAAAACTGTTGAAGATCTGTTGACAGAGCAAATTTATACAAGAATATATTCATTCTCATATTGGCTGTTGATAGTACTCAATCTACTCATATCCATTCTGTGATATAATAGGCCTACTCATTCATTAATCATTAATATAGACTGTTAATAATATGCATTATGCACATGTATATTGATTCATACAATATATCCAATGGTCATTTATTGATAGATGTGTACATTCACTCATTCAGAGTTCCAATGGGCATACTGTATAAAGTATGTTTTTATTTATGTATTATTCTTATTTATCTTGGCGTGACTCTTACTCGTACCTGTGTTTCTCTCCCTGTTGTGTCTGCTTTGACACCAGAATGTCCCTCCAGGCATCAATAAAGGTTTTATCTTATCTTTTATGGATGATAATGGTCGTTGTACTGTACAAGCCAGACACGTCTATAAAAGCTATTCATGAGAGGCAGGCCAGATGAACAGAGTCATGCAAAAAGGCCTGCTGAGGCCCTGATGCCCAGTTTATACTTGGTTGCGCCCTGTGTCGCGCACCGAAAACAGGCAATCTACAAGCGTGTATAGATCTGCTATTTTCACAGTAGTATTAACAAGTATTAAGAGCAGGGTTAAGGGCTGTAGAACATTGTACAGTATGGTACGATACGGAAGTGGTTCTCAAAGTGGGGTCCGGGCACCTCCAAGAGTCCTCGAGGTGGTTTCCAGGCGGTACCCAGCGAACTTCGTTAATACAGCACAAACATTTAACCGGTACGGTACGGTAAAGTGCAGATGTCCTTACTCTGGCAGGTGGGGATGTCGCAGTACCGCCAGTAGATTCCATCCTCGTGGTCGGCGATGTAGCACCACGGCTGCACGTCGCCGTCAGGATTCCTGCAGAGACGATGGAAGGAGAGATAAAGGTCAAGGTCAATTTTATTGCCCACAAGGGAAATTTGGCTTGGGCTTTCACCCCTGCTGCAGCCACACACAAAACATCAGTGACAAAAAGACATCATAGAAATACATAACAGAGGGGGGGGGGGGACACAACATTACACAAGTGCACAAATAGTGATTAATCTAATCTCTCAATGCTGTTTCAGAGCCTCATTCAGCATTTTAGTTGACGCTGGTACAAACAATTTTTTAAACCTGACATAATTCCACTTAGGTTCGCTGTACTTTCTGCCAGACCTCAGTTGCACATTAGAGAGATTACCAAACCAAACTGTGATGCCAAATCTGACCAGGCTTTCCAAGACCGCTCGGTAGAACACTAGCATAAACTTTCGGTCAACACCGTGAACCCTGAGACGGCGGAGGAAGTGCAGTCTTTGCTGTAGTTTACTACAGAGACTGTCCACATGTGTATTCCAAGTTAGGTGAGTTGTCAATACAAATGCCCAAGTATTTATATGAGGAGACATGTGAGATGGTCGAGTCATGAGGCCTGTGGTCACCAATACTCATAGGGTCAAACACCATCTCCTGTGTCTTCCTAACATCGCGTGGGGGCCAGACGCAGGAGGAGGTGCAAGTGAGGAGGAGGCCAGGAGGGAGACGTGTGGTGAAAAAGAAAGGTAAGACGGTGGGAGCGGAGGAGAAAGCAACAAAGAGAGGAGGGGAAGGAAAAGAGAGCGAGGAGGAAGAGAGAAGGTGGAGAAGGACACGAGGGGGAAAAGGAAAACAAAAAAGATGAGAAGGAATTATTGTTGCACAACCAGAGCGCCACCGAGGGCTGAACACCCAGCAACATCACAGTAAGGGAGATTATCTCAGGCCTGTCAATCAGCGACCGCTGCTGCTAGCATGGCTGGGATGCTTGTTGACTTAGCCTCCTCCCGCGCTGCTCCAGGAGACCAGGCCATGCGTGTCAGTCAGGGGCCATACCGTGGCTCTCTGATGGGGCGGGGGGGGGGGGGGGGGGGGCTTTGTTCTGGGTCCCAGACGCAGACCTGAAAAGGGCGTGGGGGGGGGGGGGGGGGGGGGCAATGGGGCCGCGCTTTTGTCTGGGGGACACAGCCACTTTGAACCTCACCAGGGCACTTTTAACCCATCATAATAAGAAGACTCTGACAGCCCCCCACCTCCCCCTCCCCTCCTCCTGTCATTGCTTTTTGCCTTTCAGTTTCACTGACAAAGGGGAGGAGACATGGGCCGGGGGGCGTACGGCGCCGCACGCCGATGTCTGCGGGACCTTGAGCAGGCGCCATATCTCTGAGATCATCATTTTACAGAAAGGGCAATCTGTTATTAAGAAGATAAATATAAGCATGGCCAGTTGTAAATAACTGATAATAAAAAAAGTATATCGCGGGACCCCTTTGGGGCCGCTGAGGCAATATTATCATTGCAATATCAGGCCTGTTAGGTTGTTATTAAATAACACTCCAGTCGCCCAAAAAAAAAAAAAAAAGACGCAGACAAAAAGCACACCTTCTAAAATGACATTGCAGTTCTTTTTTTCCAGACTTGGCAGTAATTGCTGCAGAGACCTGTCCTTTTCTTTTTTTGACACACTTTATTGTCGCATGTTGAAAAGGCCCCGGGGCGCTGCTGCTATCCCGTTTCACCTTTTGTGGGCAGAACTGTGAAGGGCGTTTCCATTTCTTTTCTTCCCCTATCAAAAACACTTTCCTGGGTTTCTTCCTCTTCTTTTCAGACAGAAACACGCTATTGACAGCAGTGAAATTCTTTTTTTTTTGGGGGGGAGGAAGGGGGGGTGATTAATTCAAGTCCATAATGGGTGATAATATGGCGAAACATTCTTTTTCTTACCGGCAAAACAAAACTGTGTTGATTCGGAGCTGATGAAGACAGAACAGTATCCCATATGTTGCGTCCCGATCTGTATCCATACCATCAGCAAGACAACCTGGTGTTCATTTCAGCCAGTGTTGATTTCGTCGACTGCCTTTTTTCCCCCAGCGAAAACTAAATAAGAAGTGAACAAAAACTAAGCTATGATGACTAAAACTAAGACTAAATATATTGACAATTTTGTCAACAACTTAAAACACAAAAATGTCAGGGAGGGACTAATGGAGAAGAGAAGTAAAAAGACAAGTAATGTTATGTTTGGTTGCACCCATGTGCTCTGAAAATAGCCGATCTAGAAGCTCACAACGTGCCGCAGCACGATGCGCTGTGAGCTTGTAGATCGGCTATTTTCAGCATGCAACCAAGAATAAAATCAGCCATTTCAACGCCATCAAGCCCGGAAATACATTTTTTTGTCGACAAAATAAACTGTGAATTTCCCCTCAAAATCAACGCTGCTCTGAAATACCTCGGACCGTTTACAGGACGGTGACTCAGCAGTTGGGACCCAAACTGACCCATTTTAGGGGTCCATTCGTTCCCATTTGTACACATCCCCTGGGTTAGATAACATGAACACAGAGTATTTTGGCTGGCGTAGCTTGTTTTCCTGTGTGTGTGTGTGTGTGTGGACACCTTATCCTGTGCACAGATCTATCGGCTTGCTGCCCCACCCACGTTAGAGGCACACACCTGTTTGTCTGGCCCCAGGGCTGCTGCTAGCATGACAGTACAGAGGAGAGGGGGGGGTCCAGGGACCAGCCCGCAGGAGTTGGGTTTCTCTCACTATCTCTCTCTCTCTCTCTCTCTCTCAAACATGCACACGCACACACTATAGGGATGGCACAATATGAACATTTCATATCACGATTATTGTGACCAAAGGAATTGCGATATTGCGATTATTATTATTATCATGATAATCAAAATATCCACAACATCCATTATCCTGGATAATTATCCAACGTGTCGCAATACGACACGTTGTGGGCTTGTAGATCGGCTATTTTTTGGCAAAGAGATTTGGTAAAGAGTGAAAAACAGACTGTATCAAGTACATTCTTTACAGGTCCATTTTACCAATTCTAGAGGGTAATTCTAAGTGGTACCAGATATGCAGCTCGGAAAAGAAAACTTGAATTGATCCCAGTGCATGACGGAGGACAATTTCACAATAAATTTAAATCTCCACAATACGATTATTGAGTGTTTTTTATCACGATAAACGATAATAACGATTATCCTCCCATCCCTAACACGCACGCACGCACGCACGCACGCACGCACGCACGCACGCACGCACGCACACACACACACACACATACTGTACACACACACACACAGGGCCTGTCAGCATGCAGCAGCCCCCACTTGATATAAGATTCCCTAGAACTCTGTCTATAGCCACTTAGCTAATTTACTGGACCCTGTGCACTGCTAATCACCGCCCAGGGAGACCCAAACGAATGACCACACACACACACACACACACACACACACACACACACACACACACACACACACACACACGAACACACACGAACACACACACACACTCTCAGTCACACTCACACACGCTCACAGGTGAAACTGATTGGTTCACTAAGCTATGTAGCTTTTATGTCTACTATGTGGCACCTCTGCTTCAGAGCTCTTGACTCACTTCCCCTCACACATGGCATGGGAGTGTGTACATGTGTGTGAGAGACACACATGTACACGCACGCACGCACGCACGCACGCACACACACACACACACACACACACACACACACACACACACACACACACACACACACACACACACACACACACACACACACACACACACACACACACACACACACACACACACACACACACACACACACACACACACATTGGTTGATTCCCGGACATGGAGATGGGGGGGGGGGGGGGGGGGGAGAGAGGGAGGTGCAGCGCGATGGACGGAGATAGACGACAGCACGACTGACGACTGTGAGTGTGCGTGCCTGTGCGCGTGTGTGTGTGTGTGTGTGTGTGTGTGTGTGTGTGTGTGTGTGTGTGTGTGTGTGTGTGTGTGTGTGTGCGCGCGCGCGCGCGTGTGTGTGTGTTGGTAAATGTGGTTTAACGGGACAATTGGCCTGAATACACACCACACTAACAGGACATTTTGGATTAGCAGGACAGGACTGGTGTCCTGCTAATTCATGGACAATTCTGAAATAGCATAAGTGTTTCTATTGGTCTAGAGAGCCCAAATCCACCTTTTTTTTTTGATGTCCTGTTAATACACATACACCCGACTTTTTTGTGTCTGAACAGCGCCCCCATAGGTTGTGTAATGCTACTGCATGTTCATACACAAGCTCATGAATATTCACACACAGTGTATGTTTTGAAGCACCTGATTGGCTGGGTGTCAGAGTCCTGTTAATGCACATACATGTTTTTATGAACATTTCAATGACATAGCATTTTGGGTGAATAACGTTAGTCATAAACACTCTTCAGGGGTCTGCCATTATAATAGCAACACCACAGGCCCCATGTGGCCCCCAGGGGCCCCTGGCTGCCATAAGCACACCGTTGCTCCGATCCACACTAAACTTGGCACACACACCGTTCAGGGGTCTGCCATTATAATAGCAACACCAAGGGCCCCATGTGGCCCCCAGGGGCCCCTGGCTGCCACAGGCACACCGTTGCTCTGATCCACACTAAACTTGATTGTACAAACACCGTTCTGGGGGTCTGCCATTATAATAGCAACACCACAGGCCCCACGTGGCCCCCAGGGGCCCCTGGCTGCCACAGGCATACCGTTGCTCCGATCCACACTAAACTTGGCACAAACACCGTTCAGGGGTCTACCATTATAATAGCAACACAAGGGGCCCAATGTGGCCCCCGGGTGCCCCTGGCTGACACAGGCACACCGTTGCTCCGATCCGCACTAAACTTGATTGCACAAACACCGTTCAGGGGTCGGCCATTATAATAGCAACACAAGGGGCCCAATGTGGCCCCCAGGGGCCCCTGGCTGCCACAGGCATACCATTGCTCCGATCCACACTAAACTTGATTGAACAAACACCGTTCAGGGGTCGGCCATTATAATAGCAACACAAGGGGCCCAATGTGGCTCCCAGGGGCCCCTGGCTGCCACAGGCACACCGTTGCTCCAATCCACACTAAACTTGGCATAAACACTGTTCAGGGGTCTACCATGTTGGTGGTTTGCCACACCATGGGCCTGCAACATGATTTGCATAACATACAGACAATGTTTCTTAATTATACAAATTTAACCAGATATTGCAATTGTTGTATTGTTATTTTGTGTAATAATTAATCAAAACGTCCCAAAAAATCACGTTTATATTAATGTCCATTTTCCAAGTTTGCCAACATTTTAGCTCACTCCAAGGAGGCTATGCATATTTTACAAACCACTCATCCAATTGACTGTACATTTTGTGGTTCTTACATGTTTCTATTTTTTATTAATGAATTGCATTTGTTTTCTTAATGAAAATCTTGGCCGGATTTAAAAGGCATTTTTAGAATGGGCCCCAGGCCTAAATGGATTAATGCAGTGGTTCTCAACCTTTTCAGGACACAACCCCCTAAATTAATAATAATAGCAGATCTACATGCTCACGAGGATGTAGATTGGCTATTTTCACAATTTCTGCATAATATTTGTCAATTTGGCCAATGTTTAATTTAAACTGTCACTCTAGAGGTATTAGAAAGTACTTAAACTGTCACTTTAAAAATGTGTAGCTATACAAGTGATGACCATGGTAATCAAATGGCTATTCGCATAACAGGTTTACCAGGCAGGCAGTGAGTGGTGGGCTTGCACATACCCCCCTATTCATATGGATAGGCTACTTTAACACCTACTGTAGGTTTCCAGCGGTGACTGTATGTGCATTGTGCGTGTCTCAGGCTACCTGGCTCCATTACTGTGATAGATGAGATTTGTTCAAAGCAAACTTTTAGTTAGCACGCACACATCTAAAGGCGCTCGTGCATGTGACGTCAATAAATGACCGTCCACCCTGAAAAGAAAACCCCAAAGCACCACTGGTAGCAGCTCTGCACAGTCATGTATGCTGATCAGCGTAGCTCCTATATACAGTATCACATGACCACATGATCACATTTTCTGGTGACTCATACTACCCTCCTAATACGTGAGCAGGCCGTGTTTTCTCAATAACCCTTTTCATTTATTTTTAATAATTCTTTGGGAAAATTTGAAAAATTAAAATTATTACAAATAAATGAAAAATTGTATCGAAAAAAAACATGGCCTGCTCATGTATTAGGAGGGTAGTATGAGTCACCAGAAAAAAATATAATGGAGTTTGAAGTTACAATGGGTGTGTGTGGGGAGAGGCCCTGAGCCTGGGGAGGCAGACCCATGCAAGGCAGAGTTTTTTTAAATGGAATATCCCTTTAAATCCCGATACTGATTCTAGAATTATTCCTCTACACAGTATTACACAGTATAGGCAAAATTCTTGTGTTACGAATTGTGTGTACATCTTGTAGATCAATGACTTCACTAGCCTTCAGATACAGTATATGACACCAAAGTAGCTTACTACAATTCTAAGGTCAAATTATTCTAAAAAAGCTTGTGACCTTGACCTTTTATCACTGAACTGTACTGTCTGTACTGTACTGTCTGTACTTTTACTGTACTGTAAAAACAGTGCAGTAAAAGTTTGTTTATCGGTGATGACACTGATTGACAAATTGTAGCATTCCCTGTGGGATCATAAAGCACCAAATAGAGTGTCTCGTTTGGCTTGAATAAAGCATAGCCTTATTAGCCTACTACCAAGGTTGTCCCGAATATGCCATTTCCTCATATGTGACACAATGTTACTATAGTCCGGCCAGTTTGTGCAGTATTTTGATGGAATCGCGCACTTTTTTGCCTGAAATGCTCGGACTACAATCAGTCTAACCTGCTTGATTCCTCCAGACTCAAATCTAATCCTCATCTCCTTGCTTGAGGGAGCAGGGATTTAAAGTTCCTTGAAGTACACAATAAAGAGGAGCTCAAGTGGGACACAACGCACGTGAGGATAAAGAATTTGCAACTATATTGCTTTTATCGCCTGAAGAGGTTCGGAGTCTAGGCTACTGCATCCTCAGGCTGGACTACAATAGCTCCATTGAGAGTGTTCTGTCACACCTGGATTCGCCCACGAGAATTATTAAAGTTATATCACTGGATTGATCCAGACAGACAAACAGTCTTTTAATTATATAAAAGAAAATAATGTGTGAATTAAATCAAACAAGCCACCTGTCCTGTTCTCTGATTGGCTGTAGCACGTCTCTACTCTCAGTGCTGTCACAACCCATGTTAGGCTTTTAGGTTATAGGACGGCAAAAGGATCATCTGGGCTAGCATGTTGCATTGTGAACCGGGCTTAAGATATCTGTTATACAATCCGGGATGAGGTGCGTGTGTGCGCGTGTGCGTGGGTGCATCCGGCAGTGGTAGGTCACGTCAGACAGTGGGTAGGTAGGAGTCTATGGCATCTCAGTGATGTCATGATGACTCAGACATGCAACAAATCGGTCATATATCTGCACAAAAAGGGGTAAATTGCCCCCATTGATTACGGAAGGGTACTTTAGAAATCTGAAGATACCCTTACACTTAAACCTTATGCTGTATGTTTACTGTTCAGAGAGAAAGCAATGGTGCACAGTCATTTAGATAATCATCTGGGGACCCCCTCCCCAAAATAATTCCCTGACCCAGAGGTTGAGAACCACTGCTTTAACTAGCCCTAGAATGTCTCCAATATTCGGTCGATTGACTCTCCGAGTAATCCCTCAGATGTGGAGCCATAGAACGCTCCCATGGCGCGGCGGTTAGCAACTAATCTGCGCGGCACTAAAGTGCTGCGCGCTACTTGTGTACTCACCCAATAATTAATTCCTCAGCCTGGGAGAAAGATATTGTCCTGTAGTGTCATATCCATTTGAAAGTTCTGGCTGAAAACGTGTACTTTGTAAAATATCTCCACTTATCTCGAGCCAACACGGACGACTTACACGACCGGGCAAGGGGCCCGAAATGACTGCTGGACTGAATATATCAAAACTTCCTTTTGGAAGCACAAAAGTACGGGGCACACAATCACGCAGGTGGTGTGATTAGTCACCCCACGTCAATCACAAGCACCTGTCAATTGTGTGCCCCGTACGTTTTGTGCTTCCAATAGGATGTTTCCATATATTCAGTCCAGCAGTCATTCCGAGCCCCTCGCCCGGTCGTGTAAGTCGTCCGTGTTGGCTCGTGATAAGTGGTGATATTTTACAAAGTACATGTTTTCAGCCAGAACTTTCAAATGGATATGACACTATAGGACAATGTCTTTCTCCCAGGCTGAGGAATTAATTATTGGGTGAGTACACAAGTAGCGCGCAGCACTTTAGTGCCGCGCAGATTAGTTGCTAACCGCCGCGCCATGGGAGCGTTCTATGGCTCCACATCTGAGGGATTACTCGGAGAGTCAATCGACCGAATATTGGAGACATTCTAGGGCTATGCTTTAACTAACCAGAACAAAAAAATAAGCCATGTGCATAGATTACACAGATTATGAGTTCCATTTGGTTCCATTTGTATATAGTCACTAGTAAGACTACCCTAAGCATAAAGTAACACGTAGGATTTACTTTCACACATATTCACAGTATTTAAAGCCTTGCCTTGTACAGACTGCATACAAACAAACCAACTGACTGTGGGGGGAGGGGCAGCTTCTCACTCACACAGTTTTGAGTGAGTGCAGTGAGGGAGATGGGGGATGGGCAGGCAGCACAGGTGAATTTGATCAGTGGCTGATTGCATTGCAAGCTAGTAATCAGCAAGTGGGCTACAGTGGAAAGAATGAGTGAAAGGGTTTCCCTGCACAAGGTGAAATCTTTGAAAAGAGTGGAGGAGAGCTTAACTCAAATTGGTTAACAATCGGCAGACAAACAGGCAGGCAGGCAGGCAGACAGACAGACAGACAGACAGACAGACAGACAGACAGACAGACAGACAGACAGACAGACAGACAGACAGACAGACAGACAGACAGACAGACAATGTTAATTTAACCTTGCATCATGAGACTTAGTGTTCATTTGGTTCCATTTGTACTGTCAGAGCAGTGTAGATGTTGTTGACTAAAACTATGACGAAAAGTATTTGTCGATTGCATTTCTTTCACTGACAAAAACTAAATAAAAACTAAGCTGTGATGACTAAAACTAAGACTAATTATATTGACAATTTCGTCAACAAAATCAAAACTAGACTAAAACGTTAGGGAGGGACTAGTGGAGTAGAGAGTCATTTTATGTTTGGTTGTTCTCAAGTGTTGCGTGCTGAAAATAGCAGATCTACAAGCTCACAACGTGTCGCGCAACGCGTTGTGAGCTTGTAGATCTGCTATTTTCAGCACACAACCAAGTGTAAAATCACTCATTACGATGCCATCAAGGCCTGCCAAAATACATTTTAGTTGACTAAATGAACTGTAGATTTAGTCGCCTAAAAATGTATGATATTTAGTCGACTAAAATTAGACTAAAACTAAAACTCTTCAGGTCACTAAATTATGACTAAAATTAAATGACATTTTATTCAAAACTAAATCAAAATTTGTTGTCAAAAACAACAGTGTCAGAGTCCCTGGGCCTGAACAGTGGTTCTCAAAGTGGATTCCAACCTGGAATTCACTTTGAGAACCACTGTGTGAACAGAATATGAACATTTTTACATAACAGCATGGTAGCAATATCAGAATAATGATAGTTGACAAAGTAACCATCTTGGTGGTGCCGGTGGTGATAACATTAATATCCAAAGAAAACATTTGCCTTGTCATGGCATGTTCGGGGACATCATGAGCATTTAGCAATACAAAAGATTTGCATTCATTCAACCTTTATTTAATTTCTCGAAAAGATCAATTGAGGGAGATCCTCATTTACTACTTTATTGAAAATAGATGTTTTGATTTATGTAAATGTGGGGGTTTCTGGACTAACGCTGGTATTAAACATAATTCTGGAAAAAGTAGCCTATTTATACATTTGCAGGCAACTGAATAATGGGGATGCAGTAACGCACTGTAGCTTATGAGATACTGCAAATCAATTATCAAATTATAATTGCCATAATTATTCCTTGCAGCTACAAAAATGATGTCATACATGTAACTCAACATTAAAGTAGGGCTGGGTGATAAATCTCAGACCTGACTTTCTTTTTTTTTAAGATTAGTTTTTTGGGCTTTTTATGCCTTTATTTGTTAGGATAGTAGACAGACAGGAAATGGGGAGAGAGATGGGGAATGACATGTGGCAAAGGTCGTCCGGATCGGGAATCGAACCGGCGACCTGCATACCTAGACTTGTGGATCTGCTATATTTTAAAGATTCACTTAATTTTTCTTCCTGTGCATTTACCCGCTGGAAAAAACAATGTCATTGCTTAATTGCAGTGCACCCAAAAACAACAAATGTATCGATAATTTATACCTACAATCGACAGGCTGCAGTCTAAGGCAGATTTTGGTTTCGGAAAATGATTTGAAAAATGCTCCCTTCAAATGTTCTGGGTAGCTATAATCACTGTAGCAGGTCCCCCAGCAGCAACGTTTCACCATGGCCGTAATAATGTAATATAAATGTTTTTGATATTAATTTGCCTATATACCAGTAAGACTCCCTAATCGGGTCACATTTATGATCGGCTACTTTTGACTATTTTCCCATATTTTTTTCCCAGGGGGTCCGTGGGGAGCCCTGGCGGTGGCTGGGCCCCTGGGTACCCCCTGGGTGCTGGCCCCGTCTCTCCCGGTCGATGGGGGGCCAAGGTACGGGCTTTTTAGCGGGTTATGGGAGCCAACTTTGGGTGGAAGTGTTTTGCTACGCTGTCGTCCAATCCTCACAGTTAGGGAGAGGGCTTTGCGACAGATCAATCATGCAGTAATCATGCAGATCTACAAGCTCGCAGCACGAAGCATTGTGAGCTTGTAGATCGTCTATTTTTTGGCAAAGAGATTTGGTAGAGAGTGAAAAACTACTGTATCAAGTACATATATTATGTACCTTTTACCAGAGGGTTTAAATAGTACTGGATATGCAGCTCGGCAAATAAAAGGTGAATTGATCCCAGTGTATGACAGAGGATGATATCACGATAAATTAAATCTCCACAATATGATTATTGTGAGTGTTTTTTATCACGATAAACGATAATATCGTATATTGTCCCATCCCTACGGTCTGAGGTGCTTTGGCGGTCTTCCCCGAATTTTGTCTGATTACAGCGGGGCAGGGCTACATTCCTGTGTCCTACAAAAAATAAATGTTGAACCTTGTTCATGATTGGTGTGTTTTTCAGCTATAGTTTTTGGTCTTATAACCCTTCCAGTAAATCTCTTATGAAAATCTCTAAAGAAGTCAAGAATAACAGACGAGCTGTAAAGTTAACTTCACAAAGCTTAAGTCTATTGACCCCTCAGTCATGACATTTTCAATGTCCCCCTTCGACCAAGATGGATGAAAATGCTAGTTTGTTCACTGCAGAACTTTATTAACAGTAGCTCAACATTGAAGATGTTGAAATCACATCTCTCAGCCTGTTCTCAGGCCTGCTAAGTCACACACAGTAGTCATATTGCATTGAATTGTAGTTTACCATCTCAGTGGCACCAACAACACTTAGTTAGTGAGCTTTGTATCGATGTCATTCCAGTCCTGCATGTTTACTGGCTTATATTCCACTTGTATGGTTGATCCTGAGGGCAAGTCAGGTGTTGAAACAGTAACACACCACTGTAGGCAAGAGACATTGACCGAAGTGCTGTACATGGTGCATAAATGACAAACAGGCCTACCAGTAAGACTCCCTAATCGGGAGATAAGCGACCGTCAGGTCACATGTATACACAAAGACGGATGTAACTGGCATTGGTTCCTAGTTGTGTGGACAATGTATAGTTTTGGTTGGCTCAGAGAATGTGGGGTGTACCGATTTTCGTGATTTTAGGGCAAAATTTGTAGGAGCAGTGTCCAAAAATGTGTTTGAAAAAATCGGCCTGATGGGGGCGCTATATGGGACAGATCCATGTTGATGACATGAGTGTAGACATACTGTGTAGCCATTTGCGCAGGAAAATTAAGGAACATTAAAAGCCAGCGAAAAAACAAATGTGTCTTAGGAAGAGATTTAAAAACATCAATAGAATGCCTTGTTTGTGTTTAGCTATGTCACATTTAATCACATTTGACCCTTAAATACCCTGCAGTGACATATTTTCATGTGTTTAATTGCAGCTGTCCTGTTAATGTAGTTAGTCCTGTTAATTCACATGGGCGGAGCTTAGAACCTAATTATCTAATGTCCTCCTAATGTAGGATTTTGTCAGATTGTTAAAACTTGAGTTGTGTTGAGTTTATTCAACTTTTGAAGTGAAATATGTGTTCTATGGCTCAAAATAGATTTTTTGACATGCTCCACATATTAGTAAAGCAAGTGGAAAGTGGTGTCCTGCTAATGTTGTAAACCGCAGGTTTGAGCTAAAGGGTCCTGCTAAACCACATCTACCAGTATAGGTGTGCGTGTGCCGTGTGTGTGTGTGAGATGGTCCCTCTCTACTGGGAGGCCTGAACCCACTGGTACTGTAAGGTCAGAGAATGTTTTGACACTAAATTGGCACATTTACGGTGGTGTAAAGTAACTAAGTACATTTACTCACAGTAAGTACTGTACTTATAAGTACAAGGTTGAGGTATTTGTACTTTACTTGAGTATTTCCTATTTCCAATACTTTTACTTCTACTCTAGTCTACTACATATCAGAGGCAAATATTGTACTTTTACTCCATTACATTTATTTGAAAACTTTAGTAAATCAAAATGTACATCAATTACCAAAAGTAGAAAGTACTCAATATGCAGAATGTCCCATTTCACAAGTTTTCAAATGAATGAAATGTATTAGAACAAAATCATTTGAAAATAGCAGATCTACAAGATCACAATGTGTCACACCGCGACGTATTGGTGAGCCTGAATGGATCTGCTATTTTCAAATGGCCTAGATGACAGTCCTACTTTAAAGTAAATGTATTTAGTTACTTCACACCACTGCTTTACACAGGGACGTGCTGGCCATTGGGAAAAGCGGGACAACTCCCGAACGGCCGGTTCATTCCTGGCCGGTCCAGACCGGCCATTAGGAAAAGAATCTAAATAAAATGTCATCAAAGCCCTGCTTCATCATATAAGGCCGTTTTACTACAAAAGAAGTAAAAACAGCAGATCTACAAGCACATAACGCCTCGCACCGAGGCGTTGTGTGTTTGTAGATCGGCTGTTTTCACTAGTTTAAATCATTTTTAAAATGATAAATACAAAACAAACGGTTTTGGACATACAAGGTTTCCACCCGACAACGACGAAATATAACTCTTGTACAGTAATTGGCCCACTGGGTTGTCACTTGTCATGATCTGAAATGGCAAATCTTTGAGTAGCAGCAATGAGGGCCTCTCCAACTCTTTTTCCCGGGCTGAATCAGGGGCCCAGCACGTCCCTGGCTTTACACCACTGCTATCTGCTATTGTCGGCGCGGGACACCCTCTTACGACGGAGTGTTATATATTAGCCATAACATTCTCTACAGCTCTCTGCGTTTGAAGGCAGTCTGCGGGGCTTTTACAGTACATCTGAGAACAAGAGAAAAGCAGCTGTTCTTGGGCTGGCCGCTGTTCAAAAAGCTTTTCTCTTTTTAATAACCATTTTCCACATTCTCAAATCATAAAAATGTATGATAATCTTTTAAAGGCCCTGGCACCGTGCTGCTATGTAAAAAAAAGAAAAAAAAGAATGGAAAATCACACCTGTGTGAACTGAGCGGTGGTCGTGGAGGCTGCGCAACAGCAAAACAAATATATATATACCTGTATATATATATAATAAAAAATATTAAAACAATATTAAACAAAATATTAATGATAAAATGCATGTCACTCAGGCCGCCACTGGTATCCATCCTGTGTGTGTGTGTGTGTGTGTGTGTGTGTGTGTGTGTGTGTGTGTGTGTGTGTGTGTGTGTGTGTGTGTGTGTCTGGCCTGAACAACAGCGCCCCTCCCTTAACATGTGTGGTCAAAAAAGGTACTGTAGGCTACATACAGACAACCAGACAGACAGACACGGAGACAGACAGACATACCCACACACACGGCCACGTATAGGAGCGTTGTGACCACCGCTCAAAAAAAGAGAGAGAGAGGAAAGAATATGTGAGGCAGAAAACCTGCACGTAACACGCTCTCCGTGTAGAAACGGTTCTCTCTAACGCAGGGGTCTTCAACCTTTTCAGGCCAGGGACCCCTTAGCTGAGAGAGAGATGTAGCAGGGACCCCCACAACCTGTTAATAGATTCTATATAGTTTCATTGTTTGACAGCACAATTATCAGTGTATGTTGGATTCATGTCAATTTGTGTTTGAACCGTCAATAGTTAATAAACTTGACCTTTCACTCTGTACTTAGTCTGCTCTTTTCCCCCCAATACACCAAAGCTCTTTGCCAAAAATAGAAGATCTACAAGTCACAACCCCAATTTTATGGTCGCAATTCTTCACAAAGGACCCCCTGCCCTGTAGTAACTCTGAGACCCCCTGTTGAAGACCCCTGCTCTAACGTGAACCGCGTGCTTGTTGCTTTTAAGCGAGGTTTGCAGGACGCCCCGGGCTCCGCTCCACGATGATGAAGATGAAAGTAGAGCCTGCTCTGCCTCGCAGAACCGAGGGTGCGTGGAGGAATGCTGACTGGACCTTGTTTTGAGAGGCCTGTTTTACTCTGGGTTCTGGGGGGTATCGTAGTCGGCCGCCAGAGAATTTAAGATCTGTCAGTGTAGCCCGGAGAAACATGGTGCTTGTATCAACTGTTACTAACAAGGTCCGCCTCGCGTTGACAACATGCACAGTCAAAACCCTTGGTGTTAAGCTGTCCATTTGTAACACCATACTGTGCCGAACGCATTTGGTTCCACTCTCAGTGTTGAATTGAAGCTGCATTGTAATGAATAAAACCTAATTTTAACATATCTGTATCATGTTAACACAATTAACATTAATTAACATTATTAACATCTAGTAGACTTTTTCAGCAGTTGTAGGTGGTCTCCCTTGCTTCCATCGAGAAATTCCAACCCTGACGTCTAAGTAGGAAACCAATCGGTTCACAAGTAGTACTCATACACACAATGGGGAATTTAAGGAACTTGTTTCTACTACGGCAACGTGAGGCGGGACTATGGCTGCTATGACGCAATCGCCGTTGCGGTCCAAATTGTTAAGCAAAGAGCCGTCGGCGACAGGTTCCCACCCCTTTTACTGAACGCTTTGGTTCCCATGGCAACGCGTCTATACAGCAGGCGTTGTAGGCACAACGTGGAAAGGGACCTTCTGGCTAGTGCAGACGGCTGCTATGGCGGCAGGTTGATCTATCGAGCGCTGATCATTTCCGGTTGCCGTTGTCATCTGCCGTCGCCGTACTAAGCTTAAATAGCCTATTATCTCCACTGGCCAAGTGGGTATTCCGTCTTGGAAGAGTGGTAGAAGTTTGGTCTGCCAGGCCATATAGAATCAGGTTCAAATCCCGGGTAGGACATGAAATGTCCAATGGATTGCAGCTTTAACACTGAGGATTGTTCTGCATGGCATTCTGGACATAAATGAATGCTCAATCAGTTCAAAGTGGCTCGCGCTGCGTTCAGGTGGCCCTGTACAGCGTTCAGGAGGCCCAGAGCCGGAGGCTGCATTCAGGTGGCCTGTGGCCTGAACGCATTGTAGATGTTGATGGCCGTGTGATGGTACGTCGTGATCTCAGATTTACACCTGTCATCGTGGGGATTCCATTACAATAAAGGCAAGGAACGTTACTCACTCTGACACTGCCATTATCCCATCCGTTTGTGGGAATGGCATTCACAGCTACAGTATAGTGGACACTGGACACTCGTAAATTCCGCACCGCACCACTAACGCACACACCTGCATACAAATAGCCAGGAAATGGCCCAGCAAAGCCACTCAGTGAACTGCCCAACAAGCCATCACACAATTCACACTCTCATACTAATGGAGCAGACAGCAGAGGGGAGTCCAGTTTCGGTGCGCGGGAAGAGTACATTAAGAAGCACTTGCGCACCGTGAGCAAAAATATCAGTTTACACTTTCTGTTTCTGCGAGGTCTTTGGTACAATACAGTCCAGAGTGTATATATGGACCCTTACGGATGGTACAAAAATGATGAATTGATGAATGACTCTTGTTTAGCCTTGGCCAAGCCAGCAATCATAGGAGTGGACTTCGCTGAGGTTTCCCTCAGCCAAATTTCTTCTCTGTTTTCATGGGCTAGATTATGGGGAGCCATAAAGATGAAAAGTAGGGACTATAGGCCTCTCTCTCTCTCTCTCTCTCTCTCTCTCTCTCTCTCTCCTCTCTCTCTCTCTCTCTCTCTCTCTCTCCTCTCTCTCCTCTCTCTCTCTCCTCTCTCTCTCTCCTCTCTCTCTCTCTCTCTCTCATATCACAGAGCTCTTTCAACTTGATCGGTTTGGGGAAAACCCTACAATGAGATGACAACGGAGGGGTTTATGAGACCCACTTCCTTCAATCCTGATATCCCATCGCCCCCCACTGCACCCTGCTTCTCTGTCTGAGCTGTGCACACACACACACACACACACACATACACACACACATGCTCACATACAGTACGCAGCACACATGTACGCCTCTCTAATCCCTGTACATCCGCTCCCTACTCGGAGACTTGTGTTCAAGTAACAACATGCGATGTTTCTTAGTCTGGTGTTATCCACCTGTGCCTCAGCCCTCGCTCCATAAAACCCCCCTTGGCGCTGGGATCAGACAGAGCCCCCCCTCCCCCGCCCCCCCCCCCCCCCCCCCCCGCCCCATTTCATCACATTCTCCTTCTCCCATATCCTTCTCTTAACCACTTGAACCCCAGTGGTTGTATCCTGGTTACACACTCGTTGTTAGCTTGTACAGAGGGTCTACTTTTTTTTCCTTTTTTTTTTTAAGAGATTCTGTGTGAAAATGAAGGGGCCAAGGACATACCCCTGGGGGAGCCCGGTCAAGGAATTATTTAAAAGGTTTACCTGGTTTGAGATCCACTTTAGCCCCACCCAAAAAAATGTTTTGTTGCGACCGTCAGGTCGCAAGTTACTATGAAAACCTCTACCGGCTGTCTGTCCGTCCCTCCGTCCCTCCATCCCTCCGTCTGTCCGTTACGTCATCTCCGGCACCTTATCCATGCCAAATTTTGCACACACTCCCCTTGGCTGGCAAATCACAACCACCTCCAGCCCTGATTCTTCACATGGCCCCAACATCCCAGCCAGCACGCCCACATGGGTCCCGCATGGGTACGAGTTGGGCTACTTGGGTACCACGTGGGCATGGGCTTGATGTGGGCAAATTACATGGGTCCCCACATGGGATACATGTGGGATACCTGGGCATGGGTTGGAAGTGGGCTTTCCCACATGGTTCCCACATGGGCTACATGTGGGATAACTGGGCATGGGATTGAAGTGGGCTGGCCCAAGTGGTTCCCACGTGGGCTACATGTGGGATAACTGGGCATGGGATGGAGGTGGGGCTGGCCCAAGTGGTTCCCACATGGGCTACATGTGGGCTAACTGGGGCATGGGATGGAAGTGGGTTGGCCCACGTGGTTCCCGCATGGGCTACATGTGGGCTAACTGGGCATGGGATGGAAGTGGGCTGGCCCACGTGGTTCCCGCATGGGCTACATGTGGGCTAAGTGGGCATGGGATGGAAGTGGGCTGGCCCAGGTGGTTCCCCGCGTGGGCTACATGTGGGCTAACTGGGCATGGGATGGAAGTGGGTTGGCCCACGTGGTTCCCCGCATGGGCTACATGTGGGCTAACTGGGCATGGGATGGAAGTGGGCTGGGCCACAAGGTTCTTGCATGGGCTACATGTGGGCTAACTGGGCATGGGATGGACATGGGCTGGCCCACGTGGTTCCCGCATGGGCTACATGTGGGCTAAGTGGGCATGGGATGGAAGTGGGCTGGCCCAGGTGGTTCCCCCGCGTGGGCTACATGTGGGCTAACTGGGCATGGGATGGAAGTGGGTTGGCCCACGTGGTTCCCGCATGGGCTACATGTGGGCTAACTGGGCATGGGATGGAAGTGGGTTGGCCCACGTGGTTTCCCGCATGGGCTACATGTGGGCTAACTGGGCATGGGATGGACATGGGCTTGCCCACGTGGTTCCCGCATGGGCTACATGTGGGCTTAACTGGGCATGGGTTGGAAGTGGGCAGGGCCCACATGGTTCCCACATTGGTCTACATATATTTTTCAACTTCAAGCGTCAATCACTGGTTCCCACATCGGCCTATTTTTAAATGTATTTTTTATTTTAATTCAGTTATTTTTTGGCTGTGAATTGGCCTAGGCAATGAGTGGGGAAAACTATTTCCTTTGAATGTTTCCATATGGACTTACGAAGTCTAGCCTAGTTATTAACAACAGCTTGACCAACATATCTATTCAGGGGGTTATGTATAAAGAAGAAAAATAATAATAAAGAAAAACATCCATGACTTTAATGCTATATCAATTCCATGCTGTACCGGTACCAGTAGGAGAGATAACAGGCAAAATGTTGACCAAAATAACACTTCTTCTCTTTCTCTAATTGTGTAGACTTGTTGTAAATTAGGTAATGCAGATGTTTAACAATAATTTAGTGTAAAATGAAACTGTAGATCTATGAGGGTCCATTTGGTCACCAACTCGCCATCATTTAGCTAGGGACCACCTGGAACGCTCCCAAAAACCAC
The DNA here is from genome assembly GCF_963921795.1 of Nannobrachium achirus. Taxonomy (NCBI): domain Eukaryota; kingdom Metazoa; phylum Chordata; class Actinopteri; order Myctophiformes; family Myctophidae; genus Nannobrachium; species Nannobrachium achirus. Next base: position 48,363,579 of record NC_137832.1, on the reverse strand, counting down.
TGGTGGTGTGTGTGCGTGTGCGTGTGCGTGTGTGCGTGCGGCGTGCGTGCGTGCGTGCGTGGCGTGCGTGCGTGTGTGTGTGCGCTTGCGTGCGCGCGTGTTGTGACATGTCTGTGTGTTGTGACATGTCTGCTTTATGTGCTGATAGGTACTTTTACAATATAATAATACATAATACACATTATTTAAAAGTCAGTAGCTGATTATACTTGATGCATTTTGGACAGACAGACAGGCACATTGCACGCACGCACCCACCCACCCACCCACCCACGCACGCACGCACGCACGCACGCAAACACACACACACACACACACACACACACACACACACACACACACACACACACACACACACACACACACACACACACACACACACACACACACACACACACACACACACACACACACACACACACAGAGAGAGAGAGAGAGAGAGAGAGGGGCAGACAGACCAACCAGGGACAGAATCTCATTACCATTTGAATACAGGGTGAGTTCACACGTCACTGTGAAGTCCATCTAACCAATCACTTTCCTTCTCAGTTTTTTAAAAGTAACTGATAGAATTAGGAACCCATTTTCCACTATGCTACTGTACTGTACTGTCTTGCGATTTGGCTTAACCCACGGATGGACCTTAAAACATCTAAAAGTATGGTAAGTAACCTCATTGTCTACTCTATATTCTAAAATGTTCTCAAACTAGCCCAGAGACAGGCTGGTTTTAACTCAAGGTTTGTTGTTTTTGTCAGCTTAACCAAGGACATTATCTTAAACAAGTTGCATGTTTTAGCTCTAGATTTAATTTTGTTATCACATTGTAACCAATTATTTCAATTATTATTATTATTTAATTATTTAGTACAGCCAGATGTTTAAAGGTGGGCCAGAACATAACTTTTTCCCTCCTCAAAGATGTGTAGGCCTACATTGACATTTACATTGCTTTAACTTTTGATGGGGTCCTCAGAGTCACTAAAGGGGGTCCTCCAAATCTTTGTGTGATAGAAACCTTATTTTCTCATTTTTTATATTAACCACTTGAACCCCAGCGTCCATATTCTGAGAACTTAGATCTACAAGCTCACAACGCCTTGCACTGCGAGGCGTTGTGAGCTTGTAGATCAGACATTTGGGCAAAGAGGTTTTGTAGAGAGGGAAAAGAGCAGACCAAGTAGTGAGTGAAATGTCAACTTTATTAAGTATTGACTGTTCAAGTGGTTAAATATCTGAAACACAAATCAACATGGATCCAAAATACAATGATGATTTTCCTGTCATGATGAAACTATATGGAATCTATTTAAAGGTTTTGGTGGTCCCTGCTTCATCTCTCTCGACTAAGGGGTCCGTGGCCTGAAAACATTGAGCATTCAAAACCAGTTTGTCCACAGTCAGCAGGCACGTAGACAGTAGGCAGCTGATAGCATAGGCCTACTCAACTTGCTTATAGAGATGCAAATTTTTGCTATTGTGGGGGTTTACTTTGGGTCATCGTCACCTGGCTTTACAAAGAATCAAATGTGCACACGCTTGCCAAATGGTCTGTCTCCTGTGTACTACACTATTGGACTTTAGTTACTAGTTACTTATTTAGAATATTATTAGGCTATAAAACATAGGCCTACATTAAACTCTTCAGCCCTATACATTTTGTCTATTTGAAAATAGCCGATCTACAAGCTCACAATGCGTCGCAATGCACTTCACTGGCATTTCGGCTGGCATTTCGCCTACTAAAATCTCATTCCTGGTGACGCCAGTGTAAGTGTGTTTAAAGATAGAATTACTACTTTACATTCATATCTTGTGGCTAATCCTTTCTTTGACTTTTGCCATAAACTCAGGAATTGCCATGTCGGAGATATCTGGGTGAAGGCAAGATGGACAGACCAGTGGAAGGCAGCAGAACCGTCCAGGCTTCACCAATTCATCAAGGATCTCACAGATGTTCCTGACCAGCACCTCCCCCATAAGGAGTGGAGTGGACAACCCTCAATCACCTGAGGACAGGTGTGGGACGTTTCAGTGCAGCACAGGATCCATCACAGACTGTGTAGCATGTGATGACCAGCTGCCCTATATACCAGCCACTGAATGGTGATCGTGGCCGAGAATGATCATGACCTAGACAATGACACACTCGACTGGATTGCTGCAATGGAGTGTAAGGACATACAACAGAAAAAGAACTGGATGATGTGCCACCCCTATAGACAAACTCTCTCTCTCTCTCTCTCTCCCCCCTGTGGTTGGCTAAAAAAAAACACCCACAAGCACAGCGGACCCACCCTGTAGACAATATGCCTTCCGGTGTGTTCCAAGATTTCTAGCGGAAGTCTGCGTTTAACGGACGTTACGTCATGCGGTGCGGTTCTGTTTACATTCCCCAGCGAAAAAACTAAAATAGATTGTAGCTCTTAACTCACTCTTAATAGGTGTAACATTGCTTGAATCAATGTTTTTGTTTGTATATTGTTTATTGCGAGCGCAACCGACGGAGCAGGAGACGTAGACAAGTTAATTTTGTGCAGGGAATACGTTTGCAGGAACACCGCACCGTGAAAAAAATACAGCTTCCGGTGAAATTCCTACGGCGGAAGTTGAACGCTTTCTGCCTTCTATTGTCAACAGGCTTTTCTCTTCGGAGATGAGTAAGCCTGGCTACGAGAGGCTACAGCGGACCCAGATTGATGAATGCAACATGAATGAACACTGGATTCCCGAAAACCTATGCCCTAAAACAGTTTTGTTACAAAATTCAAGATTTTGATGCACCTCTTACACAATTTATGTTTTTGGACATTTTTTATCCTTTATTTTGTTCTGTTAGAAGTCTGTGGAGCATTATGGGAATATCTCATTTTGCATTTCAAGTGTTTTTTTAAATGTACTGTATGTACACTTGCACATTTGATCTGTTTGCCTTCATGCTGCTGCTATCCTTATTTATATTGTATTTTATTATCTTGTTTATTTTTGTAATAAACGTTGTCAAATATACAGCATATTGTCCATTTCATCCAAAATGTATTTTAGGTGTTTCAATAATTAACACAGTTCATGTCAAACACTGTTTTAGTCTACCATTAAAATCTTCCTAGGAGCAAGGTTGAGCCCACTTGGATCCCACGTTTATCCCCTATAGACAAGGCAGAATTTCTGAAAATGTGCTTGTATAAAGTCCCGAAGGCATTTTGCGAATATTTATTATATACAACTGTTCTAGGGGTATTAAGTGATGCTGAATCCAAATTTGCTGTATATAATGCTCAAATATGTTCCTAAATGGCTCAAAATTGAGAAATCCAACATGGCCGCCACTGCAAGGCTGAAATCTATTTAAGTGCAAATCTTTTTGACTAAACAAGGTAGAAACTTGAAATAAATGTGTTTTTCTAGGTTAGCCTACATGGGGAATTTGAAATTCTATCCTGATTTTAGATGAGACGTGAATAAATGGCTTGAAACTCATAGCAGAAAAGGTTCGTTATTGATGCATAATTCATCAAACAGAAACAAAAGCAGGATGAACCATGGTTTTATTCATCAAAACTCTTTTGATTTAGATTTTGCTATCATCCATCCATCCATCTTCAACCGCTTATCCGGAATCGGGTCGCGGGGGTAACAGTTCCAACTGAGACTTCCAGATTTCCTTATCCTGAGCAACTTCCTCCACTCCCTCTGGGAGTATACTGAGGCGTTCCCAGGCCAGTTTGGAGATATAATCCTTCCATCTGGGCGCTCGGGGGGCATCTATCACAATGCAAATTATATATCAATATTTCGAGCAGATGTCATAGGTATCTTGCAGCTGCATGCATCCAATTCCAATTTTCCTGAATAGAATAGAATGATCATAATATAAAATAATAGTATTTTACCATATCAATAAAAGTAAATGTACATGGGAATACTTCCTACTGTAATCCTTACTGTGGCAGCTTATTCACAGTCTTCCTCAGTGTTCCGGCAAGTGTTGAGTTTTGTGCAGTTGCTTGCTTCCATACATGTCATATGACTCTTTCTCGATAGAAGAGAAGGGGATACAACGTTTATAGCCAGCACAAGTACATCAGGGTAGGGTTCATCAATCTGTCAACATCTAAGAGTCTAGAGTATGCAGTCTAGTAGGCTAGCATTCTCTAAAATTACCAAATCCCATTAGTACAATCTATTATACATACATACCTGCAGCTGCAGTGTTGGCTGAGGCACTCCTTTGTACACCCACATGAAGTGAACTCCCTGCAGGCTTTGGGCATAGGTGGCAGAGAGAGTAGCCGTGGCACTAACTGGCCTTCCTTGATCATCCATCCCATTTCCTCCACTGGAGGAAGATTGGGGTGTGGCAGGTGAGCTTGATTCCATATAGCTGCTTGATGGTGTGCACACATGATATGGAACCTCACAGCATCTGTGGTTGGTGGCAGAGTCTCTTGGGGACGACCTTTGCAGAATAACTTTACTTGTGCTTTGTTGAATGAATCAACATCAGGCACACCATAGATCTTACAAATGAATGTTTCTGATGATGTCACGATATCTTCTGTGAAAGGGCCCTTCCCAAGGCCAGCAAGATCAGTGTGATGTTGTTCGAACACCTGCCAGGCTGTCTTCTTTCCGTGGCCGCTGAACTGAGACACATTGTCACATCCAGTAAGGGCATGGAAGGCAAGGAGTGTGTCCAGTTGATCCTCAGACAGTATCCTGTGAATTTCATGCACTGGGAAAAACTTTGGGTCCTTTGATGTCCCAGCTTTCATGTAGACATAGGTACATCTGATCTGATCTTGAAGTATCCTCCCTGAGTGCTGACCACGAGGAAGCTGATGCACGACTGATACACGATACAAGCTGATACACAACTGTCCTTCACTGTATCCATGCACCAATGGAAACAGTAGTCGTGTCAGCACGTGACACAGACGTACGTGCTTCTACTACTGCTTGCTCACTTTGACAAAATCAGATGTACCTATGTCTACATGAAAGCTGGGACATCAAAGGACCCAAAGTTTTTCCCAGTGCATGAAATTCACAGGATACTGTCTGAGGATCAACTGGACACACTCCTTGCCTTCCATGCTCTTACTGGATGTGACAATGTGTCTCAGTTCAGCGGCCACGGAAAGAAGACAGCCTGGCAGGTGTTCGAACAACATCACACTGATCTTGCTGGCCTTGGGAAGGGCCCTTTCACAGAAAATATTGTGACATCATCAGAAACATTCATTTATAAAATCTATGGTGTGCCTGATGTTGATTCATTCAACAAAGCACAAGTAAAGTTATTCTGCAAAGGTCGTCCCCAAGAGACTCTGCCACCAACCACAGATGCTGTGAGGTTCCATATCATGTGTGCACACCATCAAGCAGCTATATAGAATCAAGCTCACCTGCCACACATCAATCTTCCTCCAGTGGAGGAAATGGGATGGATGATCAAGGAAGGCCAGTTAGTGCCACGGCTACTCTCTCTGCCACCTATGCCCAAAGCCTGCAGGGAGTTCACTTCATGTGGGTGTACAAAGGAGTGCCTCAGCCAACACTGCAGCTGCAGGTATGTATGTATAATAGATTGTACTAATGGGATATGGTAATTTTAGAGAATACTAGCCTACTAGACTGCATATTCTAGACTCTTAGATGTTGACAGATTGATGAACCCTACCTTGATGTACTAGTGCTGGCTATAAACATTGTATCCCCTTCTCTTCTATTCTATCCATAAAGAGTCATATGGCATGTATGGAAGCATGCAACTGCAAAAAACTCAACACTTGCCAGAACACTGAGGAAGACTGAATAAGCTGCCACAGTAAGGATTACAGTAAGAAGTATTCCCATGTACATTTACTTTTATTGATATGGTAAAATACTATTATATTATATTATAATCCATTCTATTTTACTCAGGAAAAGTGGAATTGGATATATTATGACTGCAAATAGGCTAAATTAATGTAGCCTACCTTCATATTAACACCTTCTAAGCCTGGCCGTACTCCCTCGGACTTCCTACTGGGTCCCATCAGCCACGCCGTCTATTACCGGACTTTTGATATAAATTATAATAAAAAAAAAAAAAACATCGGAAATTCTTCTCTGTGTCTTTTTGGAGCGATCTGAAAGGGTTAATATGCTCTGACAGTCATTTTCTGGTGCTGGGTGTGATACTCCTAATATCCAGCAGGCCACGCCGTTGACTCACATTCTGAATGGATGGCTGGCCAGGAGGAGCCTCATCCTCTCCCCAGTGTTGTAACTCAACAAGAAGCTCAAACAACATGGCTGGTCTTTGTCTCTGTTCGTGGATCGCGGTTTCAATCACGTTCGGGCGCCGCTTCTCTATCGCTCCTTTCCCTGCTTCGCCGCACGTAAACGAATGGAATTGATCTCCCCTCCGCCTCGCCAAAGTAAGATCGCCGACCTCTGCAGGATGAATATGTACGCTGTGTCGAGCACTCCAGTACGTGTTGTTATCATGTGGGCTTTGTTTTTTTAAAACATGTTTGTAAATAAATGGCTTATTTCTTCGGCGCTACCTCTGTTCAGAGGGTTCTGCCGCGGCTTGCAACGTGTTAAGGACTATACGAATATAATTTGCATATATGACTTGTTGATAGAAAAATCTAAATCAAGAGTTTTGACGATTAAAACCATGGTTCATCCAGCTTTTGTTTCTGTTTGACAAATTATGCATCAATAACGCACCTTTTCTGCTATACATGTATGAGTTTCAAGCCAATTATTCATATCTGAGCTAAAATCAGGATAGAATTTCAAATTCCCCATGTAGGCTAACCTAGAAAAACACATTTAGTTCAAGTTTCTACCTTGTTTAGTCAAAAAGATTTGCACTTAAAATAGATTTCAGCCTTGCAGTGGCGGCCATGTTGGATTTCTCAATTTTGAGCCATTTAGGAACATTTTTGAGCATTATATACAGCAAATCTGGATTCAGCGTCCTTTAATACCCCTAGAACAGTTGTATATAATAAATATTCGCAAAATGCCTTCGGGGTTCTGATTTTCTGAAAATTGATCCTGTCTACTATGGTTCCCGCATAGAATTGCCTAGGTGGGGCCCAACCATGGCCCATGTAGAACCCACCTAGAGCCCACACAGGCTAGCCCAAGCGGCTCCCACCTGGGTCCCATATACATTTGCCGAGGTGGGGCCCACCCAGGACCCATGCAGAACCCACCCAGAGCCCACGTGGGCTAGCCCAAGTGGTTCCCACTTGGGTCCCATATAAATTTGCCGATGTGGGGCCCACCCAGGGCCCCTGCAGAACCCACGTTGATCCCACGTGGGCTAGCCCAAGTGGTTCCCACTTGGGTCCCATATAAATTTGCTGAGGTGGGGCCCACCCAGGACCCATGTAGAACCCACGTTGAGCCCACGTGGGCTAGCCCAAGTGGTTCCCACCTGGGTCCCATATAAATTAGCCGAGGTGGGGCCCACCCAGAGCCCATATAGAACCCACACAGAGCCCACGTGGGCTAACCCACGAGGGACCCTTGTGGAAACCGCGGACATTCCCACATAGAACCCACGTGGGCTAGCCCAGGTGGTTCCCACATGGGTCCCATATAAATTTGCCGAGGTGGGGCCCACCCAGCGCCCATGTAGAACCCACGTTGAGCCCACGAGGGCTAGCCCAAGTGGTTCCCACCTGGGTCCCATATAAATTAGCCGAGGTGGGGCCGACCCAGGGCCCATGTAGAACCCACACAGAGCCCACGTGGGCTAACCCACGAGGGACCCTTGTGGAAACCGCGGACATTCCCACATGGGGCCCATGTAGGGAAGCCCACCCTGTACCTATGCGGGACCCATGTGGGCGTGCTGGCTGGGATGAGGCTGATTTTCACAAAACACATTTTTGGACACTGCTCCTACAGATTTTGCCCTAAAATCACGCAAAGCAGTACACAGTTACACAGGTACTCTATAGTCATGTCATCAACATGAATCTATAAGAATCATAAATAAAGCAGAATATCTTGCAGCTACAAATCCACTCTTCATCTGTAAAAATGCATTAAAGTTTGAAGATATAGTCAACCTAAATACTGCAGTATTCATGTACAAGACATAATAAATAATAAATAAAACACTACCACTGTGTAACAAATTTTGCACATACCCGAGTCTATGCACTTAAACTTTGTTTGTTTGTTTACTGTTGAGTGAGAAAACAATGTTGCACATTAAGCTAATCATCTGGAGACCCCCCAAAATAATTTGGGGACCCTTCTGGGGGTCCCGACCCTGATCTAGGTCATACCACCTATGAGGTTGCAGTTCAACCGCTGTTCCAAAGGAAGAGCGAAGAGAGATGGAGACAGGCGGACATGGCCGAGCAAACAGAGACTTGTTAGTGCTAGAGGTAGAAAGTGGGATAGTTTGGGCAGGGGGGGGGGGGGGGGGGGCTGTCATTGGAAACAGAATTTGACTCGCCACAGGCCACAGATGTAAATAAGGAGTTTTGAAATCCAAATTTTGTTGTGGTGCCCAACTCCCTTTCCCATATGGCTCTCCATCTGTGCTGGGAGCACTCTCCCTCTTAGGGCAAATGAGTGCATGAGTGCGCACGCACACCCACGTACGCACGCACACACAAACACGTGTATGCCTGGACAATGTATATGCATATTTGTGTACATCGCGTATGCACGCATGTGAATGATCGTAGACCAACGAATACACACTTGGTTGAACATAAATATGTGCTGGTGTACACAAACTGAGCCCTGTGTTGCAGCCATACAAGCATGTTACACTGCTTATCCGAATGCCGATCAAATATTTATGCGTGTTCCCCGGCTGTGGGACGTGTGCGCGTCATATAGGGTGAAAGCTGGGAACAAAGGTTTCATCATTCATTGTTGCCGGTAACAAAGAACACATTAATGTCCTTTCACGACCTCTGTGCTTCACTGCTGCGAAACAACGCAGCCGATCACGTAAGGCTGGGCCATAGGACTTCAAATCAATGTCACGATTGTTTCGAGCTTTTGCATCGATTAATAACGATTAATGAACTATTATAAAAAATGGGACAGAAAAACACGCCTCTTCCCTATTCTAACTCTTAAAGCTTAATTTATACAACGTCATGCGAAGGCGTTGCATGTTGAACATAGCCGATCTACAAATGATGTTCTATTCAGCTGTATCTACAGCAGTGGTTCTCAAACGTCTTCATGTACATTTTCCTTTTTGGGGGTCCTTTGTATCTGGCCGCAGACCCCCACCAGAATTTTCTTTTTTCGGAAATAGCAGATGTTCAAGATCGCAGCGCAGCACAAAGTGACGCACTGTGATCTTGTACATCTCCTTTTCTTTTAATAGGCAAAAATAATAAAGTGATTAGCATGATTGTGATGCTGTATCAACAGATGTTGCTGTGCATGGGGACCCCTTGGAACCCTCGTCCCAAGGACCCCTAGGGGTCCTCGGTTCCCAACTTTGAGAACCACTGATCTACAGTATACGTATTGCCCTGTAACTGTATCTTAACTGCCGTGTGGCCTCTGGCGACTGCATTTCCCCCCGCAGGATCAATAAAGGTCCTATCTTAACCACTTAAACCCCAGCATCCGCATTGTGACGAAAAGCTTTCGCAGAAAATAGCAGATCGATAGGCTATTATCGATCTGCTATTTTCTGCGAAGGCTTTCTCCACAATAGCAGAAAAATGAAAATACTCTAGCATAGGGCCCTGAGGGACTCCACTCAACCACATAGGATTTAAGTGTTTAACAGGATCAATAAAGGTGTTATCTTAAACTTCCTGTAACTGCAATGTCCTGTGATCAATGATCATGTGCAGTGACAATAAAGATGAGAATGATTGTGAATCTGATCTGTTGCACACCTTAGTTTGACCACACACTGCTCAGTTAAAGCCTTTGACAAGAGCGTAATATTGTTCAGAATCGTGTCATTTTTGTCATAGCAACCTTGCGATAAAGTATACAGTACGTCCACCTGCATTTGCCACAGCACACACGCGTGCGCACGCACACACACACACACACACACACACACACACACACACACACACACACACACACACACACACACACACACACACACACACACACACACACACACACACACACACACACACACACACACACACACACACACACACACACACACGTTGCGTTGTGAAGCTTGGAGGAATTCCTATTCTCAGTTTATTTTTACTTTTTTAAATCATCTTTTATCCCACGATTTTGAAAGGGATTTTTAAAAAGCAGAGGCATGGATTTTCCCCCACATCCCCTCTCCCAACAAATCAAACCCTGTGTGAAACAGCACAAAGGTACACTTTCAGACACATTTGTACACTCTCAGAGTTACAAATTGTTAAATGATCCACTGTCTGGGGATTTCACTGTGTATCGCTGATGAGTGCCTCTTTTGACACTAGTCTGAGAAAGGTCTGGGGGACTGAAATAGATGGAGCTTCAATCCAGAACAGAGTCTACACTGACTGGACGCCTTCTGTCAAGAAGCAACAAAGCCATGGTCTGTTTAGTGTGCAGGGGGAAAAAATCACTTCTCACTGTATCACAATTGCCCAAAAAATGGCAAATCTAAACAATGAAGTATGAAGATGTCCATTTTTGCCCTACTTGTCGGATATAATAAGCTTCTAATGTGTGGCGAAAGCCTTCCTCGATCCTCTTGCATACATCCATACGCATAAATCTTGAGTATTCCCGTTCCGGGGCCAAGTTTAAACAAATCCGTCCATTGCCACTTCAAAGCATTGTTGCTTTATGAGTTTACGACCATGACTTAGAGAAAACGTTTCAGAGGCTTTTGGTGGGGGAAGAGATGTACCGTTTCTCTCATGGCTCGGCGATCGAGGCCAAGCCACCGTTCTGGAAGTCTGCAGTGAAATTTGTCTCGACTCACGAAGGAGTGCGGCTCAATACAAATACACAAGTTGGACAGTCATGCATGCAAACGTTGACAGTCCTACATGGGGCATGACTGATGGATGGATATGGGGCTTTTCTGGAGACCCAAAGCCACCCCGTGCTATGTCCCTCCAGCAGGGGTGTCGCACCAAATGCTGGGCCCTGGGTACAAGGATTCACTGTGGGGGCCCCCATGAATGGGAACGCATTATTATGCATTATTTTGTGCTTTAACCATTTAAAAATAGCAGATATACAAGCTCACAGCGTGGCACTCGGTGCCGCGCTGCAAGCTTGTAGATCTGCTATTTTTGAAAAATCGTGAAAATTTGTGCAGGTCTTTGAATATTTTTGACACGATTCTATAATTTTAATGTCTTCTAAATCCTTTCAAATAAAAAAAAATAAAAAAACCTATGTTTCTATGTCAGTGGTGCTCAAACCTTTTCATGTGAAGGACCCCCAAAATTATATGTATTTGGCCACGGACCCCCATCTCAAAACTTTAGTTTATTTTTTCACTTAAAAAATACACATATTTCAAAGATTTGCACACATTTTCACATCTTTTCAAAAATAGCTAAAGTATAAAATAATTAAGGCCCCTCCACCTTGGGCCCTGGTAACTCAGTCCCACTTCCCCCCCAGTGTGACGCTCCTGTCCTCCTGACATTCCTTGGGATGAGGATGGAGATTTGCTTGTACAAACTCTTCCAAGCAGTGGCTGCCTGCGTCCCTTGTGATGACAGGGCTAAACGTTCTGCTGGGATATATCCACTAAATAAAATATTCAGAACGTGTGACGTAATGTACTGTAATGTCTGATCTATGGAACCTTCGGGGCAATAGGCGGAGACTGGGCCAGCATTTCCTACCCCTGGGGTCCAGAGACGGGTTAAGATCACAAGGAGGGAGGTTGTTGTCAGGCCTTATCTGTTTGGAGCTAGTCCAAAACTTGTAAACTTGTTTCCGCAAAATCATAACTTGTCTTTCTTCCACTTTCAACCAGAAATCCCTACATTTCAGGGCACTAAATCATTTTTTTTGGTCCAGTGGTCTAGTGTTATGAGTCATGTCCGAAGGCTTTGGAAGATATCGTCTCTGTCAGCTGGAAACCTCATAATGTCCCAAACTGTTGCTTTTGAGGATTCAAATTCAAAAGCAAAAGCATCGGATCGGCAAACTCAAAACGCATCGCTTCGCGCGGCATTTCGAGCTTGCAGATATTCAACTTTTGAAGCTTTTGTGTGACGCTGTAATTAAAAATGGAGATATGAGGTTTCTGCCCGAGAGCAGCAACATAAGGCATGGTCAGTGATGTAAGTGTGTCTTACTGTAGGCCATGCAGGTGTCTCCCCGGGACCCAAACATACAAAGGTACATTATTATGAATGAAGCCTGTTAACTTCAAGTCATACTGTTTTATTCATTCAGTCATTATTCAGTCATCTTTTTTGGCAGCCTCCTCTGTTAGCTCCGTTGTCATTACAAGGTTTGTCTATATCGTCACTGTCGGGCCAAAACCTTGTATCTCCAAGTTTCAAATTTGAATGTTTTTTTTCCACGAAGTAAAGCCCTGCTTCATCAGACAAGGCCGTCGCACAAAAGTGGTGGAAACAGCGGATCTGTGTCACGCTGCGACATGTTGTAAGCTTGTAGATCTGCTATGTTCCGATGCGGGGCGTGGCACATAACCAAATGTTCTGTAAATCAGGCGTGACACTTTCTAAGGCTAACACAATGGCTCTCATCATCACTGACAAAGGGTAAGCTTTATGGTAGAACCCTCCATAAAACTTTCCAGAACCAGTGAAGTTCTGTTCATCGAACAAAAGAAAGCGAGAATAGCTGATCTGCTTTGAGTTTAGAAAACATGTGAAAGTACTATTAAAAAAGAAGAAGAGATCCAGCCACACAAAAATGTCAAGGAGACGATCTAAAAGTTAAAACTAATTTTATTCTTTAAAACAGCTAACATGTTTTGACTGGTTAAGGTCTTCATCAGGGCAAGAACCTGCCCTGACGAAGACCTTAACCTCTATTTAAGATTGTTTTATCTTATCTTTTTCAATCTCTTTTGAGCACTCGTTTGGCCTCTGTTTTTTCTATGTGAAAGTACTAGTTCCAGTAACTACTAAGTATGTCCTGAGCACAGCTAGGGAACAAATGAGGTTCAGAGTAGAACCTTACCTGAAACCAGGCCGCAGTGCATGGCAACAGACCCAGAAGCTGTGAACTACGTTAGACATGGATGGCACAGAACAGTTCACTCGGTTCTTGTATTCGAAAAACAGCCACGAGCAGTGTTGTCGAGGTCTGCTTATTATAAGCGACTTTGGGCTTGTTTTTCTGTAAAGATGCTTGTAAATATTGGTAGTTGCGGGTTGCGTTTTTTTGGGGGCTTGTTTCTAAAGTGTAGTTGCTTATTTGGGCTTGCTTCCAAATCGTTTGTTGATTGTTTAAACCAGCGGTTCTCAAACATTTTCATGTGAAGGACCCTGAAAATTAATGTGTATTTGTCCACGGACCGGCGGAGCCACATCTGAAATCATAATTTGTGCCAAGGACCCGTACCAGATTTGTGTCAAAATGTTTTTCCGAAAATAGCAGATTTACACGCTTACATGTCACGGCTATTTTCGAATAGTTGACCTATGTAGGTTCAAAGTGCTCATGTAGCATATAGTCGCTTCTTTTGTGCTTGACTTCTAGTGCTGATTTCGTTGACTAAAACTATGACCAAAAATACTAAATTTTTTCACTAACGAAAACTAAATAAAAACTAAGCTATGAAGACATAAACTAAGACCAAATACAATGACATTTTCATCAACAAATAAAAACTAGACTAAAATGTTAGGGACAGAGAAGAGAGAAGACATCCAGAATAACTCATTTTATGTTTGGTTGCGCTCCGGTGTTGCGTTCTGAAAATAGCAGATCTACAAGCTCAGAATGCGTATAAAAGACATGCAAGACATGACTGGTGCAAGACACCAGTCATGTTAGCTTTTGCTGAACCACTGCGCTACCTCCCCCTGTTCCAGAATTGGGGGTGGTGGTGGGTCTCCCTCACCTGCAGTAGTTGTGGCTCCCCAGCCCCCCCTCTCCGTTGGGGTACTTCAGGGTGTTGTAGGGGTGCTGGAAGGTCTCGTTCCAGAAGAGGCAGGGCTTCCCGCCCTGTAGGCTGGTCTGGTTCTGCAGGCCCCTGTAGTCCTCTCCATTAGCAGTGTAGCACTCTGGAGCCAGAGAGAGAGAGAGAGAGACAGTGTTTAAGAGCTTTGTCTGTATGTGACAGCTGTATGAAGTATGAACGCTCAATTATGACAGCCATTGACAGACATTCTCAAATGTTTTTATTTCAAAATCTGTTTGATTTGCATTATTAGACCAAAGACCACCTGGAAGGATTATATCTCCAAACTGGCTTGGGAATGCCTCGGTATACTCCCGGAGTAGAGGAACCCGCTTTCCAGTGAAGGTGCGATGCGGACATTATTTACCATTGATCTAATAGACCCTGCTTGCTTGCTCAGGGGATAAATTGAATCTTGAACATCAATTCATGTCGGATGATACTGTGAGACATGACATCTAAATGTCTCTCAAAAGAAGAGCAGGGAGACAAAATACAACCACCCCAGTTGTATGAGTTATATTGTATTATTAACCTACTGTACTCTACCATACAGACTGGACAAAATGTAATTGTATTCATTGCGACCGCCAGGTCGCAGTTTAGTATCAAAACCTCCACCGGCTGTCCGTCCGTCCGTCTGTCCGTCTGTCCGTCGGTCACACGTCACACCTTTGCCCTGCTCATATCTCCGCATCAGTATGACATCACACTGCTGACATCAGTATGACATCACACCGTACACAAATGACCCTTATATAAGACCGGCATTATCTACCGACAGATTAGTAACAAGATGTCAAAATCGTTGAAGGTTGAATCTCCAGATATGGAGGTAACCAACACATCCCTCCATATATGGAGATAACCGACGAATCTCACTAAGTCTGACCTCACAAGCCCCATATTTGGACACGATGGAGGTTTTGAAGTTATATGTTGTTCGTGTCCAAATATGGGGCTTGTGAGGTCAGACTTAGTGAGATTCGTCGGTTATCTCCATATATGGAGGGAGAACCAGCTTATGAGCCGATGAGTTGTGTCAGAGTCGAGATCCTGCTTGCATCTAATCTGTCGGTAGATAATGCCGGTCTTATATAAGGGTCATTTGTGTACGGTGTGATGTCATACTGATGTCAGCAGTGTGATGTCATACTGATGTCAGCAGCTATGTCTCTATATATGGAGTTATATGTTGTTCGTGTCCAAATATGGGGCTTGTGAGGTCAGACTTAGTGAGATTCGTCGGTTATCTCCATATATGGAGGGATGTGTTGGTTATCTCCATATCTGGAGATTCAACCTTCAACGATTTTGACATCTTGTTACTAATCTGTCGGTAGATAATGCCGGTCTTATATAAGGGTCATTTGTGTACGGTGTGATGTCATACTGATGTCAGCAGTGTGATGTCATACTGATGCGGAGATATTGGCCTATTTGTGGAGATAAGCGACCAACGGTCGCTTATCTCCCGATTAGGGAGTCTTACTGGTTAAAGAATTGTTACATACTGTAATGCCGCTTTGGTTCCATTTGCACGCGCTCAGAGTTACAGACCTGTAAGGGTCCATTTGTGTCTCTGGTGGTCCCGGGAACCCACGTTAAGAGGCAGTGTATTATGATAAGGATCAGAACAAGTGATTCTAAGCAGGCGTGCTATAGGCAGACATCCAATAGATCTATAATACACTTCTATCTGAGGTCGAATCAGACGGTCTTGGATTAAAATCTTTAAACATTTTTTTAATGCATTTGGAATGATAATAAGACGATAAGCCTCTAGGAACATAACGTGTAGTTTCTGCCCAGTCTCAATTCGTAGCGTTGGCCCGAGCGTGTCAAAGTGAGATCAATCACGACTTGGTATTGTTTCAATTAATGTCAACCCGAGTTTCACAAGAGCTTAGAAAGAGAGAGAGAGAAAAAATTAGGAGGGAAAAAAAAGACCTGCAGATATACAGCTAAAGCAAACATGGTTTGAATTTCCAGGAAATATATGACAACCATATGCTGGAAGGAGAGAACAAATGGAGAGGGGGGGGGGGGGGGTGGTAGAGGGGAGGGGGGGGAAGAGGGAGGGAGAGAGAGACAGAGAGAGCATGGTCCCCAAAGCAAAACAATGGTCGGAATGAGTCTTTTCTTCTGTGAAACAGAGAAGTCATATAAACAATGGAGTGAGCCATCATAGCTCATCACACTCAGCCTCAGGCCACCTCCTGTCAAGAGACTTTTAAAGCCCACTTGTACTTTGTCGTACAGCGGTGACGCGCCCCGAACACGAGCCGATCTACAAGCCCATGGCACCGCGCGCCCGCGCTGTGTCGTGGACTTGCACGTCGGCTATGTCTTGGCGCACGACGCCGTCGTATGAGGAAGCATAGCAAAGACTGAATTCCTGCTTTGATTAAATTCGGGGTATTCATTCATTCAGCGCTCTGATAAATTACTGTCATTATTTATAATGCAGGAACTCATAAATGCCATTAAATTGTTGACTGCCCAGGGTGCTCAATCAATGCAGCCAGGGTGTTAAGTATGACTTAATCCACACAAAAAAACATCTGACAACTAACAACATATGTTTTAATTTTTTATGCTTTTATTGTCGCTTTAAACACACACACACCAAAGAAATCCAGACATGTCACAAGGGCAACGGCTGCGACAATGTGATAACTTGCACATTCTATCTAGACGCTTTAGAATGGACTTGCGTTTAGCTTTAGTGGTGTTAGCTTGGCTGCGGTAACGCGAGAGAGCACATGGGACGGGATTACTAAACAGCCTGATATCGTTTCCTGCCAATCAAACAGACTTCCACATTTCGTCGCTGTGGGGTGGAAACCTTTTATGTCCAAAACTGTTCAAAGTTTTCAGGAAATGGAAAAGAACCTGAGGACCAAACGGATCCAAAATAGTTTCTATATTTACTATGTCACAACCCCTTTTAATACTGTACTTTTCATTGAGAAATATTTATAAATCCCATAGACATATTTAAACCACTTTCACATTATTTGTCCCCCCCCCCCCAAAAAAAAATAGCACAAATTAGTTGACAAGTCAGCTTGTAGATGTCCAAAATGTAGCCACTTTTATGTGACACTGTAGCATGACGAAGCAGGGCATTGATTTGTGAAAAAAATACAATCATAATAATTAAAAAAAAAAGTTTAAATAAGGACATACAAGGTTTCCCCCTGACATGCGGAACATTAGAGTTTTGGCCGGTCTCCAGGAGGCCCTCGTTGCTGTGTACATGGTGAGCCAATTGACCGGTCCCTTTCATCATCGCCACGCCGTCTCAGTTGAGCATGAGCTCATGCCTCGCAATGTGACAGTCATTATGCCCCCATGGTGAGCCAGCTGTGGTGCAAAAGGCTCTTTCTGATTCCCCCGCGCTTTTGCAGTCCAAAAAGCCAAGCCTGGGTTACAACACTTGAGCGTTGTGTCACACGTATGTGCGCGCCACTGGAAATACTGTATAGACCAGTGTTTCTCAAACTGTCACATTTCAATGTCTCCCCTTTAACTCAGAGTTACAGACTTGTATGTCAGTGTTACAGACATGTATGGGTCAATTTAGATCCCCCAAAAGGAACCCACAGAGTCCCTGGAATCCGCTTTGAGAACCACTGATATAGAAGACCTACAAGATCGCAATGCGCCACGGCGCGAATGGCACTGTGAGCTTGTGGATCGGGGGTATTTGCGGCGCGCGACTCGATGCGCCGCCAAGTATGAATTAGACTCAAGCTGTTCTGGCTTCCTCCCATCACCCACTGGCTCTTCATCACCTCCCCCTGTTGTCCTCTGCTTTTCCTCTTCCCTCCTCTTTTCTGCTGCTACTCTCTCTCTGCGGTCTCTTCTTGGGTGTCTGTCCACTTACAGAGGGGGACAGGGGTGGGGGAGTAACTAAGTACATTTACTCAAGCAACTGTACTTGAGTACAATTTAGAGGTGCTCTTTGTAGATTATTTCCATTTTTCAGTGCTGTATATACCGTGTATGTATCCGCACTACATCTCAGAGGCAATTATTATTTTTTTCTCAAAACACGCTGCTTCACGCCACGTTTCCAGCTTGTGGATCTGCTACTTTTGCCGCTAACCCTTCCATCACTGCAGAGGGAGGCGTCTTTCCCAATCCCCCCCCCCTCCCCCAGCCTCACGGACCTCTTGACCCTCGCCCAGCCGAGGGTCGCGCGGGTGTTAACCCACAGTGGCGTCACAGCCGAATACACCATCGCACCACTGTACGTCTGACTGTGTCACTCACTCGCCAGAAATAGCTGCTTTTGGCCGAGGCATAAATCAGCCCTACAGCAAAGTTCTGGAATGAACTATCAGGAGGAAGACAGGAAGTCAGCAGCAGCCCCCATAGAGCAACGAAGTTTGACGTCATTTACCCATCCCACCTGGTTCGTCCGTCCCCCCCCCCCCCCCCCCATTGTGAATTCCCATAGACTTTTTTCATATCGCATCATATAAGAACTAACTTTCAAACTGCTTAGCAGTTTGACTCATATGGATATGAAGAATCAACTGATGGTGAGAAAACGCTAATGTTACTGTCGCCGAATTAGTTACACAATGCGAGATGATTTTAAGATGACTCAATGTTATTCTCCATAGAGAAATTACTTCTGTGAACCGGGGGATGAGCGAGTCACGTCATGACTTTGTTGCTCTATACGTTTGTTAACAGGAGCTGAGGAAATCGGCACAGTCAATGTGTACTGTACACACGTGCATATGATGCTAATGTTCATACATACTTGCTATCTCAAACGCTATCTGTATGTGTATAGACTGTATATCTTTGTTTCATTGAATCTCTTTCCCAATCCCTTCTGCTCCCTCGTCTCACGGAATGCTACAAAATTGAGTGTGAACGAAAAATGAAAATAAAAAAATCACTCACTTGTTTACACCTGTAAACCTGTGATGTGACACATAAAGCTCATAACGATTCTGAGCCAGTTCATACTGTAGCTTCAGATCTCAAGACGGGATAAGATTAAAGATAACTTTATTGTCCATTAAATGTGCGTAAACATTTCCCTTCTGCGCTCTGGTAAAACAGTGTAAAAAGGTCAGTAAGAACACAGCCAAAATACATATCAGCCTGCCCAATTTCCATTCAGTCTGAAAGTGCTCCCACTGCAGCCGCTTTACGAGACGGGTGTTGCTGAAGAGGGGGTGACGTGGGTGTCAAGAAACACTGGTCAGCTAGCTTGCTAACTAACTAGTTACCGTACATTACATAATACATGTTGGATTAGTGTAGCCTGACAGTGTGTCGTGGGTTCGAGTCCCGATCCCGACTGCCTTTGCTGCATGTCACTCCCCATCTCTCTCCCCCATTTCCTGTCAGCCTACTGTCTATCCCTATCAATGAAGGCATACATGCCACAAAAAATTGTATGTATATACATATACAGGTACACTTACAGTAGTTCAGTTCACATTGTGATCTAATGAAATTAACAGATACACAACTTTGCCTCTCCTTATCCAATGAGTTTAGCATAGCGTAAGCCCTGGTTCATCAGACAAGGCTGTTGCACAAAAGTAGTGAAAACAGCAGATCTACAAGCACACAACGCGAGGCGGTGTGTGCTTGTAGATCGGCTGTTTTCACTAGTTTAGTTCATTTTTTTAAATGATATAAAAAACGAATGGTTTTGGACATACAAGGTTTCCACCCGACAACGACTATATACTACTAGATTTCGCTACGAAGAACAAGTTTGCAACATCAACACACAATAACATACACACAGGTGCACACACGTCCTCACGTCCACACGTCTACACACACACACACACGCACGCACACACACACACACACACACAGTTCACACAGTTCTTTCAACTTTCCTGAAAGAACCACACTTCATCTGAGCATGAAATCAGAAGCCCAGGGGCGCTCTCGGTGTATGACTGCAGCCAAGGTTGCTTTTAATTAAAGCCGTTTAAGAGTTGCTGTCGATCCAGGGCCCATCAGCCAGCCTTTGTGTAGCTGTCTGACAGAGTGCTCGCCAGAGGTACAGGGACCTGCTGCTACTACAGCTACTACTACTGCTGCTGCTTCAGCTGTGCTGGGCTCATAGCTGTAATTATCATGGCACTTTGTGTTTTGTAAATGGCTCCTCTCCCTCGGCAGATTAATTCTGCCACAGACAGACATCAGCCAGCGGATTTGTAAATCCACCTTGAGAACCTGCTGAAGTGGAACATGACTTCACAGAAGACAGCGATTCGACTTCTCACCGCAATTGTACTGTGATGCCTATGGGAGTCTGTGGGGGGTGTGTGTGTGTGTGTGTGTGTGTGTGTGTGTGTGTGTGTGTGTGTGTGTGTGTGTGTGTGTGTGTGTGTGTGTGCGTGTGTGTGTGTGTGTGTGTGTGTGTGTGTGTGTGTGTGTGTGTGTGTGTGTGTGTGTGTGTGTGTGTGTGTGGCGGGGGGAGGGTGTGCTAGATACAGAGGTTCTGCTTGATGATGTCACTGGTAGTTTCTGAGACACAGACAGAGTAGACAGAAATGGTGCCGTATTATAATGAGCATTAATGGCGACCAATTACATAAACAATAAACATAGATTGAAAAGGATTGGTGGTCCTTTTAGCCTCATTTAATATTAATATTTAAGAAAAATCTTTAAAAAGTTTGAACATTTTTGAATAGTTTTTCATTTATTTTTACACAAATCTTCCCTTTTGGGGGTCCCCGGCACAAAACATTTTCAGATGGAGGTCCACAGGCCAAATACATATCAAGTTTGTTTTTTTTCTCTGACAGAGTTCTGGACAGGATGACCAACAGAATGCAAACTGATCATCATCAGAGTCTGGTACTGGCAGAGACTCTGGTAT
Organism: Nannobrachium achirus; assembly: GCF_963921795.1. Taxonomy (NCBI): domain Eukaryota; kingdom Metazoa; phylum Chordata; class Actinopteri; order Myctophiformes; family Myctophidae; genus Nannobrachium; species Nannobrachium achirus. The sequence continues at coordinate 48,342,607 of NC_137832.1, read as the reverse complement.
GAGTCACTCCATTGCCAAAAGTAGCGGTGGAGTGTAACTTTTATTCAAGTACAGTTTTGAGGTAATTGCACTTTACTTGAGAATTTCCAATTTCCAGTACTTTTACTTCTACTCCACTACATCTCAGAGGCAAATATTTTACTTTTACTCCACTACAAGTATTTGCTAACTTTAGTTAGGCCTACTAGTTACTTTTTGATTATTATTACATAAACACTTAATGCATTTTGATACTTTTGTACATTCACAAGTACATTTCGTTTTTCCATACTTTCACTTGTAACAGAGTATCTCTGCTTTACAATATTGATACTTTTACTTAAGTAAAGAATGCGAGTACTTTTTCCACCACTGCTCCATCGCCAAAAGTAATCATTGGCCGGACGGGGCAGCAGCCAGCGAGGATACAGCACCAGGCCAGGAGAGAGAGGGGTAACCAAGTGCATCCCAAATAAATAACAAGCTCACTGTCCTTCAGACTCAGACTCTGTGAGAGGAGTGGAGAGGCTGAAATGGCTTGCTGCGTGCAGTGCTGCATCAAAAGAGCTATCCAAAGTGACTTTGTAAAATGTCTCATCTTCTCTCCTCATCTCTCTGGGGTACTTTCGGTCTGGTGTTTTCAAAGCGTGGAGAGTGGAGCGGAGTGGAGTGGAGTGGAGTGGAGTAGGGATGGGCCGATAATCGTTATTATCGTTTATCGTGGTAAAAAACACTCACAATAATTGTATCGTTGAGTTTTAAATTTATCGTGAAATTATCCTCCGTCATACACTGTGAACAATTCACCTTTTATTTGCAGAGCTGCATATCCGGTACCATTTTAAACCCTATAGAATTGGTCAAATGGACCTGGAAAAACTTTATACTGATATGCGAGGCGTTTTGAGCATATAGATCGTCTATTTTCACAATAGAACCGTGTTTTACAAATTGTAATGCTTCAACTCTTAGTGCTCGTCAGGGTGGGGGTGGGGGGGTCCCCAGTTCAAATAGGATTTTTGTTGGGGGCAGCGGCCTGAAAAGGTTGAGAACCAGTGCCCTAGAGTGGAGTGGAGTGGAGTGGAGTGGCGGTGTGCTCGTCTTGCACACGGGCTGCTTCCTTCCTTGGAAGAAGGAACTGCTGTTGGCAATCATCTCCGCCTGCTGTGGCCAGAGCCTTCGCCTTTCCAGGACGAGATGGTAAATATGGCAGCGTTTTGCAGCCCCGCCGGAGGGGGGTTGATGTGGTCTTAAGGCACCATTTGCTTGCGGTGGGAATGGGAAGTAGTGGATCTGCAAGGAACTCTGAGATAAGTGAGGCCATCATAAAGATGAATGGAGCATTTAAAAGCCCTTGCGGACGGGGCCACACATCCGTCAACAACTAAAAAAATAAAAAAAGAGCAGGCCTGCGCTATATGGGTTAAGTGGCGCGGAGGCTGTGTGTTTCACTGCCCGTCCATGATGAGGTGCCCGTGGTGCGCTGCACGATTGGGCTATCGTCACCTCAGAGCACCCTACACACACACACACACGCACGCACGCACCG
>NC_137832.1:48323575-48338575 GCF_963921795.1 Nannobrachium achirus | reverse complement strand
GAGGAGAGGAGAGGAGAGGAGAGGAGAGGAGAGGAGAGGAGAGGAGAGGAGAGGAGGCTACTCGCCAACAGCCATTGGCGGAAGAAGTACTTAAAGGCCCACTTCACCTCTGGGACAACCCATCATGCAAAATGCATCACTAGTACATGCTGAAATACTAAAATATCTAAAAAAAACGATTGAACACAAAAGATAACTCAGGATTGTGTTGATCGTGTCCCAAACAACAATAAAATAAGATTGGGTTGTCCCAGAGGTGAAGTGGCCCTTTAAGTATAAGTAGCAATGCCATAGTACAGAAATACTCAAGTAAAGGGCCTGTAATTTAAATGAAAATATGCTTAAGTGCTAACATGTTTCAAAATGTACAGTCTTGTACATTGCATCACTTTGCAATGTGTAGTGAGCTTGTAGATAGACAATATTTTGTATAAGATTTGGCTTAATTGGTTAATGTATGTTTTGTGTTTATAATCATACATTTGCAAAGTAACTAGTAGGCCTAACTAAAGTCAAATAATTGTAGTGGAGTAGAAGCGCCAAGAAGCGGAAATACTCAAGTAAATGTGTAAAGGTACAGTACTGTACTGTACTGTACCTAAAATCTTACTTAAAGGGGAATAGCACTCATTTTCAACATTGAACAATGTCATTAATATACCTTAAGGGGAACACACACTGGACGCGGAGGCGGCGCGGAGGCGCCGCGTCAAAACATACGGCCCCATTATTTTCAATGAACTGACCCACACCGGCGGCGTCAGACGCGCGCAGTCGCGGCTCTGGCGCTTCGCCTGCCGTGCCGATACGCCACTGTTCTATTTTTCCAGTGTTGCCGCGCGTTGAACATGTTCTCCCATGGTTCTCCCCACCGGGGAAATGGATGTGCTGTGTGGCAACATATGGTGGCAGCGCGCCGCATCCAGTTGGGGTTACCGTGCGGCACTTCATGTGCGTCGATACCGCGACGCGGCGCTGCGCAGCCGTTCGCGTCCAGTGTGTGCTCCGCTTCAGAGTTGTTGTATGGAAATAAGAAAAATGTTCCCCCCCTTCTGTGTTGCCTAGAACTGGAGGATTGATTGTGGGGTCATGTGATCAGTGACATCATGGAGATGTACTCTTTGGCTTGCAGAGTACATCTTCAACATTGAACATTGATCACTGATCAATGTTCAATGTTGAAAATGAGTGGTATTCCAAGCACAGTACAATGCTTGAGTAAATGTACTTTCCACCACTGCCAGGCTGTGCCAGGAGCCATTTCTTATTCTAGATCCCATCCTTCAGAGACACTGTGGGAGAAAAATGCCCCAGAGTATTCTACATTTCAGATCCATTTTTCTCACATCAGATATTTAGGCAGGATTTATTTTAACCGTGTTTTAGAAATATCAAAAATAGCAGAGCTGCATCTACTTGTAGATCTGCAGAAGTTTTTTTTTTTAATTGACTGGAATTGATGACACTGCATCGTTCAAACTACTGGTAATCGGTGGTCTAGGACTGACTCGGGAGGAATCGGGATCGGACCCAAATATCTGGCATCGGTCGCGCTCTACAGCTTATTTGTTTCCCCTTGATGCTTTTGTTGCAGCGCTGTGGCCTCAGAAAGCTGGCCAATAAACCCAGACCTCATTGAGTCCCCAAAATAGCCTCAGTCACTACTACTACATCCATCCTTCCTCCAAAAGCACTAATTCTCCCTCCTATGCAAGTCCCCCCTCCCCCGTTCTTTCACCGCAGTAGCCACAGGTCCGCGGGGCCGCTTGCCAAAGCGGCCGGCTAGCACCTAGTATAAAACATGGACTGCATCTCGTTCTGGTGTGCGGCCCCTATTATTTTAGCCCTGTAATGGAAAGAGCCTAATGTAAGCCCACTGCCAGAGCCAGTGGTGGGCTGAGGGCTCTGCCAGAAAAAGACCAAAAAAAAAGAAGAAACCTCCGTTTGAAGTTTCACATCACAAAACGAAAAGCATAAAAAGGTTTTAGCCTCAAGCAGCTCCTTGGCCCTCAATTAAAGTGTTGCGTCTTGATTGATGTTGGACGATCTATCAGCAAACATATCAAAGAAGGGGATAAAATGTCTTACCTTCATAGTAATTCCCACAGGGGATGGATGGATATTTGACAGAACACACAGCGCAGATGGAGCGAGTATCGTTTTGGCTTCCAAGATGGAACGATTCAGACAACAATTTTGTTATTGTTTGGGTTTTTTGGCAGATTCGGGTTGTGACAAATGTGATGAAGACACCGACAATGTAGGGAGCCACTGAAGCCCTTGAAAAACAATCTGCTGACAGAATGTCCACACGACCACACCAGCGGTGTAAAGTAACTAAGTATATTTACTCAAGTACAGCACTTAAGTACAATTTTGAGGTATTTGTACTTTACTTAAGTAATTCCAATTTTCAATACTTTTACTTCCACTCCACTACATTCATTTGATAACTTTAGTTACTAGTTACTTTTAGAGTTTGATTATTATTACTAAACATGCAGTAACAACTTAAGCCCTACACATTTTCGGCCATTTGTAAATGGCCGATCTACAAGCTCACAATGCGTCGCATCATAAGCTCACAATGCGTCGTGATGCAGCGCATTGTGAGCTTGTAGATCGGTTATTTTCAAAAGATTTGTATTTATTTGAAAACTTGGAATTTCTGCATAATGTTCGTTTTTATACCAATACTTTTTACTCAAGTACATTTTGAATACCAGACTTTTACTTGTAAAAGAGTATTTCTACATTGCAGTAATGATACTTTGACTAAAATGTGAGTACTTGTTCCACCTCTGCCACCAACCAAACATGAAGTCGAGCGGGTGTCCCGTTCAATTACTTCCCCCCTGGCACTGATCCGTACCATTTCCTTTAATCAATGCAATGTAGCCATATGTGCGCGAAAGGGGCAAAAAAAAAAAAAAAAAAAAACATGGATGCCTGTGCGCGGGCCCTCTTCACACACTTAGTAGACAGGGTTAGGAGGGTTAAACAAACAGAAGGAGAAACCTGCTCCACACTCAACACATGCTGGTGAAGTGGCTCCATAGCAGCTCTGACACCACTGTAAACAAGCCCTCATGCAGCCAGCAGAGCACAGGCCAGGCCGGGGCGCCAAGCGCAAAAGAATTACTTATTTTATTTACTCAAGTAAAAGTAGCAAATAGCCTGCCGCAATATAAACATACTCTGTTACAAAGTATAAAAAGACTGTATTCAAAATTCTAACTTGAGAAAAGTACAAAAAGTATCTGCATCAAAATGTACTTACGGTGCTAAAGTAAAAGTACCAAAACCTTTCAGAATTTGTCAAAGGTCTACAACTCGCGTGGTGTAGCGCGTTGTACGAAGTACAGTAGTAAATTGTCGCTGTCTGGCAGAAACCTGTTTTTTGTGTTTCTTTTGCGGGGTTTTTTGTAAAAAAAGATTTCACACAAAAGAATCAAAAGTAGCAGATCTCTCTGTAAGCGTTTCGAGCTTGTCAATCTGCCACTTTTGCTGTTTTTTTATTTATTTGAATCCTGAAAAGTAACAGTTTTGGACAAATGAGGTTTCCACCTGACAGAGACTGTACTCAGTTACGTTCCAGCAGTGCCAGGGCGGGACCGGCAGAGACGCTGCTGCTGCTAGCTGCCCGTGTTTGGTTCTGCTACGATTTCCAAAGGTACACAATTAGGACAACTTCATCCAAAAAGTCAAAACCAACTGCAAATTAAAGTGCTGCTGTAGAGCAAATGAAGCCATTTGGAATGATATGATAGATAGAGGGATAGTTGAGGGAAGAGAGAAGAAAACTGGAGAGAAAAGGGGGGAAAAAGAGAGAGAGAGTCTGGTTGGGACAAAGGTTTTTTTGAGCGGTGGTCACACCGTCTCCTATACGTGGCCGTGTGTGTGGGTCTCCGTCCGTCCGGCCGTCCGTCCGGCCGTCCGTGTATGTAGCGCAGTACCTTTTCTGACCACACATGTTAAGGGAGGGGCGCTGTTGTTCACACACACACACACACACACACACACACACACACACACACACACACACACACACACACACGGGGGGGGGGGGGTTGGTGGGTAAACCACCGCTCAGTTCACACAGGTGTGATTTTTTTTAACCACTTGAACCCCATATTGTCACTGTCCGGCAGAAACCTTGTATCTCCAAGTTTCAAATGTGTACGCTTTTTCGTAAAGTAAAGCCCTGCCTCATCCTACGAGACTGACACACAAGACTAGTGTAAATAGCAGATCTACAAGCACACAACACCTCGCGATGCGAGGCGTTGTGTGCTTGTAGATCGGCTATTTTCACTATCTTAAATCACTTTTAAAATAATAAATTCAAAACAAACTGTTTTGGACATACAAGGTTTCCACCCGACCACGACAATATTGAGCGGAGTCCGCCAGGGCTCTATGCTAGTCTATTTTCCGTTTTTCTGTTATTGTGAGTGAAGCTTTCGCAGGAAAACAGCGCATTGTGAGCATGTGGATCTGCTATGTTCCCGCCGAAGCTTTCCCCACAGTACGGATGCTGGGGTTTAAGTGGTTTAACGAGCCCTCAGATTGGGCCTGCCTCTCCCCTTCGGCTCTAATTTTCTCCATCTTGCCGGCCGCGCAGCCGCCATTGAAGTAACACTCGGTTTACTTTAACACTTCCACATTGTTATGGATGGAGCCGACACAAAGCCCCGGCCCCATAAAATTAACAGCAAACACAACAGATAGCGCCTGCAAACACAGAGGGCCCCATGGGCGTATGCATACATACAGACGGAGTTCAAAAATCCCATGCTTGGCCTTGGAGGAGCTCTGTGGCGCAGCTGCGTGCTGGGCCCCTATACTAGGAAACAAACAAACTGTGGCTTGCCTGTGTGTGTGTGTGTGTGTGTGTGTGTGTGTGTGTGTGTGTGTGTGTGTGTGTGTGTGTGTGTGTGTGTGTGTGTGTGTGTGTGTGTGTGTGTGTGCGTGTGCGTGCGCACGCACAGTGGTGGAAAAAGTACTCACAATATTACTTGAAAGTCTGGAATTCAAAATTTACTTGAGTAAAAGTACAAAAGTATTGGTATCAAAATGTACTTTAAGTACCAAATGTAGAATGTACTCATTGTGCAGAATGTCCCATTTTAAGTTTTGAATTATATAAAAAAACATATGAAAATAGCAGATCTACAAGATCTACAAACTCACAATGTGTCGCATTACGACGCATTGTGATCTGCTATTTTCAAATGGGAGTAACTAAAAAATGTAAATAATTGTAGTGGAGTAAAAGTACAATATTCGTCTCTGAGATGTAGTGGAGTAGAAGTAAAAGTAGTGGGAATTCGAAATACTCAAGTAAACTACAAATACCTCAAAAGTGTACGGTATACTTAAGTAAATTACTTCGTTAATTTACACCACTGCGTGCGTGCGTGCGTGCGTGCGTGCGTGCGTGCGTGCGTGCGTGCGTGTGTGTGTGTGTGTGCGTGCGTGCATGTGTGTGTGTGTGTGTGTGTGTTCTGGAGGGAGGGACCGTGTCTCCATATGGGCTCTCCGTGGCGTTCGGGGCTTTGATAAGCTGGAGGAGGATCTACCTGTATGACCTGCGATGCAAAACATGATGGTTGACTGTTGCTAATGGCTGTTGTTGCGGAGCTGCATGCATGCATGCATGGGGGCGTTCTCTGCTCTCTCTCCCATTTCCTCGTCCAAGTGCAGAGTAAGATGATCTCCCCGTCAGCCAGCTCATGTCAGATGGCCCCAGATAAACACATGCAGTGACAAAACATGCATCAATCTCAACCCTTACCCACATCACTCTGTCTCTCTCTTGCCCTCTATCTCAACTACAGGGGATCCTCCAAATCCTTGTGCGATTTTTGTGGTTTTATATTAACCACTTGAACCCTAGTGTCCATATTCTGAGAACATTAGCCGAAAATAGCCGATCTACAAGCTCACAACGCCTCGCAGTGTGAGGAGTTGTGAGCTTGTAGATCGGCTATTTTTGGTAAAGAGGTTTGGTGTAGAGGGGAAAGAGCAGACTAAGTACAGAGTGAAAGGTCAAGTTTATTACGTTTTGACAGTTCAAGTGGTTAAATATCTGAAAACACAAATCGACATGAATCCAAAATACACTGATGATCGTGCTGTCAAACAATGAAACTACTGTATATGGAATCTATGAAAAGGTTGTGGGGGTCCCTGCTTCATCTCTCTCTCAACTAAGGGGTCCTTGGCCTGAAAACATTGAAGACCCCTGCTCCATCTCTCTATTTCTCCCTCCCTCCCTCCCTTTCTTTCTTTCTCCCTCTCTCTCTCTCCTCCCCCCCCCCCCCCCCCCCTCTCTCTCTCTGTACATCCTGACATCCCCTGACGGGACTTACAGTAAGAATGAAAGGCAGCAATTTTCATCAGCGGAGGAGCCGCAGTGCTTTAGGACGTAACCGATGTGGAGACGGAAAAGACATAACCACACGAATGTGCCCTGCACGCACGCACTGTCGCACTCACACACACACGTTACAACATTACATTTCGCACACGCATCCGCATGCACATGCATGCACACGTACAGTACAGTACAGTATAGTACATGCACACACACACACACAGAGGCTCCTTTGTTCCCGTTGCTGTTAGGCCATCCCGTGCGTGCATGCGTGTCTGTGTGCATTTGTCTGTGCAGTACATCTCAGGTCAATCCGTATAGCGTCCGCGATCTGGAGGACACATTTACTAATCACGTTTCGTTGTTTGGGCAGTGAAAACGGCAAGCTCTACAAGCTCACAGCGACGCGTCGCGTTCGTGACCTCGTCGAGAGCTTGTAGATATCGTCTATTTTCACTGTAGCGCCGGTGTCAGGCTTAAGTGGTTAAACGTGTGACATGCTGCAGAGGCCTGGTATGTCTCTGCAAACAACTGGGCGCCCCATGCCAAGCCGCGCAGCCGCCTTTCATGTCGCCCCAACCATAACAAACTGATCCCTCATCCACTCATACGCGCCGATGGACACCAGACTCCTGTGCAGCAACCAGGGGTGGAAGAAGTACTCTTTTTTACTTACTTACATACAGTACTTACATACAGTGGTATTTCTTTTTACTTACAGTAAAGTAAAAAGTAGCAATACCACACAATATTAAGAAAATACACATTTAGGCTAAAAAGTAAAGAATTATTGGCATCAAAATACAGTATCTAAGTAAAAGTACAACTAAGTACAAGCACATGTTTGATGTGGCCCCCAACAATAACAAAACCTGATCCCTCGTCCACTCATCCACGCCAATGGACACCAGAAACTCACCGACTCTCACACCTCCCAAACCCTCTGTACTTAGTAAACAAATGGACACGATTGGTTGCCTCTAGACTTGGCGCGCTCTTTTTTCCCCCCTTCTACACCAGAATGTCCTTGGTGTGGCCTACGAAGAGGCTTTCCAAAAATACTAGCCGATCTACAAGTGAGCTCGTAGATCGTAGTAGAGACATTGTATGCTGAATGTCCCCCCTCCCCCGAATAGGGATGCTGAATGGGGTTCAAGCTTTCAAAGTGTTATCCCAGATCAGGGGTCTTCAACAGGGGGTCCGGGACCCCTAAGTGTTACTACAGGGGGTCCTCCAAATATTTGTCTGATAGAAGCTTTTTTTTTTTCAACTTGTCTATATTAACCACTTGAACCTAACATCCATATTCTGAGAACTTTAGCTGCGAGGCATTGTGAGCTTGTAGATCTGCTATTTTTGGCAAAGAGGTTTGGTGTAGAGGGGAAAAAGAGCAGTATTAAGTACAGAGTGAAAGGTCAAGTGTATTAAGTATTGACAGTTCAAGTGGTTAAATATCTGGAAACACAAATTTACATGAACCCAAAATACACTGAAGATTGTGCTGTCAAACGATGAAACTATATTGTATCTATGGGTTGTGGGGGGGTCCTTGCTTCATCTCTCTCTCGACAAAGGCGTCCTTGGCATTAAGACGTTGAGGACCCCTGTCCTAGATGATTCTTAACACACCTCAGACTCAGAGAGAGAGGTGAGTTACAGAGAGAAGTGATTGGGGGGGGGGGGGTAGTTGTTGCTAAACACACCTGTTTTCGATCGTCCTGTTTGTGCTCAGGTTAGCTGGCATGTGGGGAATGTTAATTATATGTGGTTTGGTTGGAGCTAAGGCACTGCAGTGCTGTTTCAGGGGCATGTGTGTTGTGTGTGCAGCCATTAGACACTACCCCCCCCCCCCCCCCCCCACACCCACACCCACACCCACCCCCCTCTCACCCACATCTCTCTCTCTCTCTCTCTCTCTCTCTCTCTCTCTCTCTCTCTCTCGGAGGCCTTCTGCGTGATTACAGGGCACAGGGAAGATGAGGTCTGACTAGGATAAATAAAGGGCTTGGGGTTGAGGTGAAGGGACCTCCCTCGCTGGTGAATAAAATTAAAACACAATGCTGCCATTAAAACTAAATGACACGCTGGGAAATTTTTGTTCTCCCGTTCAGCGCTTGAGTAAAAGTATCAATGCTGCAATGAAGAAAATACTCTGCAAAGTAACTGCTGCAAAGTAAAAAATTACAAAATGTTTGAAAATAGCAGATCTAAAGCTCACAACACGTCGCGATGCGAGGCGTTGTGAGCTTGTAGGTCATTATGATGATCTACAACAAGATGAATGCGCAATCAATCCGCAAACATAATGTACAGAAACTCACTGACGTTATTGGGTTGCAGAAAATGTCTCCTCATACTGGGTTAGAGTTGCATACATTTTAATGATGCTTGTAGATCGGCTATTTTCAGCATGCAACCAAGTGCAAAATCCGACAACATCAACTGTAGATGTAGTCAACTGAAACTAAAACTTTTCAGATGACTTATATATTTAACTAAATCTAAATGAAAATGTATTCAAAAGACCATGACTAAAACTAAATCAAATTCGCTGTCAAAATTGATTGATACTCTGTGGAGCAACAGTGTCTTGCACCAAGAATGGTCGATCTACAAGCTCATAAAGCACCATGGATGTAGTGTGCTATTCTCTGGCCCTTCTTGGCACGCAGAGTCGCAGACTCAACGGGTCTGTAACTCAGAGAGTGTAACAATGGAAACAAATAACGGACACTTATGGGTTCATTTGGTACACTTTCAGAGCAAATACACACTGATGATTTTACATTGTGGTCCCAGAGATGCAAAAGAAAATGGGGGTATGTGTGACGTAATGCGTATCAAACTGGAGGTTAGCATATAGCAGTGGTCCTCAAAGAGGGGTCCAGGGATCACCAGGGGTCCTTGGAAGGGGTTCCCAAGCTAAACGTGTTAACCAAAATCAGTTCGACCAGTCTGGACTAGTTAAATTGAAACTTTGGGGGTCCATGTCATCAAAATATTCCCTCCTGATTGGCTACGATTGCCTTCTAAAGTTTGTGTATGCGACGTGACAGTCGCTTATCTCTTACTGGTATGAAAATGCTGCCTGACATAGAGTACTGTAGTCAAGTCTATAGTTCAATCAAGGCAGCTCCATTCCCTCTGCAGTGTTGTTCGGCAGAGCCATGTGCGGAGCACAAACATGCACCCATCTGTATCCAATGAATCTTCCAGCACGCTCGTTTCAGGGAGAGAGAGAGAGAGAGAGAGAGAGAGGGAGAGAGAGAGAGAGTGGCGAGCACTCACATCTGAAAAAAAAGACCCCGTTGTGTTTGTTTTGTCTATCTTTGTAAACTACAGATGGTGGCATTGGCCCGTCCCGCCAGTATTCCTCTGTCTGTTTTGATTTATTTACAGTTTTAATCCCATTCCAGAAGAAAAGCTGTGATGGAATTTGCGAGGGGTTACGTAGCAGTCAAGGACACCTTACTGCCGTACCCTGTATCTCCCACTCCTCTACCTTACTGCCGTACCCTGTATCTCCCACTCCTCTATCGCAAAAAGAAAGGAGAAAAAAAAGAAACAGAGTTAGTTTTGCTCTGTTACGGATGTTCGCTGTGACCTGTGCGGGTCCGTTTTTACTCCCTCAGCGAACCCCCGAAGTCTGTTTTCCTACTGTACATATTGTCACTGCCAAGAAATAGCGTGCAAGGCGTTGTAGATCTGCTAATTTTTGGCTAATGTTTCAGAATAGGGATGCTAGGTTAGGTAGGTCTGTAATGTATAAACTATCCTATCACACAAAGATTTGGTGGCCCCCCCTGTAGTAACCCTGAGGACCCCCTGTGGGTCCCGGACCCCCTGTTTAAGCCCCCTTGCCCTACAGTGTACGTTTCCTTCTTAATCAAGATGCAGGCCTTTTGAATGACACAAACACAAAAGTACGCATTCATCTCAACTTCTCAACTTCAGGATTTTTATGTTCGAAGTGTCCCCCTTTTTTTTATCTTTGCCTGACTGACCCAGTCAAAGAGCGAACAGCGCATGCAATACTGCTGTATCAGATCACAAAAGGCTGTCAGATAAACCGCAACAAAACATGCTCCCGAGGACACAATAACACCAGCACAAAAGGCTGCTACAGAGGGAACCAAAGCGTCGGGCATTCAGCCTCCCTTTTAAACCAGCCAAAGTCTCCAGTTCCTGATCTTGACTGTGAAAGCGATCCGTTTTCACTGTGGTTTGTGTGGCTGTGGGAAGAGCATGCACTACTGGGAACCAGATGGCTCTGGTAGAGGAGACAGGGGGGCATCCCACTGCTACAGTCCCTGAGAAGGGGGGATCCATTTCGGAGGATCCATTGAGGGCCCGGCGGATCCCGTTTCATGGCACCGGCCGAGTGTGACCGCCCTCGGGTTGACGTTGGTCGCGGGCTGGAGCCACGTAGGCTATATACTGCAAGGCCCGGCCCGCTTGTTTTCACCTCAGGGAGCTTGCATTCACCTCGCACACACAGGACAGACAACTAAACCAGGGTCTCTCGACGACTTGGGTTTCACCCCCCTCCCCTCTTTTGGGTTCCACCTCTTTCAAAGCTTCACTTTGCAACGGGATATCGCTGGCTCCGCGGCTCCAAGTACAATGGCTGTTTGTGAAAAACACTGGACCAAGATGTTCCTGTGTGCTCCTAAAGTAGAGGCCATTATATAACTGAATCGCTTAAGTCGAGTTAACTCAAGGGTTCGATTCAGCGGAGAAACATCTCCATTTCAGTTAATGGACATTTATCTCCAAATTCTTTCAATAGACCTCAAATCCCTGTTCTGTCTGTGCTCTCGTTCTCTCTCGTTCTCTCTCTCTCTCTCTCTCTCTCTCTCTCTCTCCACTGTCCATCTCCCTGTCATGGCTCCTTAGCTCTGCCCACTACTGGCCCTTGGTCCTCTGTTTGCCGTCCACTTAGCTGCTGTCTGCTCCCTTCCCTTGTCCTAATGTTTGTTCTGTCCACTTAACCATGTCCACTTGCTTGGCCTTGTCAACATAGCTCTGTCTGTGGGCGTTTCCTGCAACAAAAAATATGGGGGGGAAGAGTAGGCGACAATTTGCCTTTTCGGCCACAAACTGCTGCAGCTGGACCTGCACCAGGCCCCCGGGCTCTGCAGCTAAATTACTCTCCATTTATTTAAAGTGGTTGCCATTCCTCTGCCTGCACTGCAGCACTAGACCTCAGTGGCCCCGGACCAAACATAACTAGCAGTATAAAAGGAACCAGAGTTCACTGGACAGGTCATGTCTCACACAGTAGCAATTCAATATCCTCCCCTCAATGTTCCTGGTTACGCTTCTCAAAACTCAGAGCTGCATGCGACACCGCGAAAATACATGTTTGCTTTGAAACTCTGGTCAGTGGTCACTGGAGTTTTTTTTTTCTTTTTTCTTTCTTTTTGTGAAACACCCCACCAATCGTTGGCGTGATGTTTGGAATATGTTACATGTTTGAATCAAAGGAAGAATAACAGCTTCCTTCACCTCAATCATACAATGTCAAGTCTTTATTAATAGTATGCGTAAAAATGAGAAACAACAAGAGAGAACTTTGTGGTTTTGGGGGTTGAACCAAAGACAACAAACCCAAAGTCTCGTCTCCTGCTGTACGTATGTTATCCTTTAGGAAGATAAAAGCAAGGGCCTCCACAGCTCCAATGAGCCCTGCTTGAGAAAAGCGACAGCGCATTCTTATTATGAAAATGCCCAAAGCCCAGTAAATCTCCAATGCGATTTAAACTCATAAAAATCAAAAACTGGCAAAAGGGGAAAATTACATTTTGTTTAATTCTGTTTACCCTCCAGGGCCTTTCGAATATAGCGCAGATTCCCTGCGAATTAAATTGAGTTTCGATAATGAAAACAATTGTTTATGTTGGGAGTTAATAGAATTCATAGAGGAACACAGGTCGCAGTGGGGATTTCATTACAGTTTGATTTTGGCCCCTCTTGCCCCGGAGTGTGTTCCCGCTGATAGGCTCCGGCTGCCGGGGCCGGCAGGCCTGAAAATGTCACCCGGCAACGACTGGAGAGGAGAGGCTCTCCTCATACATAAGCAAAATAAATGTCAAGGAGGCACATAGGCAGGCTGGCGAACACCGCTCATGGATAATCGTAGTCAAATGAGCCTGGCAGGGAATGGAGGGCTGTAGAAATGCTGGAAGAGTCCAGAAAGAAAGCTGGGGAAAAGAATCCTCGACAGAGGAGGATCGACAGGGAAGAGGAGTCAACCGCCTAAATCCTACATACTGGCCTACCGGTCCAGGCACATACCACATAGGCTCTATCTGATGCCTGAAAGCATGTCGCGGGTTTGAATCCCGATCTCGACAAACTTTGCTGCGTGTCACTCCCCATCTCTTTCCCCATTTCCTGTCAGTCTATGGCATAAAAGCCCCCCCAAAAAATCATACAAGTTCATGTTGTGAGCTTGTACTGTAGTTCGGCAATTTCCACTGAACGTTTGCCTATTTCTGACAGATGTTCGCCTATTGCGACATGCCCAGAACAGGGATGCTTAGGGTTCAAGGGGTTAAAAAGTTACGGAGAATGATCTTAAAAGGTAAAAGCAAATGCCACAAAGCTCCGGAAACCGACAGAGCTGATGTGAAGTGTCAGCACTGTGACTGACGTTGGCGTGACGAAACAAACCACTACTTTAGCCCCGGTGATGGGAAGGAGAGCAGCCCAGTGCACTCTCCCCCCGCCTGAACGCTGTTTATCTCCTCTGCTCTTGACAGTTGCGCCGCGCGGCGCTCCTCCGGAGCGGGACGCGGTGGCCTGGGATTGGCGGAGCGGGCGGCGACTTGACAACTTAATTTCATGTTGTCCTGCGGGGGCCGCCTCGACAGTTCAGGGCAGCGCGAGCTGACGCAGTCAACCTGACACCACTTTGTTTGGAGAGGCCTATTTTTCCATGCTTTACATGACTCTGACATCTGTCATGCCCTAGCTGCCACCTCTGAAGGAGGGGGGAGCTGACGTTGCTTTTAGCTGCTGCTGCCGCCGCCAACACCAGCAGCACAGAGACGGACGCTGAAGTGGCGGCATGGGCCGGGCGCCCAGGCCCAGTTGCTTTGCATGCCAACCGGCCAGGCAGGTGGTGATTTGCACAAGGTGAGAGAGAGAACGTTTTTTTTTTAAAGGTTTTGATGGGAACAAAGGAAGAAGAAAAAAAACGAGGGCACACAGACAGGAGATAAGACTGTGACTGGGAGAGAGAGAGAGAGAGAGAGAGAGAGAGAGAGAGAGAGAGAGAGAGAGAGGTGCTTTGATCAAACACGTGTGAGCCTTTGAACTCTTCAGAGCAACATGACAGTTGGAGGAACAATCACAGCGGTATGGTAATGACCGTGATTGTGTTTATAATAAGCGGGTCTGCTCGTCCATCTCACCGCCGGCCGGCGGTTTCCTGGGCAGTCCAACCCCACTGGCATGGAGCAGAGGATGCCGGCCAGGCCGTGGGCCGCAGCATGACCTTCACGGGGCACCACCCAGGGGTCAAGAGGAAGTGACTGGCCAGCTGCTTGACACAGAGCCACATGCCACGCGCTGTAACAGTCCAGACCTTTTTCTGTTGCTGATAGCGAGCCAACTTCAACTCGCTTTCAGCCAAGTAAACAAGAGTATTCTTCAAAATGTTGGCGTCTCTCTCTACAAGTCGGGGCATGCATGGAGTGTAGGGAGTGTAGAGATATTTAAAAAAGGGAAAAAGCTATCAAGCTTTCTCCTCTTGGCATCTCCGGCATTCCCTCGCTCAGACTCCTATTTTTCGTCGCTCTCCCTCCCTCTTCTCTTTCTATATTGTCTCTCGCTGTTTCTACGTGTCATCGTTTCGACACCCAAACCTAACCCTTACCCTAACCTCCGTGGGGTGAGTCGCTAACCCTCCCAACGCTCTGTTGTTCGAAAGAGCGAGATTTCCCCGCCCCTGAAGCCTGATTTAAACTTAGTCGTGCGATGGTGTCCTGCACCGAAAATAGCAGATCTACAAGCGCACGACGGTTGTGGATGTATAATATAAAGCATGCTTAAATTGCGACTATACATGTATTGTTACTGCAGGCTAAGGTTACGCTCAGCAAGGACGACAGATAAAAGAATGTATGCAGCGTTGTCTAGCACATCCCGTCACAAGAAGAAAGCAATCAAAATAAGAAGCCCCCGGACATATCAAATAGCATCTAGGTGTAGATTCTCTATATCTTATATCTTCTGTAATATTTGCACTCTCCTTTTTAATGTGTTTTATTGCTTGTTATAACCTGTATGCTATGTTTTATTGTTGTTCAGCACTTTGTAACTCCTGTTTTGCTATATAAATAAAGTTATCATTATTATTACCCTTATTATTATTTTTATTATATCTAGATTCTCTGGTGTAGAGCGGAATCACCTCAACACACACCCAATCTAATTATGTAATGTCTTTTTTTTATCCAGTTTCCCGTCCCTGTCTCAGTTTCCTCTTCCTGTCTATAAAGGCATACATTCAAACTGGCTGCGGTCAGAAAACCCTTGAGGCCAGATTGGCAGCCACTGCGGGCAAACCCGATAACTGAGGACGGTGCATGATGGCAAAAACAATTTCACATATT